>NC_057807.1:26066229-26427803 GCF_018294505.1 Triticum aestivum | reverse complement strand
GTGCTCGGCGGCGGTGTAGCGAGGGAGGGTGCGGGGGGTCAGCGGCGGCGGCGGAGCGGGGAAGGGTGCGGAGGGTGCTCGGCGGCGAGGGGGATCTGGTGAGGGGGATAGCGATCGAGATGGAGGGGGATCGAGATCGAGTGTCCTCAGGAATATTCAATATTTTTTCATATTGAATATGAAAAAATATCATCAAATTTGAAAAAATATTCATGAATTCAAAAGTGCCCATGAAATTTAAAAATATTCATGAGTTCAAAAAATATTAACAAATTCAATACTTTGTGTGAGTTAGAAATTTAATACCATAATAAACATAAATAATTATTCATGAGAAAACTAGAACAGAAGAAATATCATTTCAATATCAAAATACAATCGA
Organism: Triticum aestivum; assembly: GCF_018294505.1. Lineage (NCBI taxonomy): Eukaryota > Viridiplantae > Streptophyta > Magnoliopsida > Poales > Poaceae > Triticum > Triticum aestivum. Next base: position 26,427,421 of record NC_057807.1, on the reverse strand, counting down.
GAAATGAAGGCTACAATTTAAATACAATCGATGTTAGCTAGCTATCTGATCACAATCTTCTTGCCCTTATTTTTCGTAAATGGAGTTCTTCTCTTGAACGGATGTCCTTTAGGTAGGGTGGTCCTGCTTCTTCTTGTGGTGTATGCTGGTACTTCATCGTCGTCGTCATGTTCCATCTTCGAGTCGCCGTACTTGTCGAAGTCTTGCTCATTGGTGACTCCATCCATTCCGATGATCTTCCTTTTGCCTCTCCTCACGACAACACGACTGGGCTTTGACGGGTCGGTAATGAAGAAACATTGGTCCACTTGGGAAGCCAGTACCCATGGCTCATTTTTCGCGGTGACGTTTGCGCCCGCGGTCTTGGATTTGGCTTCGAGTATAACCATGGTGGTGAAATGCCAGTCTTCTTTTATGACGCTCTTGTCCCATCTGGCACGGAACATCGGGACCTTCTCTCCAGCGCAGCTCAGCTCCCAGATCTCCTCGATCCATCCGTAGTATCTGTGCTTGTCGTTATCGGTGTAGGATTCCATCGTTACCCCGGAGTTCTGGTAACCATCGCTCTTCATGTCCTTTCCCTCGGTGTAGAATATGTAGTCGTTGATATCGTACGCCTCATACGTCATCAGGTTGTGCTCGGCACCCTGTGACAAGGCGAATCTGAGTTGTTCTTCCACGGAAGAATCCTCATGTAAAGGGTATGACAGAAGCTTCTGCTTGAACCAACGCGTGAAACATGAGTTGTGCTCTTTGATTATATCTCCGTCCGTCCTCTGTTGGCCTCGGTCATTGTATGTCTTCTCAATAAAGGTTTTGTGCTCTACCACCCAAGGATCGACCACGTCTATGTGTTGTAGCATGACTAGGTTTGCTCTTTCAAAGTCGGCGAGTCGACCCTCGAAGTCGACATGCATTTCGCGGCGACCCTCACGGTGACCCCATCCAGCGAGCCTGCCAGGTGCCTATTGATGGTCAGACCAATGGGGTTCTCGATGCCTAGATAATTCGTGCAGTAGGAGATGCACTCTTCAGATAGAAAGCCCCTGGCTATGCTTCCCTCTGGACATGACATGTTGCGAACGTATCCTTTGATGACACCATTCATCCTTTCAAACGGCATCATGCTGTGCAGGAACATCGGCCCGAGGTTGATGATATCCTCCACGATATGGACCAGCAGATGCACCATAATGTCGAAGAATGCGGGCAGGAAGTACATCTCAAGCTCGCATAGTATCACCACGATCTCTTCCTGTAGCCTTCTGAGTTGCCTCACGCCAACCGACTTCCAAGAGATGACGTCGAAAAAGTCGCATAGGCCAAATAGCGGTTCACGGACGTGCGCATCCATGATCCCACAGATTGCAAATGGAAGTATCTGCATCATCAGCACGTGACAGTCGTGAGACTTCATCCCGCTGAATTTCTGCTTCGCTGAGTCTAGGTATCTTCTTATCTTCCCCGCGTAATCGTAAGGAAGTTTTACTCCTATGAGGCAGGTGAAAAACTGATCGATCTCCTCCTGACTTAGAGTGAACCACGCCGGAGGGAAGTCATTTCCGGTCTTCTTGGCCTTTTTGCCTTTGCGACGACTTTCCGTGTCCTGCTTCGCCTCATCATCATCATCATCATTAGCATGAAGCTCCTCCCTGATGCCCATTGATTTCAAGTCTGCCCTTGCTTTCGGCCCATCTTTGGTCCTCTCTGGTATGTTGAGCAGGGTACCAAGCAGACTCTCGCACACGTTGTTCGTGATATGCATGACATCAAGGCTGTGAGGCACACGGTGGATCTTCTAGTACGGCAAGTCCCAGAAAACAGACCTCGTTTTCCATACCTTCAGCAGCAGCTCTGGCGCCTTTCGCTGCTTTCCCGGCTCTGGCGCCTTTTACTTCTTTCCCGGCAGTGGGCAATCTTTCCAATTTTTCAACAGCTCGTCTGTTTCCTCGCCGCTCCTCGTACGCGGGCGTCTTTGGGGTTTGGTTTCACCATCAAACAAATCCTTGTGTTTCCTCCATGAGTCATCATCGCGAATCCACCTTCGATGTCCCATGAACACGGTTTTCAAAGACCTGGGATCTCTATCTAGCTTGCGATACGTTGTGTCATCCATGCACCTGACGCATCTAGAAAATCCGTGGACCACCTGCCCCATGACATATCCGTAACCGAGATAGTCCTGCACCGTCGTGAGCAGTGCGGCTCTCATAGGGAAATATTCTTTCTCTGCGGCGTCCCACGTATTGGCTGGCGTTTTCTACATCGTGTCTAGCACCTCTTTCAGCAGCCCCAGATACAGATTGATGTCATTCCCTGGTTGTTTCGGCCCTTCAATTAGAATACTCATGTGAATGTACTTCCTCTTCATGCACAACCAGGGGGAAAGGTTTTACATCCACACAAACACAAGCCAGGTGCTATGTGTGCTTCTCTGGCTGCCAAACAGATTGACTCCATCGGTGCTCGCGCCCAGCACGATGTTCCTTGGATCCTTCCCAAATTCTGGGTGTTCGAAGTTCAACACTTGCCACTGGCTCCCATCCTTAGGGTGACTCAACATCTTGTCTTTTTTATTTATGTGACGCCCGGATATTTAAGCTACAGTGAACCTTTGCTAATGATGCCACGTCACCTCGATTACTGTTGCTAATCTCGTGTTAGTTCGAAACTGGTTAGAATTCAAATTTAAAATCAAGCAAACAATAAAAGTTTTCAAATATTAAAACTAAAATGTTCGGGTGGTGCCTTTTAATGCATAGGTAATTATGGAGAAGAAACCACACTTCTGTAAAGTATTCAAATGCACTAAAATAAATAAAACAGTAGCTAAACCTATTATAAATGCCCTTTTGAATTTTATTAAAAAATGCGAATTAAATATTTTAAATACCAAAATATATTGTTGCGGTGGGCTAATTTGCAACCTCCATTTAGGTACTGGTCTTATAATTTTACAAAACTAAAAGCTATTAAAACTATAATAGAAAACAGAAAAGTGAAAATAAAATAAAAACAGAAAAGATTAAAAAAAAGAGAGAGAAGCAAAGCCCCTGCCGGGCCGTGGCCCAGCTGCCCACCAGGCCACAACCGACCGGCCACCCACTCCTATTCCCTCCCCCTCGCTCGCTGAGGTGGCCCAGCCCACCGCGGTCACCCTCAACCTCCTGTTCACCCTCACTCGCTGTCCTCTACGCGCACGTGCCTGAGGCCGGCCGCTGTCTCCACCGCACCCACTCACCTCCTCGGGTCGCTACAGTACCGCTGAGGCGGATAAGGCCGTCCCCGTGCCCCCCCTCGACCACCGCTGCCCAGTCCCTACACTGCCGGTGAGGCCCCGGCCTCTCCCCTCTACCTCTCCCTGTGTTGGATGTCGCCATGCCCGCCGTCCCATGTGCGCGCTCTCCGCGCCGTGCCCGCGCACCACACCTGCCAGTCCCGCCGTCGCCTAGAACCGTAGCTCCGCGCCCCGACTCCTTCAGCCTCCCTGCTACCGGCCCGCGCCCGTGGACCCTTCCCCTTGCTCACCGCAGCTCCGGCACGGCTCTACCCGCGTCACCTTGTCCGCGTCGTGCTCGCCGCCCCAACGCCGACACGCCGTCGCCTCCCTTGCCGCTCCTGGCTGTGCCCCGCCACGAGCTGCAGCAGCTGCCGCCACCACCACTGCAACCCCCGCGCTCGCCCACTCGTGCGTGGCGTGCCCGCTCGCGGAGTGCTCCCGTGCCCCTGCCTCCGCCGTTCCTCTCACGCGCCTCGGCTCCTCCTTGCGCCCTCCCTCGTCTGCTCGCCGTGGCCGCGCTCCGGCGGGCCACCCGCGGCGCCCCGGCTGGCTCCGCTCGGGACTCGCCTGTTCGGGTGCCCACGCCCGGCGCCCGTAAACCCCACACCCGCTAAGGCCCTTGGCCCAATGACAGTCGGGGCCCAGCCCCGGAATGTTTAAAAAAAGACTTAAAAAAATAGTAATAAATAAAATTATTAATTAATTAATTAATTAATTAATTAATTAAGTGAGTAATTAAGTTAATTAAACCTGATTAGATTAACCTAATCACTAATTAAACTAATTAATCAGTTTTAGTTAATCTTGGCCAATGACAATGGGACCCACGCGTCAGTTTGACCAAGTCAACTGACTGTTGACTGCTGACATCACCCTGATTTCATGCTGATGTCATAATGGCATTTCCTAATTAAATTAATTCTGTTAATTCTAAAAATGAATTAAATATTTAAAAATGAATATAAAATAATCCGTAACTCGGATGAAAATACTTTGTACATGAAAGTTGCTCAGAACGATGAGACGAATCCGAATACGCAGTCCGTTTATCCGCCACACATCCCTAGCATAGCAAACACGCAACTTTCCCTCTCCGGTTCATCTGTCTGAAAACGCGAAACACCGGGAATACTTTCCCGGATGTTTTCCCCCTTCACTGGTATCACCTCGCACTGCGTTAGGGCACACCTAGCACCGCGTATTGACATGTTATGCTTTGTGATGCTTTGATTGCATTGTATTTATTGTTTCTTCCCCCTCTTCTCTCCGGTAGACTACGAGGCTGACGTTGCTGCTGGTACCCCGATCGACTACGGAGTTGACGACCCGTCCTTCTTGTCTGAGCAACCAGGCAAGCCCCCCCCCCTTGATCACCAGATATCGCCTATTCTCCTCTATACTGCTTGCATTAGAGTAGTGTAGCATGTTACTGCTTTCCGTTAATCCTATTCTGATGCATAGCCTGACATTGTTGCTACATCTGTTGATACCTTACCTGCAATCCTAAATACTTAGTATAGGATGCTAGTTTATCACCATTGGCCCTACATTCTTGTCAGTCTGCCTTGCTATACTATTGGGCCGTGATCACTTGGGAGGTGATCACGGGTATATACTATACATACATACATACTACAGATTGTGACTAAAGTCGGGTCCGCTCGAAGAGTACCCGCGAGTGATTCACAGATTGGGGGCTGAAAGGACCTTTGTCCCGACGGCCCTTTGTGTGGATCTTTGTGGCGGAGCGACAAGGCAGGTTGAGACCACCTAGGCGAGAGGTGGGCCTGGCCCTGGTCGGCGTCCGCGGTTGCTTCATAATAACACGCTTAACGAGATCTTGGTATTTGATCTGAGTCTAGCCATTTGGTCTATACGCACTAACCATCTACGCGGGAGTAGTTATGGGTATCCCGACGTCGTGGTATCAGCCGAAGCCTTCTTGACGTCAGCGACGGAGCGACGCGCGCCGGATTGGACTGGAACGCCTACTCTTGTATAAGGGAGGCTAGGTCTGCTTCCGGCCGCCCTCGCAACGTGCAGGTGTGCAATGGGCGATGGGCCCGGACCCCTGCGCGCATAGGATTTAGACCGGCATGTTGACCTCTCTGTTGTGCCTAGGTGGGGCTGCGACGTGTTGATCTTCCGAGGCCGGGCATGACCCAGGAAAGTGTGTCCGGCCAAATGGGATCGAGCGTGTTGGGTTATGTGGTGCACCCCTGCAGGGAAGTTTATCTATTCGAATAGCCGTGTCCCTCGATAAAAGGACGACCCGGAGTTGTACCTTGACCTTATGACAACTAGAACCGGATACTTAATAAAACACACCCTTCCAAGTGCCAGATACAACCGGGTGATCGCTCTCTAACAGGGCGACGATGAGAGGATCGCCGGGTAGGATTATGCTATGCGATGCTACTGGAGATGCTACTTGGAGATTCTACTTGGAGATGCTACTTGGAGGACTTCAATCTACTCTCTTCTACATGCTGCAAGACGGAGGTTGCCAGAAGCGTAGTCTTCGATAGGACTAGCTATCCCCCTCTTATTCTGGCATTCTGCAGTTCAGTCCACTGATATGGCCTCCTTACACATATACCCATGCATATGTAGTGTAGTTCCTTGCTTGCGAGTACTTTGGATGAGTACTCACGGTTGCTTTCTCCCCCCTTTTCCCCCCTTTCCTTTCTTTCTGGTTGTCGCAACCAGATGCTGGAGTCCAGGAGCCAGACGCCACCGTCGACGACGACCCCTACTACACTGGAGGTGCCTACTACTAGGTGCAGCCCGTTGACGACGACCAGGAGTAGTTAGGAGGATCCCAGGCAGGAGGCCTGCGCCTCTTTCGATCTATATCCCAGTTTGTGCTAGCCTTCTTAAGGCAAACTTGTTTAACTTATGTCTGTACTCAGATATTGTTGCTTCCGCTGACTCGTCTATGATCGAGCACTTGTATTCGAGCCCTCGAGGCCCCTGGCTTGTATTATGATGCTTGTATGACTTATTTATGTTTTTAGAGTTGTGTTGTGATATCTTCCCGTGAGTCCCTGATCTTGATCGTACACGTTTGTGTGCATGATTAGTGTACGATTGAATCGGGGGCGTCACAATTTATCTCCAAATCAGTTGCATCATCTTCTCGCTTCTTCTCCTCCCTATCCGTGTGCCAACGCAGGAGCTTTGCTACCTTAGGGTCCGCGAAATACCACTGCAGATGAGGAGTGATCGACAAGTACCACACCACTTTTCGAGGAGCTCTCTTCTTCTTCTTGTATCGAGTGACGCCGCACACCGGACATATGGTAGACTCCGTGTGCTCGTCCCGATAAATGATGCAATTGTTCATGCACACATGGTATTTCACGTGCGGTAAATCCAGAGGACACACGATTTTCTTCGCCTCCTCGAAACTGGTCAGGCACTTGTTCCCCTTGGGAAGACGTTCGTGCCAGAATGACATGTTCTCATCGACACATGCGTCGGTCATTTTGTGTTTTACCTTCATCTCCAGAGCCATGAGCGTTACTTTCAGGCGGGTATCCTCGGGCCTGCATCCTTCATACAATGGAGTAACCGCGTCTATCTCCAGTTGATCCAGCTTGGCTTTCTCTCGGGTGGCAGCTCTTGCGTTATCCGTCTGCTTGAGAAGCAACTCTTGAATATGAGGGTCCTGCACCTAGCCCATCGTTGGTCCATCATCCTCTGTGAAAGGATCGATATAGTTGACTAGAGGGGGGGGGGTGAATAGGCAACTAACAATTTTGAGCTTTTCTTTACCAAATTAAACTTTGCATCAAAGTAGGTTGTCTAGAAATGTAACTAGGTGAACAACCTATATGATGCAACAACAACAAGCACACGAGCAAGCAAGGGATACAACACAAGTAAGCTTGCAAAAGTAAAGGCGCGAGATAACCAAGAGTGGAGCCAGTGGAGATGAGGATGTGTTACCGAAGTTCCTTCCTTTTGAGGGGAAGTACGTCTCCGTTGGAGCGGTGTGGAGGCACAATGCTCCCCAAGAAGCCACTAGGGCCACCGTATTCTCCTCACGCCCTCACACAATGCGAGATGCCGTGATTCCACTATTGGTGCCCTTGAAGGCGGCGACCGAACCTTTACAAACAAGGTTGGGGCAATCTCCACAACTTAATTGGAGGCTCCCAATGACACCACGAAGCTTCACCACAATGGACTATGGCTCCGAGGTGACCTCAACCGTCTAGGGTGCACAATGCTCATGGTAGTACCTCAAGAGTAACAAGATCCGCTAGGGATAAGTGGGGGGAATCAAATCTCTCTTGGTGGAAGTGTAGATCGAGGCCTTCTCAACTAATCCCGAGCAAATCAACAAGTTTGATTGGCTAGGGAGAGAGATCGGGCGAAAATGGAGCTTGGAGCAACAATAGAGCTTAGAGGTGGAAGAGGTAATCAACTAGAGGTAGGAGACACCCCTTTTATAGCTATGGAAAAGATCCAACCATTATCCACATGTCCAGCCCGCAACATGCGGTACTACCGCTCCAGGAGCGCGGTACTACCGTGAGGGACCACAGTATTCTGCGGCAGCAGCAGAGACTAGGACATGCCTGACTGAGAGCAGTACTTCCGCGAGCGCGGTACTACCGCTCCCCCTTGCGGTACTACCGCAAGGCAGGAAAGTCCTAGCCTACGAAGAGCGCGGATGAATAAAAATACATCCGTGCCTACTTTCGCTGGAAATGAAACAGTGCAAATATTCGACGCGGTACTACCGCTAGGGAGCGGTACTACCGTATCCTAGCTGAACCAGGCCGCGCACGGTACTACCGCGCACGAAGCGCGGTACTACCGTGGATGTGCGGATGTAAAAAATTACATCCGCTCCTACAACCGCGACGCAGCAGTACTATGCATGAGGGCCACGGTACTACGACTCCAGGGGAGCAGTACTACCATGGGCACCCGCGGTACTACCGCGCGCGACGTGCGGTACTACTGTGGGGGTGCGGATGTAAAAAATTACATCCGCCCCTACTACCGTACTGGAGCGGCACTAGGCCTGGGAGCCACGGTACTAAGACTCCAGAGGAGCGGTACTACCATGGACTCCAGTGGTACTACCGCAGGAGCTTGCGGTACTACTGCTCCAGAGAGCAGTACTACCGCAAGTTCAGCAGTAGCCGCCAGAATAAGCACAACGAGGATAACCGAGGGAAGCTCCAACGTGCAAGGGAAAGGTGGAGACAAAGAGGGAAACATGTACATGTTGATTCCACCCGAACCTTTCCGACGCGGACCCCCTCTTAATAGTACGGCTCTCCTACGGATTAAATCCACCAAAAAGAAACGTAGAACAACGTCGTCTTCAATAGTCTTCGAGGGGCACCGAATCGTCTCGTGCCTAGCGATGAAGCGCCTGAGAAACTCAAGGCACACGATTAGTCCGCAAAAGCATTGTCATCAATCACCAAAACACCTTAGGGAAAAAATATGCCCTTACAATCTCCCCCTTTTTGGTGGATTGATGACAATATGGGATTTGCACAAAAAGGAGATAATATTGAGCAAAGGCAAACCCCTCCTCTCTAGAATATAGACGGGCTCCCCCTAGATGTGTGCAATCTAGATGGATGCTTTGGACTGCATAGCACACAAACTAGGATCAACACTCCCCCTATATTTTAGAGACAAAGGCATGATTACTAACATCTAAGCAAGAGCATAGCACAAAGGTAGCACAATATATCACAAACTCGCTAAGATAGATAGAGTGCATATGTATTACACCATATGAAGAAAAGCAACCCAAAGCAACTGAAACAAGGTTCAAACGAGAAAGCAAACACACCAAACACGAACGACGACACACGACTAGCAAATCCCTACTCTCTCTCCCCCTTTGGCATCGAGACGCCAAAAAGGCAGAGAGGACACCTACACACAAGGGGTGGCTCAAGCAGGGAAGTCATCCCAACGCTCCTCGTCAAACTCGGCGGCAGGAATGGTCTCCTCGACGTCCTCCTCAGAATCAGTCCACCTGTAGCCTTGCTTCTCCATACACTCGACCTCTGGAGTGATGCGATCCTCAGAACCGCCAGACACGTCCTCGCCATACAGCTGCAAGATCTTCTTGTCCCGGCGACGACTCTCCATGGATGCCACGTGAGTCCGTTACTGCCTCTTAGCTTGCATGCAGAAAAGAGTCTTCATCTTGTCCTTCAGCTTCTTGGCCCACGAGGGCATAGAGGAACTATGGGAAGACCTAGCAGCACGGTCCTCTGCAACATCCTCTGCGCCAGCCTCCTCCTCATCAACAGCCCTCCTAGCAGCAGACGCCTCAGCACGAGTAGTAGTGTTGGCCCAGTTGGGCTTGACACGGAGGCAGATGGGATCATGATGAATCCAGTCTGGAGCAAGGAACTCATCACCAGGGAACATCTTCTCCCAAGTCTTTGAGATCAGTAGAAACAGATATGGCCCATAGATAGGCACCTTGCGATTGAACACTGCAAACGGAAGCTCACACCACATGATGTGTGAGACATCAAGTGGCTGAGTCTGAGACACACGAGCCTCCTCGCATAGAAGCATCATATCCACCATATAGGCATGAACCTTGTCCTTGTCGCCAATGCAAGGGAACAAAGAGTTGTGGAAGATGTGATACATGATATCCAGAAAAGAGTTGAGCACCCACCCTGACTTGCCATTGGGAAGCGCCTTCTCAACATAGTATGGCTGAACCTTGTCCTTGTTGGCAGACTCAGAATTAGCATGGGGGCGAACACCCATGGGAGTGTCGAGCCTGTCATCAGGAACCTGCAGCAGATCCATGAACTCCTTCCAGGTAGCAGTCAACTTACGTCCATTGGTCATCCAGGTCATCCTCCGCTCCTCATCAGGGTGAAAGTATACTGAGGCAAAGAACTGACAGATAAGCTCAGGGTCATAGTCAAGGTGAAAAGAGATCACATGTTCAATACCAAACTGCTCCACCAAGTCCAGAGCTTCTCCAAAGTAGTCATGAAACTTGTTCTTCCTCAGGTGATGCATTTCTATCCATTTGACATCCACGTAGGTATTTTGCTTATTCTTGATGACATCCAGATAAGAGAGAGTCTGTTGCTTGTTCCAAAACAGTTCACAACCTATGACAATAGCACGAGGATTCACATACGGGTTGAGCTGCCTGAGACGGACGGACTCAGATTGGGGTATCTCGTCCATGCCCTTAGTGGGTTCCTTGTGCTTACTAGCGGATGTCTTAACATGGCGCTTGGGGGCAGTGGAGCCCTCTGGTGCTTCACCTGGATTGCGCAGACGCTTGGAGCCAGTGTCACGACTGGGATAGGAACGGCGAGAGCCACCACCTGAGACACAAAACGCAAAACACCCACGACAAGCAAAAGGATCAATGCAAAGACCACGGCAAAGCACAAGAAACACATAGAAAGTATACGTGAAAGTTGCCATGAGATAGATGGGATCCACGGTAGTAGTGCCGGATGCGGCGGTACTAAAATTTTAGTACCGTTCCAAGTCGCGGTAGTACCGTGCGAGGTCATGGTAGCACCAGGGTGGGAGCGGTAGTAAAATTTTAGTGCCGCAGCGCATGCAGTAGTACCGCGCCCGACGGGCGGTAGTACTGGACAAGCGGTAATACCGCACATGTGGCGCGGTAGTACCACATCTTGTCAGATCCGAACCAAAGTTTGAATCTGAGAAGAACCGCATAACCACGATGATACTACGGTTGATCAAATCTAGCACAGGACAAAATGACAAGTATAATCCCTACGCAATACTACTCTCCTACATCCTACTCTTGCATAGATTTAGCCTAAAAATCTCAAGAACACACAAGTCTCCACCAAAAACCTAGAGGCAAAGAAAACAACAAAAACGAGAGGGAGGTGGGGAAAGACCTTGGTCCATGGCAAGAGCATGTGGTGGGGAACGATCCCACCGGACGGAATTGCAGGAGAGCAACCGGAGGCGGAGATCCGGCGAAGGACACCATCCCCATTCTTGAGCGAGGGAGAGTGTCGGTGTCAAAACCGGCGGATCTCGAGTAGGGGGTCCCGAACTGTGCATCTAGGCGGATGGTAACAGGAGACAAGCGACACGATGTTTTTACCCAGGTTCAGGCCCTCTCGATGGAGGTAAAACCCTACTCCTTCTTGATTGATATTGATGACATGGGTAGTACAAGAGTAGATCTACCACGAGATCAGAGAGGCTAAACCCTAAAAGCTAGCCTATGGTATGATTGTTGTTCGTCCTACGGACTAAAACCCTCTGGCTTATATAGGCACCGAAGAGGGTTAGGGTTACACAGAGTCGGTTACAATGGTAGGAGATCTACATATTCGTATCGCCAAGCTTGCCTTCCACGCCAAGGAAAGTCCCATCCGGACACGGGATGAAGTCTTCAATCTTATATCTTCATAGTCCAGGAGTCCGGCCAAAGGTGATAGTTCGGCTATCCGGACACCCCCTAATCTAGGACTCCCTCAGTAGCCCCTGAACCAGGCTTCAATGACGACGAGTCCGGCGCGCATATTGTCTTCGGCATTGCAAGGCGGGTTCCTCCTCCGAATACTTCATAGAAGATTTTGAACACAAGGATAGTGTCCGGCTCTGCAAGATAAGTTCCACATACTACCGTAGAGAGAATAATATTTACACAAATTCAATCTGTTGATGTATTCCATGGTGTGACATCACACCACGGCCATGCTTTTATTCGAATCGTTTTTACTGTCCCACCTCAGCGCGTTTTAGCGAGGCGGTTTCCTTGGCACGTCTTGTCGAAGCAGAGATCGTGTCCCCTTATTCCGGGATTCTCATTAATACGGCGTGGGTAACCCAGTCGTGCCCGTTGGTATGTCTCCTCTATCGAAGGTGAGTCCCGAACGGTCACGGGGGAGGCTCTTGGTATTCAACCTCTTTATAAAGAGACACAGACTCCACTCCTTTCTTTCAATCGAATCCGCCCCACGCCTCGAGTTCCAACACCCAAAGCTCCAGATTTAGGCGCTTCAGACCTTCGATGATGTCCGGCTCCGACCTGCAAGGCCGGTGGACGCCTTCCTCCGTTACGGAAGAAGACGTGCTAAAGCTAAGAGATACCAAGTATCTAACTGGCGAAATTTCGCATAGGCTGCCTGCCCAAGGGCAGGTTATTCCCACTCCCAAGCCTGGCGAAAGCATAGTGTTCGCGTCTCACTTCCTTCGGGGACTAAGCTTCCCACGGACCCCTTCGTGAGGGGGCTCATGTTTTACTATGGGTTGGAATTTCATGACTTGGATCCGGAGTCCATCCTCCACATCTCATCGTTCATTGTCGTATGCGAAGCCTTCCTCCGCATTACCCATCACTTCGGATTGTGGCTCAAGACCTTCAAAGTGGAACCGAAGATCAAGGGGCAGCAGGCAGAGTGCGGAGGGGCTATTATAAGCAAGAATGCTGATTCTCCGTGGCCCGAGGGCTCTTTTCAAGAGGAGCTCGGCTTATGGCAACAAGAGTGGTTTTATATCACAGCTCCCAGGGGCACCAAATGGGTGGCGCCACCTGCCTTTCGCTCGGGTCCTCCACCGTGGCTGGCGTCATGGGTCAATAAAGGACTTGACTGGGGGCCGTCCAAGGACGTGCCCTTGTTGCAGGGCTGCATTCAAGATCTCCTAGAGAGAGAGATCACTCTGGTCATAGTAGCGCAGGTCATGCTGATTCGTCGCACCCTGCCCTGCAAACGTCGCCCCCTCTGCCTGTGGGAATTTAACCCGGAGGGACCACGAGCTCTCCAACATTTTATGGGTGCGACACCTATGGAGATGTACAAGCTTTTCTTCGGATCACAAGCGATGTGTCCGGACTTGACCGAGGACGCAGGTCTGAACTGCAATCGCCCGGATACTCAAGTAAGTAGCCCCGTACCCGGAAATGCTATCCCATATTTATCATGAATTTGCCCTCAAAAGAGCTGTCCCTTGAACAGGAGTGGATAGCGAAAGCAAAGTTAATCAGGTGTTCGGCCCCCCTCCCTAAGACCACGCTGGATCCCGTGTTAACCAGGATGCTGGAGGTTGCACCTTCAGAAGAAGGTGAAGGGGGGAACAAGGAAGCTACCGCCTCCGTGAAGGAGGCTGTCAGGAAAGGGGGGATCGAGAATCCCTCCCTCCAAGGGAAGAAGAGGACCGCCTCTGAAGACCCGGAGACCATGGTCTCAAAGCGGGGTAAGAAATCTTCGTCAGGGGGTCATGCACCGAGAGATGCCTTGGCCACATTATGCCCCCAAGGGGATCAGCCCTCCACCGAGCCGTAAGTAAAAAGGGGAGTTTTTTTAAATAAAGGATATCCCTGCCCTACTTCTGATGAAGATAACCGAAACTTTACCTTGTAGTTCGGATCTCAGCCCTTCTCAGCAGAGCTCATCTTCGGGGGATCTTCGTCCGGAGATGATAGAGAGCGAAAAGCCTCCCCCTGCCGTACCGTCTTGCGAGGCAAGCGACCCTGAGGTGTCGTCGCGGAGGGTTTCTCCGAGTCCGGCGGAGCCAGAAGGCAGTCGTATGTCCCCTCAAAGCCCTCTGCGTCCGGCCTTCGAAAAAGGCCATCGAACGAGTCCGGCACCACCTGGTGTACGGTCAGAGGAGCTGAAGCATCTGCTCGGGCGAGCGTCTATCTCAGAAGATCACCGTGCGTTAATGGGTACGGTGATTGAAAGGATTTCATCCGCTGAGAGCGGTTTGCACGAAGCCGTCAGAAGTTTACTGACAGGTTTTGAGGTACGCAAAATGATGTACCTTCTGACAGTTCTGCATATAAGATCCGCCCTGTGTGGATAGTAGCCCCTGAGGCTCGGTGTGTTGTCAAAAATGACAGTGCGGCAAGGATCATAATCCCAGGTATAATATGTCGCCCTTCCTATGTAGGTGGCGAAGTGTCCGCTGGCTAGCCGGACTGATGATTTTGCCGAACTAAAGCGGCAACATGATGTGGCGGATGCCGACATCACGCTTGTCAATAAGCGGCTTGACGAGTCACAAGGTATGTGATTTCTCTGCGGACACCTGGTAAGGGAGCTTGATGCCCATGCCTTACAACATGTATGCTTGATGCAGATGGTGCCGCTGCCATGGAGAACCTTCAGGCGGAGCTCGCCCGAGCCAAGGAGCAGGCCAGAAAAAGTGATGCGGCTGCCTTAAAGGCCGCCGAAGAGCTAAAAGCTGAACAGGCTGCTCACTGCCTAAGCAAGAAGGAAATGGCCGAGATGGCCATGAAGTTGAAGAATGCTGCCGACCGCTGCAAGCTTCTTGACAAGGAAGATCGAGCAGTAAAAGAGGACCTGAAGAGGGCCACTACCGTGGCCAAGGATGCTCGCTCTGCGATGAGAGCTATGAAGGAGGAGCTGCATCAGGCCAGAGATATCGCGGCTGGAAAGCCCTTCCTGCTGCGGAGGAAGTTCAAGGACCTAAATATGCTCAGTTGGACCGGCTGTGGAGTGCGGAGGATGCTTATCTGGACTTGGCGGCAATCGCCGCGGATGCGGCCGAACACTTCCGAGATCAAAAGGATCACGAAATGGAAAAGGTTTTTTGGTCGCCGTTCCATAATCTAGAGTGCACTCTTCCATTAACCGATCGCTTGGCCGAATGGACGGAGCTGAATAGGTTATCCGGACTTGCCATGAAGGATGTCGTGAGTCTTTTGTGGCCGAAAAGGCCCGAGCCGAAGAGTTATTTTGGCTTGGTGCAGCAGTTCCTTGGTGCGGTGCCGCATATCAATGCAATGAAGAGGTCAGCATGCATAGAGGGTGCCCGGATGGCTCTTGCTCGTGTCAAGACATACTGGGCGGAGATGAAGGCCACCGATGTTGCATCCCAAGATTCAGACGGAAGCCGAGTACCTGTCGAGCAATATTTTCAGGAAGTTCTGCAGGGCGCTCGTTTAATAGAGACGCAGTGCTTGAAGGATATTATGTTCGAATAACATGTATTATTGTGAAACAATGTATCGATGGAAAAAGCTTTTTATACTTGTGCCTTTAGAGAATTAAAATACCTCCTGTGCGGCCGCTAATGTATATGTATATATAACCTGAAAGATGGCAGTCTTCGGCTTCAGCCCCCATGCATATAATGCGAGGGTGTTTGCAAAAGGCGCATTTTCACACTTGATCCAACGTCTTGGTCCTATAAAGGAGGTGGTAGCGCAACAAACTAGGCAACCGGACTATAATGCTTTATCACTTTCACTTAGCCATAGGAGTTTGACAGTGGGGCTACTATATAGCCCCTAGGGGCACCGCGCTCACCCGAATTTGGGGCGCGTATGTGCCTAACCGGGCAATGGCCCTTCGTCAATGCGGAGGAATCCTATAGATTCCGGCGGGTCGTCAAGTGGTTGACCAGTCTCACGCTATATCATGACATTCAGTTTTCGGCTTTCTCTACTGAGGTGCTCGCCTAGCCGAACTGGGGCACAATCACAGTAGTTCTCCTGGTGCCGCCTTAGACGATAGAGCGGAACATAAGGCAGCAAAACACAGGAGCCGGGCAAACCCAAAATTTGACCAAAGACATGATTCGGAGCTGATGCATATAAGGCCTAACTTGAGACGCCGAACACTCCCTAAGGTATTCGGTCTTTATGAAAACGGGACGAACAACGCCCTTGGTAATAAGCCCCTGGTGTCCAGGTACGCGCAAAATCCTGACGTGGCCCATGCCAAAACGCCAGCCTCCTCCTCGGTTATGGCAAGAAACCAGGGGATGTGTATCAACAAGAGACAGTAAAAAAGGTTTACGCAGGGTCTTAATCTGAAAAGGATCCTTGTCACGGGTCCCTACTGCACGTCTATGCCTGTGTCTCCGTTGTGCCGTATCCTAGACGGGTGTAGCACGGTGTTCATCTGTAAAAGAGAGGAACTTAATTAAAAAATATCATGCGAAAATGTAAGTTATATTAAATAAACAAAGTACGATTCAAAAAATGAATAAGATTGAGCTTTATTGTCTCTTGTTGTACAGGCGCGGAGCCCCTAGTGCGGGGGTATATGACTAGTAAGCCCTTGTATGTTTACGCCGGACTCGTCTAACCGTGTCTGGGGTCTGGACGACCTGTTTAGGTGCTTTGATTAGTGAAGCCGGTTTGGTGTGTGGCTGTCAAGGCAGTCACACAATCTTCCGCGCTCGAGGAACACTCGATATTTCCCTTTAAGGAGATGATGCCTTGCGGACCGGGCATTTTAAGTGTAAGGGATGCATAATGCAGTATTGCATTAAAGCGGGCGAAAGCTTCGCGTCCCAGTAGTGCTTGGTAGCCACTTGTAAATGGGGCGAGGTGGAAGGTTAACTTTTCGCGGCGGAAGTTGTCGGGTGAGCCGAACACAACTTCTAGCAGTAGAGAGCCCGTACAATGGGCATATGGGCCTGGCATTGCCCCTTGAAAGGAAGTGTTGCTATGGCGAATTATGGTTGGGTATATCCCCATTTTGCGGATTGTGTCCTTGTATAGCAGGTTTAAATCACTGTCGCCGTCCATTAGGACTTGTGTAAATTGGAGTCCGTCAATTATCGGATCTAATATCAAGGCAGTCCATCCTGCATTCCGGATACTTCTAGAGTAATCCTGATGGTCGAAGGTGATTGGATTTAACAGCCAGTGGCGGGACTCCTCTGGGATAGGCCGTATGGCGCGTACCTCGATGGGCGCCGCTCTATTTTTCCCTTTTATCACGTGAAGTGAGTTAACTGTTTTGACTTCTTGTGGGAAATTCTTTTGTTTTCCGGTGCTCTGCTTGTGGGGTTCGTCATCGTCCTCGCTTGGTGTGTCGAGCCCCTTGTGTTCAGCGTTGAGTTTGCCGGACTACTTGAAGACCCAACAATCTCTGTGGGTATGGTTTGCAGGCTTCCCGGTAGTACTGTGGATTTGGCATATCTTGTCCAAGATTTTGTTTATGTTAGATAGCTCGTCCCTATTATCCTTAAGGGGCAGTTTTTTATGATTCTGCCGAGAGCTTTTGAATCCGGCGTTAACTGCCGTGCTCTTCAGGCTGTTTCCCTTGGTCCGGCGCTGGTCCTTGCTGCGTCGCGGTTTCTCGTTTCCATCCCTGACTTCGGATGCACTTGGGTCGCTGGTACTGCATCTTGCCAGCCAGCTATCCTCTCCCGCGCAAAAGCGGGTCATGAGGCTTGTTAATGCGGCCATTGTTCTTGGCTTTTCTTGGCCGAGGTGTCTGGCGAGCCATTCGTCTCGGACGTTATGCTTGAAAGCTGCTAAGGCTTCGGCGTCCGGACAGTCGACTATTTGGTTCTTTTTAGTAAGGAATCTATTCCAGAATTTTCGGGCTGACTCTCCGGGTTGTTGAGTTATGTGACTTAAATCGTCTGCATCCGGAGGTCGGACATAGGTCCCTTGAAAATTTGCCCGAAAAGCATCCTCGAGCTCTTCCCAACTTCCAATGGTGTTTTCGGGGAGGCTTTTGAGCCAATGTCGGGCTGGCCTTTTGAGCTTGAGGGGTAAGTATTTTATGGCGTGGAGGTCATCTCCTCAAGCCATGTGTATGTGGAGGATGTAATCCTCAATCCAGACTCCAGGGTCTGTTGTTCCGTCGTACGCCTCTATGTTTACGGGCTTGAATCCCACTGGAAATTCATAAGCCAGGACCTCATCAATGAAACATAGGGGGTGTGCGGCACCCCTATATTTGGGTGTACCATAATATTCGGATATTTGATGTGTTGCATTGCTTACTAGAGCTTGCTTTCTTGGCCCGTAGATAGATCTAATTGGGCCATCTTTTTGATGCAAATCCGTGTGCGGCACCGTTTGCCGCTCTATGTTTGCCATGGGGTCGTCTATCCGACCGGGTGGTCTCTTTGTTCTTTGATTGCGGGGGCTCTACGGCCTCCTCATCAAATTCGGGCAGTAGTTTTCGCTTTGGGTAGCTCTTTGTTCGGCGACTATCTCCATATTTTTCTACGGTGTTGAGTACTTTGCTCCATCTGATTCTGAGCGCATCTTCCGCTGTTTTGAGCTTCCGCTTCTGCTTTTTCAGGCTACGCGCAGTGGCGACGAGCCTTTTGTGGAGGTTCTTCTGCTCCAGCAACTTGTCCGGCGTGAGATCGTCCGGACTGTTATCCTCGCTGGGGACGGATTGTTTATCCATATTGTCCTGTTCGGACGGTTGGTAGATAGCATGTTCGTCGTCCACCGGTTCGCCCTGCTCTATGGCTGGGTCTGTATGGCTGCTGCCTTTGTCGAGGCGGGATTTTGAGCGGCGCTTACTGAAGGAAATATGCCCTAGAGGCAATAATAAAGTTATTATTTATTTCCTTATAATCATGATAAATGTTTATTATTCATGCTAGAATTGTATTTACCGGAAACATAATACAGGTGTGAATACATAGACAAACAAAGTGTCACTAGTATGCCTCTACTTGACTAGCTCGTTAATCAAAGATGGTTATGTTTCCTAACCATGAACAATGAGTTGTTATTTGATTAACGAGGTCACATCATTAGTAGAATGATCTGATTGACATGACCCATTCCATTAGCTTAGCACCCGATCGTTTAGTATGTTGCTATTGCTTTCTTCATGACTTATACATGTTCCTATGACTATGAGATTATGCAACTCCCGTTTACCGGAGGAACACTTTGGGTACTACCAAACGTCACAACGTAACTGGGTGATTATAAAGGAGTACTACAGGTGTCTCCAATGGTCGATGTTGGGTTGGCGATTTCAAGATTAGGATTTGTCACTCCGATTGTCGGAGAGGTATCTCTGGGCCCTCTCGGTAATACACATCACATAAGCCTTGCAAGCATTACAACTAATATGTTAGTTGTGAGATGATGTATTACGGAACGAGTAAAGAGACTTGCCGGTAACGAGATTGAACTAGGTATTGGATACCGACGATCGAATCTCGGGCAAGTAACATACCGATGACAAAGGGAACAACGTATGTTGTTATGCGGTCTGACCGATAAAGATCTTCGTAGAATATGTAGGAGCCAATATGGGCATCCAGGTCCCGCTATTGGTTATTGACCAGAGACGTGTCTCGGTCATGTCTACATTGTTCTCGAACCCGTAGGGTCCGCACGCTTAAGGTTACGATGACAGTTATATTATGAGTTTATGCATTTTGATGTACCGAAGGTTGTTCGGAGTCCCGGATGTGATCACGGACATGACGAGGAGTCTCGAAATGGTCGAGACATAAAGATTGATATATTGGAAGTCTATGTTTGGACATCGGAAGTGTTCCGGGTGAAATCGGGATTTTACCGGAATACCGGAAGGGTTACCGGAACCCCCCGGGAGCTATTTGGGCCATAGTGGGCCTTAGTGGAAAAGAGAAGGGGCTGCCCTAGATGGGCTGCGCGCCCCCCCTTCCCCTAGTCCTATTAGGACTAGGAGAGGTGGCCGGCCCCCTCCTCCTGTTTTCCCCTCCGAGGAATCCTAGTTGGACTAGGATTGGAGGGGGAATCCTACTCCCAGTGGGAGTAGGACTCTCCTGCGCCTCCCCCCTTTGGCCGGCCAGCCTCCCCTCCTCTCCTCCTTTATATACGGAGGCAGGGGCACCTCTAAACACACAAGTTGACACAAGTTGATCCACGTGATCGATTCCTTAGCCGTGTGCGGTGCCCCCTGCCACCATATTCCTCGATAATACTGTAGCGGAGTTTAGGCGAAGCCCTGCTGCTGTAGTTCATCAAGATCGTCACCACGCCGTCGTGCTGACGAAACTCTTCCCCGACACTTTGCTGGATCGGAGTCCGGGGATCGTCATCGAGCTGAACGTGTGCTCGAACTCGGAGGTGCCGTAGTTTCGGTGCTTGATCGGTTGGATCGTGAAGACGTACGACTACTTCCTCTACGTCGTGTCATCGCTTCCGCAGTCGGTCTGCGTTGGGTACGTAGACAACACTCTCCTCTCGTTGCTATGCATCACATGATCCTGTGTGCGCGTAGGAAAATTTTTGAAATTACTACGAAACCTAACAAGAACATCCTAAAATACCTGAAAAGGACTAAGGATATGTTTCTCGTATATGGAGGTGACAAAGAGCTCACCGTAAAAGGTTACGTTGATGCAAGCTTTGACACTGATCCGGACGATTCTAAATCGCAAACCGGATACGTGTTTACATTAAACGGTGGAGCTGTCAGTTGGTGCAGTTCTAAACAAAGCGTTGTAGCGGGATCTACATGTGAAGCGGAATACATAGCTGCTTCGGAAGCAGCAAATGAAGGAGTCTGGATGAAGGAGTTCATATCCGATCTAGGTGTCATACCTAGTGCATCGGGTCCAATGAAAATCTTTTGTGACAATACTGGTGCAATTGCCTTGGCAAAGGAATCCAGATTTCACAAAAGGACCAAACACATCAAGAGACGCTTCAACTCCATCCGGGATCTAGTCCAGGTGGGAGACATAGAGATTTGCAAGATACATACGGATCTGAATGTTGCAGACCCATTGACTAAGCCTCTTCCACGAGCAAAACATGATCAGCACCAAGGCTCCATGGGTGTTAGAATCATTACAGTATAATCTAGATTATTGACTCTAGTGCAAGTGGGAGATTGAAGGAAATATGCCCTAGAGGCAATAATAAAGTTATTATTTATTTCCTTATAATCATGATAAATGTTTATTATTCATGCTAGAATTGTATTTACCGGAAACATAATACATGTGTGTGAATACATAGACAAACAAAGTGTCACTAGTATGCCTCTACTTGACTAGCTCGTTAATCAAAGATGGTTATGTTTCCTAACCATGAACAATGAGTTGTTATTTGATTAACGAGGTCACATCATTAGCAGAATGATCTGATTGACATGACCCATTCCATTAGCTTAGCACCCGATCATTTAGTATGTTGCTATTGCTTTCTTCATGACTTATACATGTTCCTATGACTATGAGATTATGCAACTCCCGTTTACCGGAGGAACACTTTGGGTACTACCAAACGTCACAACGTAAATGGGTGATTATAAAGGAGTACTACAGGTGTCTCCAATGGTCGACGTTGGGTTGGCGTATTTCGAGATTAGGATTTGTCACTCCGATTGTCGGAGAGGTATCTCTGGGCCCTCTCGGTAATACACATCACATAAGCCTTGCAAGCATTACAACTAATATGTTAGTTGTGAGATGATGTATTACGGAACGAGTAAAGAGACTTGCCGGTAACGAGATTGAACTAGGTATTGGATACCGACGATCGAATCTCGGGCAAGTAACATACCGATGACAAAGGGAACAACGTATGTTGTTATGCGGTCTGACCGATAAAGATCTTCGTAGAATATGTAGGAGCCAATATGGGCATCCAGGTCCCGCTATTAGTTATTGACCAGAGACGTGTCTCGGTCATGTCTACATTGTTCTCGAACCCGTAGGGTCCGCACGCTTAAGGTTACGATGACAGTTATATTATGAGTTTATGCATTTTGATGTACCGAAGGTTGTTCGGAGTCCCGGATGTGATCACGGACATGACGAGGAGTCTCGAAATGGTCGAGACGTAAAGATTGATATATTGGAAGCCTATATTTGGATATCGGAAGTGTTCCGGGTGAAATCGGGATTTTACCGGAATACCGGGAGGGTTACCGGAACCCCCCGGGAGCTATTTGGGCCATAGTGGGCCTTAGTGGAAAAGAGAAGGGGCTGCCCTAGATGGGCTGCGCGCCCCCCCCCTTCCCCTAGTCCTATTAGGACTAGGAGAGGTGGCCGGCCCCCTCCTCCTCTTTTCCCCTCCGAGGAATCCTAGTTGGACTAGGATTGGAGGGGGAATCCTACTCCCAGTGGGAGTAGGACTCTCCTGCGCCTCCCACCCTTGGCCGGCCAGCCTCCCCTCCTCTCCTCCTTTATATACGGAGGCAGGGGCACCTCTAAACACACAAGTTGACACAAGTTGATCCACGTGATCGATTCCTTAGCCATGTGCGGTGCCCCCTGCCACCATATTCCTCGATAATACTGTAGCGGAGTTTAGGCGAAGCCCTGCTGCTGTAGTTCATCAAGATCGTCACCACGCCGTCGTGCTGACGAAACTCTTCCCCGACACTTTGCTGGATCGGAGTTCGGGGATCGTCATCAAGCTGAACGTGTGCTCGAACTCGGAGGTGCCGTAGTTTCGGTGCTTGATCGGTTGGATCGTGAAGACGTACGACTACTTCCTCTACGTCGTGGCATCGCTTCCGCAGTCGGTCTGCGTTGGGTACGTAGACAATACTCTCCCCTCGTTGCTATGCATCACATGATCTTGCGTGTGCGTAGGAAATTTTTTGAAATTACTACGAAACCCATCAGTGGTATCAGAGCCAGGTTATTGATGTTGATGTTATATGCACGAGTAGAACACAAGTGAGTTGTGGACGATACAAGTCATACTGCCTACCAGCATGTCATATTTTGGTTCGGCGGTATTGTTGGACGAGACGACCCAGACCAACCTTATGCGTACGCTTACGCGAGACCGGTTCCCTCGACGTGCTTTGCACAGAGATGGCTTGCGGGCGACTGTCTCTCCAACTTTAGTTGAACGAAGTATGTCTACGCCCGGTCCTTGCGAAGGTTAAAACGGAGTCTATTTGACAAACTATCGTTGTGGTTTTGATGCGTAGGTGAGATTGGTTCTTACTTAAGCCCGTAGCAGCCACGTAAAACAAGCAACAACAAAGTAGAGGACGTCTACCTTGTTTTTGCAGGGCATGTTGTGATGTGATATGGTCAAAGCATGATGCTGAATTTTATTGTATGAGATGATCATGTTTTGTAACCGAGTTATCGGCAACTGGCAGGAGCCATATGGTTGTCGCTTTATTGTATGAAATGCAATCGCGATGTAATGCTTTACTTTATTACTAAACGGTAGTGATAGTCGTGGAAGCATAAGATTGGCGAGACGACAACGATGCTACGATGGAGATCAAGGTGTCGCGCCGGTGACGATGGTGATCATGACGGTGCTTCGGAGATGGAGATCACAAGCACAAGATGATGATGACAATATCATATCACTTATATTGATTGCATGTGATGTTTATCCTTTTATGCATCTTATCTTGCTTTGATTGACGGTAGCATTATAAGATGATCTCTCACTAAATTATCAAGAAGTGTTCTCCCTGAGTATGCACCGTTGCCAAAGTTCGTCGTGCCCAGACACCACCTGATGATCGGGTGTGATAAGCTCTACGTCCATCTACAACGGGTGCAAGCCAGTTTTGCACACGCAGAATACTCAGGTTAAACTTGACGAGCCTAGCATATGCAGATATGGCCTCGGAACACGGAGACCGAAAGGTCGAGCGTGAATCATATAGTAGATATGATCAACATAACGATGTTCACCATTGAAAACTACTCCATCTCACGTGATGATCGGTCATGGTTTAGTTGATTTGGATCACGTAATCACTTAGAGGATTAGAGGGATGTCTATCTAAGTGGGAGTTCTTAAATAATATGATTAATTGAACTTAAATTTATCATGAACTTAGTACATGATAGTATCTTGCTTGTTTATGTTGATTGTAGATAGATGGCTCGTGCTGTTGTTCCGTTGAATTTTAATGCGTTCCTTGAGAAAGCAAAGTTGAAAGATGATGGTAGCAATTACACGGACTGGGTCCGTAACTTGAGGATTATCCTCATTGCTGCACAGAAAAATTACGTCCTGGAAGCACCGCTGGGTGCCAGGCCTGCTGCTGGAGCAATACCAGATGTTATGAACGTCTGGCAGAGCAAAGCTGATGACTACTCGATAGTTCAGTGTGCCATGCTTTACGGCTTAGAATCGGGACTTCAACGACGTTTTGAACGTCATGGAGCATATGAGATGTTCCAGGAGTTGAAGTTAATATTTCAAGCAAATGCCCGAATTGAGAGATATGAAGTCTCCAATAAGTTCTATAGCTGCAAGATGGAGGAGAACAGTTCTGTCAGTGAGCATATACTCAAAATGTCTGGGTATAATAATCACTTGATTCAATTGGGAGTTAATCTTCCGGATGATTGCGTCATTGACAGAATTCTCCAATCACTGCCACCAAGCTACAAGAGCTTCGTGATGAACTATAATATGCAAGGGATGAACAAGACTATTCCCGAGCTCTTCGCAATGCTGAAAGCTGCGGAGGTAGAAATCAAAAAGGAGCATCAAGTGTTGATGGTTAACAAGACCACTAGTTTCAAGAAAAAGGGCAAAGGGAAGAAAAAGGGGAACTTCAAGAAGAACGGCAAGCAAGTTGCTGCTCAAGAGAAGAAACCCAAGTCTGGACCTAAGCCTGAAACTGAGTGCTTCTACTGCAAGCAGACTGGTCACTGGAAGCGGAACTGCCCCAAGTATTTGGCGGATAAGAAGGATGGCAAGGTGAACAAAGGTATATGTGATATACATGTTATTGATGTGTACCTTACTAGAGCTCGCAGTAGCACCTGGGTATTTGATACTGGTTCTGTTGCTAATATTTGCAACTCGAAATAGGGACTACGGAATAAGCGGGCACTGGCAAAGGACGAGGTGACGATGCGCGTGGGAAACGGTTCCAAAGTCGATGTGATCGCAGTCGGCACTCTACCTCTACATCTACCTTCGGGATTAATATTAGACCTAAATAATTGTTATTTGGTGCCAGCGTTGAGCATGAACATTATATCTAGATCTTGTTTAATGCGAGATGGTTATTCATTTAAATCAGAGAATAATGGTTGTTCTATTTATATGAGTAATATCTTTTATGGTCATGCACCCTTGAAGAGTGGTCTATTCTTATTGAATCTCGATAGTAGTAATACACATATTCATAATGTTGAAACCAAAAGATACAGAGTTGATAATGAAAGTGCAACTTATTTGTGGCACTGTCGTTTAGGTCATATCGGTATAAAGCGCATGAAGAAACTCCATACTGATGGACTTTTGGAACCACTTGATTATGAATCACTTGGTACTTGCGAACCGTGTCTCATGGGCAAGATGACTAAAACACCGTTCTTCGGTTCTATGGAGAGAGCAACAGATTTGTTGGAAATCATACATACCGATGTATGTGGCCCGATGAATATTGAGGCTCGTGGCGGATATCGTTATTTTCTCACCTTCACAGATGATTTAAGCAGATATGGGTATATCTACTTAATGAAACATAAGTCTGAAACATTTGAAAAGTTCAAAGAATTTCAGAGTGAAGTTGAAAATCATCGTAACAAGAAAATAAAGTTTCTACGATCTGATCGTGGAGGAGAATATTTGAGTTACGAGTTTGGTGTACATTTGAAAAACTGTGGAATAGTTTCGCAACTCACGCCACCCGGAACACCACAGCGTAATGGTGTGTCCGAACGTCGTAATCGTACTTTACTAGATATGGTGCGATCTATGATGTCTCATACTGATTTACCGCTATCTTTTTGGGGATATGCTTTAGAGACGGCCGCATTCACGTTAAATAGGGCACCATCAAAATCCGTTAAGACGACGCCTTATGAACTGTGGTTTGGCAAGAAACCAAAGTTGTCGTTTCTTAAAGTTTGGGGCTGCGATGCTTATGTGAAAAAGCTTCAACCTGATAAGCTCGAACCCAAATCGGAGAAATGTGTCTTCATAGGATACCCAAAGGAAACTGTTGGGTACACCTTCTATCACAGATCCGAAGGCAAGACATTCGTTGCTAAGAATGGATCATTTCTAGAGAAGGAGTTTCTCTCGAAAGAAGTGAGTGGGAGGAAAGTAGAACTTGACGAGGTAACTGTACCTGCTCCCTTACTGGAAAGTAGTTCATCACAGAAAACTGTTTCAGTGACACCTACACCAGTTAGTGAGGAAGCCAATGATAATGATCATGAAACTTCAGATCAAGATACTGCTGAAGCTCGTAGATCAACCAGAGTAAGATCCGCACCAGAGTGGTACGGTAATCCTGTTCTGGAGGTCATGCTACTAGATCATGATGAACCTACGAACTATGAAGAAGCGATGGTGAGCCCAGATTCCGCAAAGTGGCTTGAAGCCATGAAATCTGAGATGGGATCCATGTATGAGAACAAAGTATGGACTTTGGTTGACTTGCCCGATGATCGGCAAGCAATTGAGAATAAATGGATCTTTAAGAAGAAGACTGACGCTGATGGTAATGTTACTGTCTACAAAGCTCGACTTGTCGCGAAAGGTTTTCGGCAAGTTCAAGGGATTGACTACGATGAGACCTTCTCACCCGTAGCGATGCTTAAGTCCGTCCGAATCATGTTAGCAATTGCCGCATTTTATGATTATGAAATTTGGCAAATGGATGTCAAAACTGCATTCCTGAATGGATTTCTGGAAGAAGAGTTGTATATGATGCAACCAGAAGGTTTTGTCGATCCAAAGGGAGCTAACAAAGTGTGCAAGCTCCAGCGATCCATTTATGGACTGGTGCAAGCCTATCGGAGTTGGAATAAACGTTTTGATAGTGTGATCAAAGCATTTGGTTTTATACAGACTTTCGGAGAAGCCTGTATTTACAAGAAAGTGAGTGGGAGCTCTGTAGCATTTCTGATATTATATGTGGATGACATATTACTGATTGGAAATGATATAGAATTTCTGGATAGCATAAAGGGATACTTGAATAAAAGTTTTTCAATGAAAGACCTCGGTGAAGCTGCTTACATATTAGGCATTAAGATCTATAGAGATAGATCAAGACGCTTAATTGGACTTTCACAAAGCACATACCTTGACAAGATTTTGAAGAAATTCAAAATGGATCAAGCAAAGAAAGGATTCTTGCCTGTATTACAAGGTGTGAAATTGAGTAAGACTCAATGCCCGACCACTGCAGAAGATAGAGAGAATATGAAAGATGTTCCCTATGCATCAGCCATAGGCTCTATCATGTATGCAATGCTGTGTACCAGACCTGATGTACCAAAGTAATCCAGGAGTGGATCACTGGACAGCGGTCAAGAACATCCTGAAATACCTGAAAAGGACTAAGGATATGTTTCTCGTATATGGAGGTGACAAAGAGCTCATCGTAAAAGGTTACGTTGATGCAAGCTTTGACACTGATCCGGACGATTCTAAATCGCAAACCGGATACGTGTTTACATTAAACGGTGGAGCTGTCAGTTGGTGCAGTTCTAAACAAAGCGTCGTAGCGGGATCTACATGTGAAGCGGAATACATAGCTGCTTCGGAAGCAGCAAATGAAGGAGTCTGGATGAAGGAGTTCATATCCGATCTAGGTGTCATACCTAGTGCATCGGGTCCAATGAAAATCTTTTGTGACAATACTGGTGCAATTGCCTTGGCAAAGGAATCCAGATTTCACAAAAGGACCAAACACATCAAGAGACGCTTCAACTCCATTCGGGATCTAGTCCAGGTGGGAGACATAGAGATTTGCAAGATACATACGGATCTGAATGTTGCAGACCCGTTGACTAAGCCTCTTCCACGAGCAAAACATGATCAGCACCAAAGCTCCTTGGGTGTTAGAATCATTACAGTGTAATCTAGATTATTGACTCTAGTGCAAGTGGGAGACTGAAGGAAATATGCCCTAGAGTCAATAATAAAGTTATTATTTATTTCCTTATAATCATGATAAATGTTTATTATTCATGCTAGAATTGTATTTACCGGAAACATAATACATGTGTGAATACATAGACAAACTAAGTGTCACTAGTATGCCTCTACTAGACTAGCTCGTTAATCAAAGATGGTTATGTTTCCTAACCATGAACAATGAGTTGTTATTTGATTAACGAGGTCACATCATTAGTAGAATGATCTGATTGACATGACCCATTCCATTAGCTTAGCACCCGATCGTTTAGTATGTTGCTATTGCTTTCTTCATGACTTATACATGTTCCTATGACTATGAGATTATGCAACTCCCGTTTACCGGAGGAACACTTTGGGTACTACCAAACGTCACAACGTAACTGGGTGATTATAAAGGAGTACTACAGGTGTCTCCAATGGTCGATGTTGGGTTGGCGTATTTCGAGATTAGGATTTGTCACTCCGATTGTCGGAGAGGTATCTCTGGGCCCTCTCGGTAATACACATCACATAAGCCTTGCAAGCATTACAACTAATATGTTAGTTGTGAGATGATGTATTACGGAACGAGTAAAGAGACTTGCCAGTAACGAGATTGAACTAGGTATTGGATACCGACGATCGAATCTCGGGCAAGTAACATACCGATGACAAAGGGAACAACGTATGTTGTTATGCGGTCTGACCGATAAAGATCTTCGTAGAATATGTAGGAGCCAATATGGGCATCCAGGTCCCGCTATTGGTTATTAACCGGAGACGTGTCTCGGTCATGTCTACATTGTTCTCGAACCCGTAGGGTCCGCACGCTTAAGGTTACGATGACAGTTATATTATGAGTTTATGCATTTTGATGTACCTAAGGTTGTTCGGAGTCTCGGATGTGATCACGGACATGACGAGGAGTCTCGAAATGATCGAGACGTAAAGATTGATATATTGGAAGCCTATATTTGGATATCGGAAGTGTTCCGGGTGAAATCGGGATTTTACCGGAATACCGGGAGGGTTACCGGAACCCCCCGGGAGCTATTTGGGCCATAGTGGGCCTTAGTGGAAAATAGAAGGGGCTTCCCTAGTTGGGCTGCGCGCCCCCCTTCCCCTAGTCCTATTAGGACTAGGAGAGGTGGCCGGCCCCCTCCTCCTCTTTTCCCCTCCGAGGAATCCTAGTTGGACTAGGATTGGAGGGGGAATCCTACTCCCAGAGGGAGTAGGACTCTCCTGCGCCTCCCCCCCTTGGCCGGCCAGCCTCCCCTCCTCTCCTCCTTTATATACGGAGGCAGGGGCACCTCTAAACACACAAGTTGACACAAGTTGATCCACGTGATCGATTCCTTAGCCGTGTGCGGTGCCCCCTGCCACCATATTCCTCGATAATACTGTAGCGGAGTTTAGGCGAAGCCCTGCTGCTGTAGTTCATCAAGATCGTCACCACGCCGTCGTGCTGACGAAACTCTTCCCCGACACTTTGCTGGATCGGAGTCCGGGGATCGTCATCGAGCTGAACGTGTGCTCGAACTCGAAGGTGCCGTAGTTTCGGTGCTTGATCGGTTGGATCGAGAAGACGTACGACTACTTCCTCTACGTCGTGTCATCGCTTCCGCAGTCGGTCTGCGTTGGGTACGTAGACAATACTCTCCCCTCGTTGCTATGCATCACATGATCTTGCGTGTGCGTAGGAAAATTTTTGAAATTACTACGAAACCCAACAGTGGCATCAGAGCCTAGGTTATTGATGTTGATGTTATATGCACGAGTAGAACACAAGTGAGTTGTGGACGATACAAGTCATGCTGCCTACCAGCATGTCATATTTTGGTTCGGCGGTATTGTTGGACGAGACGACCCAGACCAACCTTACGCGTACGCTTACGCGAGACCGGTTCCCTCGACGTGCTTTGCACAGAGATGGCTTGCGGGCGACTGTCTCTCCAACTTTAGTTGAACCAAGTATGGCTACGCCCGGTCCTTGCGAAGGTTAAAACGGAGTCTATTTGACAAACTATCGTTGTGGTTTTGATGCGTAGGTGAGATTGGTTCTTACTTAAGCCCGTAGCAGCCACGTAAAACAAGCAACAACAAAGTAGAGGACGTCTAACTTGTTTTTGCAGGGCATGTTGTGATGTGATATGGTCAAAGCATGATGCTGAATTTTATTGTATGAGATGATCATGTTTTGTAACCGAGTTATCGGCAACTGGCAGGAGCCATATGGTTGTCGCTTTATTGTATGCAATGCAATCGCGATGTAATGCTTTACTTTATTACTAAACGTTGGTGATAGTCGTGGAAGCATAAGATTGGCGAGACGACAACGATGCTACGATGGAGATCAAGGTGTCGCGCCGGTGACGATGGTGATCATGACGGTGCTTCGGAGATGGAGATCACAAGCACAAGATGATGATGACCATATCATATCACTTATATTGATTGCATGTGATGTTTATCTTTTTATGCATCTTATCTTGCTTTGATTGACGGTAGCATTATAAGATGATCTCTCACTAAATTATCAAGAAGTGTTCTCCCTGAGTATGCACCGTTGCCAAAGTTCGTCGTGCCCAGACACCACGTGATGATCGGGTGTGATAAGCTCTACGTCCATCTACAACGGGTGCAAGCCAGTTTTTGCACACGCAGAATACTCAGGTTAAACTTGACGAGCCTAGCATATGCAGATATGGCCTCGGAACACGGAGACCGAAAGGTCGAGCATGAATCATATAGTAGATATGATCAACATAACAATGTTCACCATTGAAAACTACTCCATCTCACGTGATGATCGGTCATGGTTTAGTTGATTTGGATCACGTAATCACTTAGAGGATTAGAGGGATGTCTATCTAAGTGGGAGTTCTTAAATAATATGATTAATTGAACTTAAATTTATCATGAACTTAGTACCTGATAGTATCTTGCTTGTTTATGTTGATTGTAGATAGATGGCTCGTGCTGTTGTTCCGTTGAATTTTAATGCGTTCCTTGAGAAAGCAAAGTTGAAAGATGATGGTAGCAATTACACGGACTGGGTCCGTAACTTGAGGATTATCCTCATTGCTGCACAGAAAAATTACGTCCTGGAAGCACCGCTGGGTGCCAGGCCTGCTGCTGGAGCAACACCAGATGTTATGAACGTCTGGCAGAGCAAAGCTGATGACTACTCGATAGTTCAGTGTGCCATGCTTTACGTCTTAGAATCGGGACTTCAACGACGTTTTGAACGTCATGGAGCATATGAGATGTTCCAGGAGTTGAAGTTAATATTTCAAGCAAATGCCCGAATTGAGAGATATGAAGTCTCCAATAAGTTCTATAGCTGCAAGATGGAAGAGAACAGTTCTGTCAGTGAGCATATACTCAAAATGTCTGGGTATAATAATCACTTGATTCAATTGGGAGTTAATCTTCCGGATGATTGCGTCATTGACAGAATTCTCCAATCACTGCCACCAAGCTACAAGAGCTTCGTGATGAACTATAATATGCAAGGGATGAACAAGACTATTCCCGAGCTCTTCGCAATGCTGAAAGCTGCGGAGGTAGAAATCAAGAAGGAGCATCAAGTGTTGATGGTTAACAAGACCACTAGTTTCAAGAAAAAGGGCAAAGGGAAGAAAAAGGGGAACTTCAAGAAGAACGGCAAGCAAGTTGCTGCTCAAGAGAAGAAACCCAAGTCTGGACCTAAGCCTGAAACTGAGTGCTTCTACTGCAAGCAGACTGGTCACTGGAAGCGGAACTGCCCCAAGTATTTGGCGGATAAGAAGGATGGCAAGGTGAACAAAGGTATATGTGATATACATGTTATTGATGTGTACCTTACTAGAGCTCGCAGTAGCACCTGGGTATTTGATACTGGTTCTGTTGCTAATATTTGCAGCTCGAAACAGGAACTACGGAATAAGCGGGCACTAGCAAAGGACGAGGTGACGATGCGCGTGGGAAACGGTTCCAAAGTCGATGTAATCGCGGTCGGCACGCTACCTCTACATCTACCTTCGGGATTAATATTAGACCTAAATAATTGTTATTTGGTGCCAGCGTTGAGCATGAACATTATATCTGGATCTTGTTTAATGCGAGACGGTTATTCATTTAAATCAGAGAATAATGGTTGTTCTATTTATATGAGTAATATCTTTTATGGTCATGCACCCTTGAAGAGTGGTCTATTCTTATTGAATCTCGATAGTAGTAATACACATATTCATAATATTGAAGCCAAAAGATGCAGAGTTGATAATGAAAGTGCAACTTATTTGTGGCACTGTCGTTTAGGTCATATCGGTATAAAGCGCATGAAGAAACTCCATGCTGATGGACTTTTGGAACCACTTGATTATGAATCACTTGGTACTTGCGAACCGTGCCTCATGGGCAAGATGACTAAAACACCGTTCTCCGGTACTATGGAGAGAGCAACAGATTTGTTGGAAATCATACATACTGATGTATGTGGCCCAATGAATATTGAGGCTCGTGGCGGATATCGTTATTTTCTCACCTTCACAGATGATTTAAGCAGATATGGGTATATCTACTTAATGAAACATAAGTCTGAAACATTTGAAAAGTTCAAAGAATTTCAGAGTGAAGTTGAAAATCATCGTAACAAGAAAATAAAGTTTCTACGATCTGATCGTGGAGGAGAATATTTGAGTTACGAGTTTGGTGTACATTTGAAAAACTGTGGAATAGTTTCGCAACTCACGCCACCCGGAACACCACAGCGTAATGGTGTGTCCGAACGTCGTAATCGTACTTTACTAGATATGGTGCGATCTATGATGTCTCTTACTGATTTACCGCTATCTTTTTGGGGATATGCTTTAGAGACGGCCGCATTCACGTTAAATAGGGCACCATCAAAATCCGTTAAGACGACGCCTTATGAACTGTGGTTTGGCAAGAAACCAAAGTTGTCGTTTCTTAAAGTTTGGGGCTGCGATGCTTATGTGAAAAAGCTTCAACCTGATAAGCTCGAACCCAAATCGGAGAAATGTGTCTTCATAGGATACCCAAAGGAAACTGTTGGGTACACCTTCTATCACAGATCCGAAGGCAAGACATTCGTTGCTAAGAATGGATCATTTCTAGAGAAGGAGTTTCTCTCGAAAGAAGTGAGTGGGAGGAAAGTAGAACTTGACGAGGTAACTGTACCTGCTCCCTTACTGGAAAGTAGTTCATCACAGAAAACTGTTTCAGTGACACCTACACCAGTTAGTGAGGAAGCCAATGATAATGATCATGAAACTTCAGATCAAGATACTGCTGAAGCTCGTAGATCAACCAGAGTAAGATCCGCACCAGAGTGGTACGGTAATCCTGTTCTGGAGGTCATGCTACTAGATCATGATGAACCTACGAACTATGAAGAAGCGATGGTGAGCCCAGATTCCGCAAAGTGGCTTGAAGCCATGAAATCTGAGATGGGATCCATGTATGAGAACAAAGTATGGACTTTGGTTGACTTGCCCGATGATCGGCAAGCAATTGAGAATAAATGGATCTTTAAGAAGAAGACTGACGCTGATGGTAATGTTACTGTCTACAAAGCTCGACTTGTCGCGAAAGGTTTTCGGCAAGTTCAAGGGATTGACTACGATGAGACCTTCTCACCCGTAGCGATGCTTAAGTCCGTCCGAATCATGTTAGCAATTGCCGCATTTTATGATTATGAAATTTGGCAAATGGATGTCAAAACTGCATTCTTGAATGGATTTCTGGAAGAAGAGTTGTATATGATGCAACCAGAAGGTTTTGTCAATCCAAAGGGAGCTAACAAAGTGTGCAAGCTCCAGCGATCCATTTATGGACTGGTGCAAGCCTCTCGGAGTTGGAATAAACGTTTTGATAGTGTGATCAAAGCATTTGGTTTTATACAGACTTTCAGAGAAGCCTGTATTTACAAGAAAGTGAGTGGGAGCTCTGTAGCATTTCTGATATTATATGTGGATGACATATTACTGATTGGAAATGATATAGAATTTCTGGATAGCATAAAGGGATACTTGAATAAAAGTTTTTCAATGAAAGACCTCGGTGAAGCTGCTTACATATTAGGCATTAAGATCTATAGAGATAGATCAAGACGCTTAATTGGACTTTCACAAAGCACATACCTTGACAAGATTTTGAAGAAATTCAAAATGGATCAAGCAAAGAAAGGATTCTTGCCTGTATTACAAGGTGTGAAATTGAGTAAGACTCAATGCCCGACCACTGCAGAAGATAGAGAGAATATGAAAGATGTTCCCTATGCATCAGCCATAGGCTCTATCATGTATGGAATGCTGTGTACCAGACCTGATGTGTGCCTTGCTATAAGTTTAGCAGGGAGGTACCAAAGTAATCCAGGAGTGGATCACTGGACAGCGGTCAAGAACATCCTGAAATACCTGAAAAGGACTAAGGATATGTTTCTCGTATATGGAGGTGACAAAGAGCTCATCGTAAAAGGTTACGTTGATGCAAGCTTTGACACTGATCCAGACGATTCTAAATCGCAAACCGGATACGTGTTTACATTAAACGGTGGAGCTGTCAGTTGGTGCAGTTCTAAACAAAGCGTCGTAGCGGGATCTACATGTGAAGCGGAATACATAGCTGCTTCGGAAGCAGCAAATGAAGGAGTCTGGATGAAGGAGTTCATATCCGATCTAGGTGTCATACCTAGTGCATCGGGTCCAATGAAAATCTTTTGTGACAATACTGGTGCAATTGCCTTGGCAAAGGAATCCAGATTTCACAAAAGGACCAAACACATCAAGAGACGCTTCAACTCCATCCGGGATCTAGTCCAGGTGGGAGACATAGAGATTTGCAAGATACATACGGATCTGAATGTTGTAGACCCGTTGACTAAGCCTCTTCCATGAGCAAAACATGATTAGCACCAAAGCTCCATGGGTGTTAGAATCATTACAGTGTAATCTAGATTATTGACTCTAGTGCAAGTGGGAGACTGAAGGAAATATGCCCTAGAGGCAATAATAAAGTTATTATTTATTTCCTTATAATCATGATAAATGTTTATTATTCATGCTAGAATTGTATTTACCGGAAACATAATACATGTGTGAATACATAGACAAACAAAGTGTCACTAGTATGCCTCTACTTGACTAGCTCGTTAATCAAAGATGGTTATGTTTCCTAACCATGAACAATGAGTTGTTATTTGATTAACGAGGTCACATCATTAGTAGAATGATCTGATTGACATGACCCATTCCATTAGCTTAGCACCCGATCGTTTAGTATGTTGCTATTGCTTTCTTCATGACTTATACATGTTCCTATGACTATGAGATTATGCAACTCCCGTTTACCGGAGGAACACTTTGCGTACTACCAAACGTCACAACGTAACTGGGTGATTATAAAGGAGTACTACAGGTGTCTCCAATGGTCGATGTTGGGTTGGCGTATTTCGAGATTAGGATTTGTCACTCCGATTGTCGGAGAGGTATCTCTGGGCCCTCTCGGTAATACACATCACATAAGCCTTGCAAGCATTACAACTAATATGTTAGTTGTGAGATGATGTATTACGGAACGAGTAAAGAGACTTGCCGGTAACGAGATTGAACTAGGTATTGGATACCGACGATCGAATCTCGGGCAAGTAACATACCGAAGACAAAGGGAACAACGTATGTTGTTATGCGGTCTGACCGATAAAGATCTTCGTAGAATATGTAGGAGCCAATATGGGCATCCAGGTCCCGCTATTGGTTATTGACCAGAGACGTGTCTCGGTCATGTCTACATTGTTCTCGAACCCGTAGGGTCCGCACGCTTAAGGTTACGATGACAGTTATATTATGAGTTTATGCATTTTGATGTACCGAAGGTTGTTCGGAGTCCCGGATGTGATCACGGACATGACGAGGAGTCTCGAAATGGTCGAGACATAAAGATTGATATATTGGAAGCCTATGTTTGGACATCGGAAGTGTTCCGGGTGAAATCGGGATTTTACCGGGTTACCGGGAGGTTACCGGAACCCCCCGGGAGCCATATGGGCCTTCATGGGCCTTAGTGGAAAGGAGAAAGGGGCAGCCCAAGGTGGCTGCGCCTCTTCCCCCTCCCCTAGTCCTATTAGGACTAGGAGAAGGTGGCCGGCCCCCCTCTCTCCCTTCCCCTCCGAGGAATCCTAGTTGGACTAGGATTGGGGGGAGGAATCCTACTCCCAGAAGGAGTAGGACTCTCCTGCGCCTCTCTCTTTGGCCGGCCAGCCTCCCCTCCTCTCCTCCTTTATATACGGAGGCAGGGGCACCTCTAAACACACAAGTTGACACAAGTTGATCCACGTGATCGATTCCTTAGCCGTGTGCGGTGCCCCCTGCCACCATATTCCTCGATAATACTGTAGCGGAGTTTAGGCGAAGCCCTGCTGCTGTAGTTCATCAAGATCGTCACCACGCCGTCGTGCTGACGAAACTCTTCCCCGACACTTTGCTGGATCGGAGTCCGGGGATCGTCATCGAGCTGAACGTGTGCTCGAACTCGGAGGTGCCGTAGTTTCGGTGCTTGATCGGTTGGATCGTGAAGACGTACGACTACTTCCTCTACGTCGTGTCATCGCTTCCGCAGTCGGTCTGCGTTGGGTACGTAGACAACACTCTCCTCTCGTTGCTATGCATCACATGATCCTGTGTGCGCGTAGGAAAATTTTTGAAATTACTACGAAACCTAACAAGAACATCCTAAAATACCTGAAAAGGACTAAGGATATGTTTCTCGTATATGGAGGTGACAAAGAGCTCACCGTAAAAGGTTACGTTGATGCAAGCTTTGACACTGATCCGGACGATTCTAAATCGCAAACCGGATACGTGTTTACATTAAACGGTGGAGCTGTCAGTTGGTGCAGTTCTAAACAAAGCGTTGTAGCGGGATCTACATGTGAAGCGGAATACATAGCTGCTTCGGAAGCAGCAAATGAAGGAGTCTGGATGAAGGAGTTCATATCCGATCTAGGTGTCATACCTAGTGCATCGGGTCCAATGAAAATCTTTTGTGACAATACTGGTGCAATTGCCTTGGCAAAGGAATCCAGATTTCACAAAAGGACCAAACACATCAAGAGACGCTTCAACTCCATCCGGGATCTAGTCCAGGTGGGAGACATAGAGATTTGCAAGATACATACGGATCTGAATGTTGCAGATCCGTTGACTAAGCCTCTTCCACGAGCAAAACATGATCAGCACCAAAGCTCCATGGGTGTAAGATTCATTACAGTGTAATCTAGATTATTGACTCTAGTGCAAGTGGGAGACTGAAGGAAATATGCCCTAGAGGCAATAATAAAGTTATTATTTATTTCCTTATAATCATGATAAATGTTTATTATTCATGCTAGAATTGTATTTACCGGAAACATAATACATGTGTGAATACATAGACAAACAGAGTGTCACTAGTATGCCTCTACTTGACTAGCTCGTTAATCAAAGATGGTTAAGTTTCCTAACCATGAACAATGAGTTGTTATTTAATTAACGAGGTCACATCATTAGTAGAATGATCTGATTGACATGACCCATTCCATTAGCTTAGCACCCGATCGTTTAGTATGTTGCTATTGCTTTCTTCATGACTTATACATGTTCCTATGACTATGAGATTATGCAACTCCCGTTTACCGGAGGAACACTTTGGGTACTACCAAACGTCACAACGTAACTGGGTGATTATAAAGGAGTACTACAGGTGTCTCCAATGGTCGATGTTGGGTTGGCGTATTTCGAGATTAGGATTTGTCACTCCGATTGTCGGAGAGGTATCTCTGGGCCCTCTCGGTAATACACATCACATAAGCCTTGCAAGCATTACAACTAATATGTTAGTTGTGAGATGATGTATTACGGAACGAGTAAAGAGACTTGCCGGTAACGAGATTGAACTAGGTATTGGATACCGACGATCGAATCTCGGGCAAGTAACATACCGATGACAAAGGGAACAATGTATGTTGTTATGCGGTCTGACCGATAAAGATCTTCGTAGAATATGTAGGAGCCAATATGGGCATCCAGGTCCCGCTATTAGTTATTGACCAGAGACGTGTCTCGGTCATGTCTACATTGTTCTCGAACCCGTAGGGTCCGCACGCTTAAGGTTACGATGACAGCTATATTATGAGTTTATGCATTTTGATGTACCGAAGGTTGTTCGGAGTCCCGGATGTGATCACGGACATGACGAGGAGTCTCGAAATGGTCGAGACGTAAAGATTGATATATTGGAAGCCTATATTTGGATATCGGAAGTGTTCCGGGTGAAATCGGGATTTTACCGGAATACCGGGAGGGTTACCGGAACCCCCCGGGAGCTATTTGGGCCATAGTGGGCCTTAGTGGAAAAGAGAAGGGGCTGCCCTAGATGGGCTGCGCGCCCCCCCTTCCCCTAGTCCTATTAGGACTAGGAGAGGTGGCCGGCCCCCTCCTCCTCTTTTCCCCTCCGAGGAATCCTAGTTGGACTAGGATTGGAGGGGGAATCCTACTCCCAGTGGGAGTAGGACTCTCCTGCGCCTCCCCCCCTTGGCCGGCCAGCCTTCCCTCCTCTCCTCCTTTATATACGGAGGCAGGGGCACCTCTAAACACACAAGTTGACACAAGTTGATCCACGTGATCGATTCCTTAGCCGTGTGCGGTGCCCCCTGCCACCATATTCCTCGATAATACTGTAGCGGAGTTTAGGCGAAGCCCTGCTGCTGTAGTTCATCAAGATCGTCACCACGCCGTCGTGCTGACGAAACTCTTCCCCGACACTTTGCTGGATCGGAGTTCGGGGATCGTCATCAAGCTGAACGTGTGCTCGAACTCGGAGGTGCCGTAGTTTCGGTGCTTGATCGGTTGGATCGTGAAGACGCACGACTACTTCCTCTACGTCGTGTCATCGCTTCCGCAGTCGGTCTGCGTTGGGTACGTAGACAATACTCTCCCCTCGTTGCTATGCATCACATGATCTTGCGTGTGCGTAGGAATTTTTTTGAAATTACTACGAAACCCATCACTTACGTCGCCGTTTTGACTGCTTTTCGAGGGAATGATCCCTCGTGGCGTCCCGTTGTTCCTCGTCGTCGCTTCCTTTAGGTTTATCCACCATGTATACATCGTGAGATGAGGTGGTTGTCCAGTGACTTATAGGTGCTAGTTCATGCTTATGTCCTACATCGTCGTCCATACCGTCGATGTCTTCGGACTCGAAATCGAGCACGTCGTTTAAACTTTCGACAGTGGCTACAAAGTGGGTGGTGGGTGGGCTTTGAATTTCTTCTCGTCCGCATCCCAACCTTGTTGACCATAGTCCGGCCAGGGCTCTCCTGATAAAGAGAGAGACTTCAGTAAATTCAGGATGTCGCCAAAGGGCGAGTGTTGAAAGATGTCCGTGGTGATGAACTCTATGATCGGCGCCCAATCGGATTCGATTGGCAGGGGCGCGGAAGGCTCGGAGTCCGGAGAGGACTCCGACACCATGGAGTCATGAGCTTCGCAAAGGACAGGGTTGGTGTTCGGCTCAATCGCCGTAGAGATAGCAGCCCCCGAGGCGGTGTCCAGCCACCCGTCCTCGATCGGCCCAGTCGGCTCCGAGCTAAGGGTCGGAGCGGACACTGGTGCGGCCTCCAGGGCAC
Organism: Triticum aestivum; assembly: GCF_018294505.1. Lineage (NCBI taxonomy): Eukaryota > Viridiplantae > Streptophyta > Magnoliopsida > Poales > Poaceae > Triticum > Triticum aestivum. The sequence continues at coordinate 26,387,911 of NC_057807.1, read as the reverse complement.
TGTTCGGCGGCAGAGCTAGATCATGCCCATCGTGACAGTGCGGCGCGCTTGGCTGTGACTCGAACCCGTCGAAGATCGAGTCTCCGCGGACGTCAGCCGTGTAGTTCAAACTTCCAAATCTGACCTGATGGCCAGGGGCGTAGCTTTCAATTTGCTCCAGATGGCCAAGCGAATTGGCCCGCAGTGCAAAGCCGCCGAATACGAAGATCTGTCCGGGGAGAAAAGTCTCACCCTGGACCGCATCGTTGTTGATGATCGGAGGAGCCATCGGGCCTAAAGATGATGATACAGAGGAACTCTCAACGAAAGCACCAATGTCGGTGTCAAAACCGGCGGATCTCGGGTAGGGGGTGTCGGTGTCAAAACTGGCGGATCTCGGGTAGGGGGTCCCGAACTGTGCGTCTAGGCGGATGGTAACAGGAGACGAGGGACATGATGTTTTACCCAGGTTCGGGCCCTCTCGATGGAGGTAAAACCCTACGTCCTGCTTGATTAATATTGATGATATGGGTAGTACAAGAGTGGATCTACCACGAGATCAAGGAGGCTAAACCCTAAAGCTAGCCTATGGTATGATTGTTGTAATGTATGTTGTCCTACGGACTAAAGCCCTCCGGTTTATATAGACACCGGAGGAGGCTAGGGTTACACAGAGTCGGTTACAATGGTAGGAGATCTACATATCCGTATCGCCAAGCTTGCCTTCCACGCCAAGGAAAGTCCCATCCGGACACGGGACGGAGTCTTCAATCTTGTATCTTTGTAGTCTTGGAGTCCGGCGGACGATGATAGTCCGGCTGTCCGGACACCCCCTAGTCCAGGACTCCCTCAGTAGTCCCTGAACCAGGCTTCAATGACGATAAGTCCGGCGCGTATAATGTTTGGCATTGCAAGGCGGGTTCCTCCCTTGAATAATCCAGAGAAGATCATGAACATCAGGATAGTGTCCGGCTCTGCAAAATAAATTCCACATGCCACCGTAGAGAGAATAATGCACATAAATCCAATCTGCTAACGTTTCATGCGGCATGACATCACACCGCTTCCAAGCCTTTATTTGAATCATTTTTTATTATACCACCTCAGCACGTTTAGCGAAGCGGTTTTCTTGGCACGTCTTGTCGAAGCAGAGATCGTGTTCCCCTTATTCCGGGATTCTCATCAATACGGACGTGGGTAACCCAACCGCGCCATTGATGGTGGCGCTTGGGGGATAAGCGAGTTTTACCGGGCCGGTGGGGGACGCATAGTCCTCGCCCACCTATATATAAGGGATAAGGATTTACCTTCTCACCTACGCCTTCTTCCTCCTTTGCTTACCCATCTCCGCGCACTCAAGCTCCAACGCCCAAGCTCGCGCATCTCGCCTCGGTTGGCCTCCACCGTCAAGGAGGAGCATATCACCAAGCTGCGCAGCGCCGGATACCTCTCCGGCGATATCGCGCATCGGCTGCCCGACGAGGGGCAGCTCATCCCTACCCCCGGGCCCCATGAGAGGGTAGTCTTTCTTCCCCACTTCCTCCGCGGACTGGGCTTTCCACTCCACCCATTCGTCCGGGGGCTTATGTTTTACTACGGCCTGGATTTCCACAATCTGGCGCCGAACTTCATCCTCAATATCTCAGCGTTTATCGTCGTGTGCGAGGCCTTCCTCTGCATCCGGCCCCACTTCGGCCTGTGGCTCAAGACCTTCAACGTCAAGCCGAAGGTTGTGAAGGGCATGCAAGCGGAATGCAGAGGCGCCATGTTGGGTAAGTTACCCAACGTCCTTTGGCTCGAAGGGGCCTTCGTGGACTCCGTCAAGGGGTGGCAATCGGGGTGGTTCTACATCACCGAGCCGCGCGAGCCCACATGGGCGGCGGCCCCCGAGTTTAGATCTGGCATCCCCACGCAGCTCACCTCCTGGAAAGAGAAGGGCTTGCTATGGGGCAATCCGAAGGAGCTGACGGGACTCCTAACCTGCATCCAGAAGCTGGTGAGCAATAAGCTCAGGCTCGTAGACGTGGTCCAAGTCATGCTCATCCGCCGGATTCTCCCATGCCAAGAACGGGCATTCAATCTGTGGGAGTTCAATCCGGAACAGCACCAGGCGCTAAGCGGGCTCTTCGATACGACGTATGAAGGCGCCTGGAGGGTGCTGTTTAAGGCTGCCGAAGCCCACGCATCCGCGACGGAAGATCGCGGATTTTGCTCGCAGCATCCGGCTGACGAGGTAAGTGATTCAACCCCTTTACGGGACACTTGTGGTAATCAAATCGATTCTAAAAGGGTTTCAATCTCTCATTTCCTTTGACAGGAATGGATGGAGAAGGCCGAGCAGCTCACCAGCCCGGCTCCCATGCCAGAGGACCCAGTGAACGCCCGTCTAGCAGGGCTGCTGGTTCCGGCACCGCACGTGGTGCCGGAGAAGAAGGCCAAGAAGGTGGCCGCGGGGACTCGAAAGAGTTCCCGCCATCAGGCGTCCGACGACGAGGCGGACTCCTCCCCCGAATACGAGGAGGAGGAAGAAGACTCTCTCCCGGAGGAGGGAGAGAAGAAGAGGAAGGCTTCCCCAATAGGGGAGGCCGAAGGGTCCAAGAGGGGGAGCATTATTCCCCCGGACAGTTTCGCCAACACCATCGTTGGCAAGGAGGAGTGGCCTTTAAGGGCCAGGCGTCCGGCAAGATCGTAAGTATCCGGATCCTTGATATGCAATTTCTTTTGTATTGCGTAGTGTCCTTCTAATGCCGCATTTTGTCCATAGTCCGGCCGATGATGATCTCCCCGCTTCATCGAGCGGGTCATTGGCCCCGTCGGATGTGGATTCACTTCCGACTGCCACAACCCCCCGCGCCAACGAGGACGCCGAGGTGGGATCCCAGAGAGGGACCCATCATGAGGAGGCTCCGGAGGCGCCGTCAGGCAGCCTCCCAGACTTTGCGCCAGACTCTACATCGGAACCCGCAGTGTTTCCAGAGTCCGGCAAGCGGCCCCCACACAAGAAGGGCAGGACCGTGACACCGGCGGCCTCCGTCCAACCGGAGGCGCCGGACAACTTGTTGGAGGCGCTTAAAGGCGCTTCCATCGAGGAAGAACACCGCACTCTCATGAGTGCGGTGATTCAGAAGGTTCAGATCGCCAGGAGCGGGCTGACCGAAGCCTGCAGCAGCCTTCTAACAGGCTTTGAGGTAAGAAGTTAAAGTTATGTAATGTAATACCGCATAGACAGTAGCCCCTGATGCTCAGTTCGGTGTTCGGCAAGAAAAGCCGGACTGAGGATCTAACAAGATATACGCAGGGTTGCTTATAATATGTCAATATGGGTTCGCAGGTTGTGTTGCTGACCTCTGCCGCACTGACTGCGGAGGTCGATGTGTTGAAGCAGGACCTCAAGCGGTCCGAGCAAGAGCTCGGCCATGCCAAGAAGCAGCTCGAGGACAAAGAAGGTGAGTAACACCAATTTGAATAATTACCTTACAGAAAAGGATTTTGGTTGCAATAAAATTGACAAGGATAATATGGGTATTGCAGGGGCCACGAACGAGGTGGCATCCCAGAAGGAGGCTGTGTCCACGGCCGAACGCAGTGCGGCCGTGGAATGGGCAGAGCGAGAAAAGCAGGAGGCACGGGTGGTGGAAGTACGGCAAGAGCTCCAGGCTCTCATGGAGAAGCATGAGAGTTTGGAGCGTGACTCCAAGACTCGAGAGTCCGAGCTTGCCTCGGCTCTCGAAAGTGCCAAGTCCGCCAAGGCCGAGGCCCGTAAGGCCCTTCAGGAGGTTGAAGATGTAAAGAAGATAGCGGCGGGTAAGGCATTTTTCATGCAAAGCAAGCATGTTAATGTAAACTACCTGACACTTACCCGCATTCGGAGCTCTCCAGGGGCGTTTGCAGATCTGCCGCATAGTGCGTCTGATGCCGCCGCATTCTATCGTGGGGAGGAGGGGAGCTCGACGGAGAAGGTCTTCTGGTCTCAGTACGCTGAGTCCGGCCATCCGGTGCCCCCAAGCGACCAGCTGAAGCAGCTGGTCGAACTCCACAAGGTAGCTGAGGAGGCCATGAAGGGCCTTATAGTCCGGCTGTGGCCTGGACAGGCCCTGTCTGGGAGCTACTATAGCCTCATGCGGCGGCTGGTGGATGCGTGCCCCTGGGTGGAGGTCATCAAGCGCTCCGCCTGTATTGAAGGTGCTCGTCGGGCCCTTGCCCGCACAAAGGTGCATTGGGGCAGGTTGGATGCGGAGAAGCTTCTCACGGACCCACTGCCACCGGGCAAGGAGTATCACACGCCCGAAATGTATTATAAAACTGTCCTAAAGGGAGCCCGCGATATTGCGGATGAGTGCCCCAGAAATGTAATCTTTGAGTAAACTCGCCATGTATTATCCTGTGCGCTAAAAACTTCGTTCATGTGCGCTTTGAGCAACACTTGTTTAATTTAAAATATTACCTTCTGTGCGGCCGTTTATAAAATCTGAGAGATGGCAAGTCGTTGGCTTCAGCCCCCGAGCCACGAGTGCTGGGGTGTTCGGGATAAACTTGAGCACTCTTGTTCCCATTTTTGGGTCCATCTAGGGAGGCGCTGAACACAATGAACAAGGCGACCGGACTTATAGTGCTTGAACACTCTCACTTAGCCATAGAATTCTATAATTTTAAATTTCGGCGAAGCCCCTGGTATTCGGAAGGCCGAATCCGAGGCGCTATCCACGCCTTCGTTGGACGTTGTCCGGAACTTCGCTCGAAGCGGCGTGAGTCTTTAAGGACCCGAAAAAACCTCTCGAACAGCGACCATTCTCTCGCCTTATCATGCCGGTCAGTTTTAGCTTTCTCCACTGAGGCGCTCGCCCGGCTCAACCGGGGCGCAATCGCAGTGGTTCTCCCAGTGCCACCTTAGCCGACAGAACGGAACGTAAGGCACCAAAACGTGGGAGCCGGGCAAACCCAACTATTGACCCAAGACATGATTCGGAGCCGATTCATATAATGCTATAAGTTCGGGGTGCCGCACTTGTGAAAGTGTTCGGACTTATCACACCATAATGCGGGGAACATGAGCCCCTAGTGTATTCGGCCGTACCAAAATATACGGGTGCAAGATGTCATGTAATGAACATATATATATAAAGTAATGCAATTGCAGGCGAAAAGTGCTGCGGTATTTATTAAAGAAAGTCTGCTATGAGTGCGGACTGATACAAATAGTGCAGTAAGCAAGGGATTTGGACTAATTAAATATGTCCCCCTCCAGGGGTGGGCTGCGGACTTGGTGTATATAATCGAATTTAATGCTCGTAATTGAGACCACCTGAGTGTTCGTTGCAGCCTTCTTTCTTCCCTGGCTGTTGCATCATGAGTTTGGCAGGTTCACCGCCGGACAGGGCCTCTGGTTAACGGAGTCCTGTGTACACAAAGAAGTAAAGTGAAAAAGAAAAGAAGGGGGGCACACTTGCGAGCCCCTGGTGTGGTCGAGCCGCACTCTGGGTCCATTGTGATCGTGCCCCTTCCCCTGCGCCCATGGTATCTCCAAAGCGTAATGATGTACGCGGAGGGTTGTTCTTGCAATCATGCGAGGGAGGGGGTTGGGGCCGCATTGCTACACGTGCTCTGATCGCGCTAGGTGGTCTTGGCTGGTATTGCTTCGGGCGCGTTTTGCTGTATCCGGCCGTTTAACGGCCGGACTCGAGAATTGCCTTAAAAGGCTGTTCTGTACTTCTGCCGCGAGAGCCGCTGTAAGTTCCTCCGTTCGGAGGAAGCGTTCCGTATTTCCATTGACCGTGATGACTCCACGAGGGCCTGGCATCCTGAGCTTGAGGTATGAATAATGCGGCACCGCGTTGAATTTTGCAAACGCGGTTAGTCCGAGCAGAGCGTGATAGCCGCTGCGAAACGGGACTATGTCAAAGATTAACTCCTCGCTCCGGAAATTGTCCGGGGATCCGAAGACCACTTCTAGTGTGACCGAGCCTGTACAGTTGGCTTCCACACCTGGTATGACACCTTTAAAGGCTGTCTTTGTAGGTTTAATCCTTGAGGGGTCTATGCCCATCTTTCGCACTGTATCCTGATAAAGCAGGTTCAGGCTGCTACCGCCGTCCATCAGGACTCTTGTGAGGTGAAATCCATTGATGATTGGGTCTAAAACCAATGCGGCGAATCCGCCATGGTGTATGCTGGTTGGATGGTCTCTTCGATCGAAAGTGATCGGACACGAGGACCATGGATTGAACTTTGGGGCGACTGGCTCCATCGCATAGACGTCCCTTAGTGCGCGCTTCCTCTCCCTCTTGGGTATATGGGTTGTGTAAATCATGTTCACCGTCTGCACTTGTGGGGGGAAACCCTTCTATCCTTTGTTGTTCGGTGGTCGGGTCTCTTCCTCGTCGTCGCTGTTTAGCCCCTTGTCATTGTTTTCGGCAATTAACTTACCTGCCTGCTTGAACACCCAGCAGTCTCTGTTGGTGTGATTAGCTGGCTTTTCAGGGGTGCCATGTATCTGGCATAAGCGGTCGAGTATTCGGTCCAAATTGGATGGACCCGGAGTGGTTATTTTGAATGGCTTCTTCCGTTGACCGGGTTTAGAGCCTTGGAATCCGGCGTTGACTGCCGTATCCTCCTTATCATCGCCGTTAATGCGGCGTTTGTTTTTGTTCCGACGTGACCTGCCGTTGTTGTCCTTAGTATCTGGACTACCATAATTTTTACGGAGGTTATTGCTTCGAGCTAGCCAGCTATCCTCTCCCGCGCAAAAGCGGGTCATTAATGATGTGAGGGCTGCCATGGATTTCGGCTTTTCCTGTCCCAGGTGCCGGGCTAGCCACTCGTCACGGATGTTATGTTTGAAGGCTGCAAGGGCCTCTGCATCCGGACAGTCGATGATTTGGTTTTTCTTTGTCAAGAACCGTGTCCAGAATTGTCTGGCCGATTCGTCTGGCTGCTGAATTATGTGGCTTAGGTCATCGGCGTCTGGTGGTCGCACGTACGTGCCCTGGAAGTTGTCGAGGAATGCGGCTTCCAGGTCTTCCCAACACCCAATTGACTCTGCGGGCAAGCTGTTGAGCCAATGCCGAGCTGGTCCTTTAAGCTTGAGTGGGAGATACTTGATGGCATGGAGATCATCACCGCGGGCCATGTGGATGTGGAGAAGATAATCTTCAATCAAAACCGCAGGGTCTGTTATGCCATTGTAGGATTCAACGTTTACGGGTTTAAACCCTTCGGGGATTTGATGATCCATTACTTCGTCAGTGAAGCATAGCGGGTGTGCGGCGCCTCTGTATTGAGCAATATCACGACACAGCTCGAGAGAGTGTTGTCTGCTGTGTTCGGCCCGGCCGGGGTTATTGTATCCGGCGCGGGTATTCGTCATGGGTCATGGGGCGCCCATGTGATCCGTAGATGGATCTGGATTGCCTTGCCTTGTCCTCCAATATATCTCGCAAGTCCGGCGCGTTCCCCCTTGGCTTCGTGCTTTTGGAGCGATGCCGGGGTATGGTCTTGATTGGGGGCCTGGATGCCTCTCTGTCACGACCACGGGGTGGTCGGTCGGCCGTATCGTGCGCTGGTGATGGAGGTATGTATGCTTCTTCCTCTAATCGGGGAAGCAACTTGCATCTTGGGTAGCTTTTGGAGGGGCGTTCGAGTTTATACTCTTCGGCCGCGAGGACCTCTGTCCATCGATCGGCCAGCAGGTCCTGATCAGCTTGAAGCTGCTGCTGCTTTTTCTTTAGGCTATTTGCCGTGGCGATAAGCCTGCGTTTAAAACGCTCTTGTTCGACGGGATCCTCGGGCACGACGAATTCGTCGTCGTTGAGGCTTGCCTCGTCTTCGGAGGGAGGCATATAGTTATGATCCTCAACCTCTTCGTCTGCCGCCCTCTCGTGAGGGCTTGCTTCTGCATCCTCCTGCGCTGAATCTTGCTGGAGGGGGTTATCTTCGGCACTCTCTGGGGTATTATTATCTCATGTGCCGGAATCTCCATTCTTGCTGTGGCGGGACTTAGAGCGGCGCCGCTGGCGCCGGCGCTTGGGCTGTTTCTTTAAAGAATCTACCTCCGCTGTTTCTCCACCGTCCCCGTCTCTTGGGGTGTCCACCATGTATATGTTGTATGACGAGGTGGTCTTCCAGTGCCCTGTAGGCGCTGGTTCATGTTCGTCTCCGGCATCATCGTCCATAGCATCGATGTCTTCGGAGTCGTAGTCTATCATGTCGGTTAGATCATCGACAGTGGCTACAAAGTGGGTGGTGGGTGGGCTCTGAATTTCTTCGTCGTCCGCATCCCAACCATCCAGGCCATAGTCGGGCCAGGACTCTCCCGATAACGAGAGATGCTTTAGCGAATTTAGGATGTCGCCAAAGGGCGAGCATTGGAAGATGTCCGCGGCGGTGAGTTCCATAACCGGTGCCTAATCCGATTCGATTGGTCGGGGCGTGGGAGGTCCAGAGTCCGGCAAGGAGTCCGGCACCTCGGAATCATGAGTTTCGCGAGGGACAAGATTGGCGTTCGGCTCCATCGCTGTGGAAGTTGAAGCCCCCGAGGTGGTGTCCATCCATCGATCCTCGACCTGGGCGATCGGCTCCGGACTAAAGGCTGAAGTGGATTCGTGTGCGGCCACCAAGGCACTGTTCGGCGGCAGAGCTAGATCATGCCCATCGTAACAGCACGGCGCGCTTGGCTTTGGCTCGAGCCCGTCGAAGATCAAGTCCCCGCGGATGTCGGCCGTGAAGTTTAGGCTTCCGAATCAGACCTGATGGCCAAGGGCGTAGCTTTCGATCTGCTCCAGATGGCCAAGCGAATTAGCCCGCAGTGCGAAGCCGCCGAATACGAAGATCTGTCCGGGGAGAAAAGTCTCACCCTGGACAGCGTCGTTGGTTGAAGATGCCATCGGGCCGATCGGTGACGGCACATAGGAACTCTCAATGAAAGCACCAATGTCGGTGTCAAAACCGGCGGATCTCGGGTAGGGGGTCCTGAACTATGCGTCTAGGCGGATGGTAACAGGAGACGAGGGACACGATGTTTTACCCAGGTTCGGGCCCTCTCGATGGAGGTAAAACCCTACGTCCTGCTTGATTAATATTGATGATATGGGTAGTACAAGAGTGGATCTACCACGAGATCAAGGAGGCTAAACCCTAAAGCTAGCCTATGGTATGATTGTTGTAATGTATGTTGTCCTACGGACTAAAGCCCTCCAGTTTATATAGACACCGGAGGAGGCTAGGGTTACATAGAGTCGGTTACAACGGTAGGAGATCTACATATCCGTATCGCCAAGCTTGCCTTCCACGCCAAGGAAAGTCCCATCCGGACACGGACGGAGTCTTCAATCTTGTATCTTCGTAGTCTTGGAGTCCGGCGGACGATTTTAGTCCGGCTGTCCGGACACCCCCTAGTCCAGGACTCCCTCAGGGGGTCCTGAACTGTGCGTCTAGGCGGATGGTAACAGGAGACAAGGGACACGATGTTTTTACCCAGGTTCGGGCCCTCTCGTTGGAGGTAAAACCCTACTCCTACTTGATTGATATTGATGATATGGGTAGTACAAGGGTAGATCTACCACGAGATGAGAGAGGCTAAACCCTAAAAGCTAGCCTATGGTATGATTGTTGTTCGTCATACGGACTAAAACCCTCCGGCTTATATAGGCACCGAAGAGGGTTAGGGTTACACAGAGTCGGTTACAATGGTAGGAGATCTACATATCCGTATCGCCAAGCTTGCTTTCCATGCCAAGGAAAGTCCCATCCGGACGCGGGACGAAGTCTTCAATCTTGTATCTTAATAGTCCAGTAGTCCGTCCAAAGGTGATAGTTCGGCTATCCGGATACCCCCTAATCTAGGACTCCCTCATAGAGAGAGAGAGAGACGAAGTGGGGAAACTGACGAATGGGTATGGGGGAGTTAGAACTCCCCCTGCCCATTGTCGGTGTCAAAACCGACGGATCTCGGGTAGGGGGTCCCGAACTGTGCGTCTAGGCGGATGGTAACAGGAGACAAGGGACACGATGTATTTACCCAGGTTCGGGCCCTCTCGATGGAGGTAAAACCCTACTCCTGCTTGATTGATATTGATGATATGGGTAGTACAAGAGTAGATCTACCACGAGATCAAGGAGGCTAAACCCTAGAAGCTAGCCTATGGTATGATTGTTGTTCGTGCTATGGACTAAAACTCTCCGGTTTATATAGACACCGGAGAGGGCTAGGGTTACACAGAGTCGGTTACAATGGTAGGAGATCTACATATCCGTATTGCCAAGCTTGCCTTCCACGCCAAGGAAAGTCCCATCCAGACACAGGACGAAGTCTTCAATCTTGTATCTTCATAGTCTTCGAGTCCGGCCAATGATGATAGTTTGGCTATCCGGACACCCCCCTAGTCCAGGACTCCCTTAGTATCCCCTGAACCAGGCTTCAATGACGACGAGTCCGGCGCGCATATTGTCTTCAGCATTGCAAGGCCGGTTCCTCCTCCGAATAATTCATAGAAGATCGTGTACACCAGGATAGTGTCTGGCTCTGAAAAATAAATTCCACATACCACCATAGAGAGAATAATATTTACACAAGCTCAATCTGCTGACGTATTTCGTGGCGTGACATCACACCACAGCCAAGCCTTTACTCGAATCATTTTTATTATTCCACCTCAGCGCGTTTAGCGAAGCGGTTTCCTTGGCACGTCTTGTCGAAGTAGAGATCGTGTCCCCTTATTACGAGATTCTCATCAATACGGACGTGGGTAACCCAACCGCGCCATTGATTGTGGCGCTTGGGAGATAAGCGAGTTTTACCAGGCTGGTGGGGACGTCTCGTCCTTCCATATATAAGGGGATAAAGATCCACCTCTTTACCTATGCCTTCTTCCTCCTTTGCTTATCCATCTCCGCGCACTCGAGCTCCAGCGCCCAAGTCCGCACATCTTACCTCAACCTTCTCCAACCATGTCCGGAGCGGGAGGCAAGTGGATGGCCTCCTCCATTACGGCGGGGCATATCAAGAAACTGCGCAATGCCGGATATTTGTCCAGCGATATCGCGCACCGGCTCCCCGACGAGGGGCAGCTCATCCCCATCCCCGGGCCCCATGAGAGGGTGGTATTCCTTCCCCATTTCCTCCGCGGACTGGGCTTCCCACTCCACCCCTTTGTCTGGGGGCTCATGTTCTACTATGGCCTGGATTTCCATGATCTGGCCCCGAATTTCATCCTCAACATCTCGGCGTTTATCGTCGTGTGCGAGGCCTTCCTCTGCATCCGGCCCCACTTCGGCTTATGGCTAAAGACCTTTTATGTCAAGCCGAAGGTCGTGAAAGGCAGCCAAGCGGAGTGCGGAGGCGCCATGGTGGGCAAGATGCCCAACGTCACTTGGCTCGAGGGCGCCTTCGTCGAAACCATCAAAGGGTGGCAATCAGGGTGGTTCTACATCACCGAGCCGCGTGACCCTGAATGGGCAGCGGTCCCCGAATTCAGATCTGGCATCCCCATGCGGCTCACTTCTTGGAAAGAGAAGGGCCTGCTGTGGGGCGATTCGGAAGAGCTGACCGGACTCCAATCCTGTCTCCAATCCCTGGTGAACAAGAAGCTCAAGCTTGTCAACGTAATCCAGGTCATGCTCATCCACCGGATTCTCGCCTGCCAACAGCGGGACTTCAATTTGTGGGAGTTCGATCCGGCACAGCACCAGACCTTGAGAGGGCTCTTTGATACTACATACGAAGAGGCCTGGAGGGTGCTGTTCAAGGGCGCCGAGGCTCCCGCATCCGCTACCGAAGATCGCGGATTCAGCTCGCGGCGTCCGGCTGGCGAGGTAAGCTATATTATCCTTTATGGGACACTCGCTTTTCATAGTTTGACTCTATGCGGGATCTAAACTCCCAATACCTTTAACAGGCTTGGTAGAAGACATCCGGACAGGTTAACTGTCCGGCTCCCCTTCCAGAAGACCCAGCGGATGCCCATTTGACAGGGCTGCTAGTCCCGGCGCCTTACATGGTGCCGGAGAAGAAGGCCAAGAAGAAGGCCACGGGAACCCGAAGGAGTTCCCGGCGTCAGGTGTTATCGGATTCATCGTCCGATGACTCCGAGGCGGACTCCTCCCACGAGGACGAGGAGGAGAAGAAAGAGGCCTCTCCCCCAGTGGGGGGAGAGAAGAAGAGGAAGGCCTCCCCAACGGGGGAGGACGAAGGGTCCAAGAAGGGAAGGATCCTTCCCCCGGACTATTCCACCAATGCCGGTGACGGCGACGAGGAGTGGCCCTCAAGGGCCAAGCCCCTGGCGAGATCGTAAGTATCTGGACTCCTGAATAACTCATAATTTTTCTTTTTGTCGCATAGCATCTTTTAACGCCACATACAACCCTGTAGTCCGCCCAAGGACGATCTTCCCGCTTCGTCGAGCGGGTCCTTGGGTACGTCGGATGTGAATAGCACTTCACTTCCGACCGCCTCCACCCCCCGTGATGCCGATGACGCCGAGGTGGGATCCCAGAAAGGGACCCCCCCCCAGGAGGAGGAGGCCCCGGAGGTGCCGTAGGGCAACCTCTCGGACTTTGGACCGGACTCCGCACTGGAACCTTCAATGGTTCCGGAGTCCGGCAGGCGGCCCCTTCGTAAGAAGGGCAAGACTGTGACGCCGGCGGTCTCCATCCATCCGGAGACACCGGATAACTTGCTGGAGGCGCTCAACGGCGCTTCCATCAACGAGGACCGTCATGAGTGCGGTGATTCAGAAGGTCCGTCATGAGCAGCCTTCTAACAGGCTTTGAGTTAAGAATTTTAAGATATGTAAAATAGTACCGCATAGACAGTAGCCTGTGATACTCGGTTCGGTGTTCGGAAAGAAAAGCCGGACTGAGGATCTAAAAAGATATACGCAGGAGTCTTAACAAAAATATGTCAATATGGGAATGCAGGCTGCGCTGCTGACCTCTGCCGCACTAACTGTGGAGGTCAATGCCTTGAAGCAGAGCCTCGAGCGGTCCGAGAGCGAGCTCGGCCGTGCCAAGAAGCAGCTCGAGGACAAGGAAGGTGAGTAACACCTTATTAAAGTTGTAGCTTACAGAAAAGGATTTGGTTGCAAGAGGAATGACAAAGATAACGTGGGTAGTCCAGGGGCTACGAACAAGGTGGCGACCCTGAAGGGGGCGGTGTCCGTAGCCGAACGCAATGCGGCGGCGGAACGCGCCGAGCGAGAGAAGCAGGAGGCGCGGGTGGCGGAGGTACGGCAAGAGCTCCAGGCTCTCGTGGAAAAAAACGAGAGTTTGGAGCGTGACTCAAAGACTCGAGAGTCCGAGCTTGTGTCGGCTCTTGAGAGTGCCAAAGCCGCTAAGGCCGAAGCCCACAAGGCCCTCCAGGAAATCGAGGCATTAAAGAAGATAGCGACGGGTAAGGCATACTTCATGCAAAGCAAGCATGTAAAAGTGAATTACCTTTTACTTACCCGAATTCAGAGCTCTCCAGGAGCGTTCGCAGATCTGCCCCATAGCGTGTCCGATGCTGCCGCTTTCTACAGAGCCAAGGAGGGGAGCTCGACGGAGAAGGTGTTCTGGTCTCAGTATGCTGAGGCTGGACATCCGGTGCCCCTTAGTGACCAGTTGAAGCAGCTGGTCGAGCTCCACAAGGTGGCCGAACAGGCCATGAAGGGCCTCATAGTTCGGCTGTGGCCCAAAGAGGCCATGCCTGGGAGCTACTTCGGCCTGGTGCGGCAGCTGGTGGATGCTTGTCCATGGGTTGAAGTCATCAAGCACTCCGCCTGCATTGAAGGTGCCCGTCGGGCCCTTGCCCATGCTAAAGTGCACTGGGGCAGGATGGACGCTGAGAAGCTTGTGAAGGACGCGCCACCACCGGGCAAGGAGTATCGCACGCCCGAGATGTATTATAAGGGTGTCCTGAAGGGTGCCCGCATTATTGCGGGTGAGTGCTCCAAAGATGTAATTTTTTAGTAGACTCGCATTTTGTTATCTTGTGCGCTGAAAACTTCGTTCATATGCGCTAAGCAACACTTTTTAATTTAAAATATTACCTTCTGTGCGGCCGTTTATCAAATCTGAGAGATGGCAAGTCATTGGCTTCGGCCCCCATGCCACGAGTGCTGGGGTGTTCGGGATAAACTTGAGCCCTCTTGTTCCCATTTTTGGGTCCATCTAGGGAGGCGCTCAACACAACGAACGAGGCAACCGGACTTATAATGCTTGAACACTCTCACTTAGCTATAGAATTCTATAATTTTAAATTTTGGCGAAGCCCCTAGTGTTCGGAAGGCCGAATTCGGGGCGCTATCCACGCCTGGGCCGGACACAGCCGGTTCCTCACTCTAAGCGGCATAAGTCTTTAGGGACTCGAAAAAACCTCTCGAACAGCGACCGGCTCTCGCCTCATCATGACGGTCAGTTTTAGCTTTCTCCAGTGAGGTGCTCGCCCAGCTCAACTGGGGCACAATCGCAGTGGTTCTCCCGGTACTACCTTAGCCGATATAACGGAACGTAAGGTACCAAAACATGGGAGCCGGGCAAACCCAACTATTGACCCAAGACATGATTCGGAGCCGATGCATATAATGCTATAAGTTCGGGGTGCCGCACTTGTGAAAGTGTTCGGACTTGTCACACCATAACATGGGGAACTTAAGCCCCTGGTGTATTTAGCCATACCACAGTGTACGGATGCAACATGTCATAAATGAACATACGTATAAGAAAGGAATGCAGTGGTAGGTAAAAAGCGATGCATTGTTTATTCAAAAAAATACTGTCATGAATGCAGAACGATACAAATAGTGCGGTAAGCAAGGGGTGGAACTATTTAGCATGTCCCCCCCTCCGGGGGTAGGCACCGGAATGGTGTATAAAACAGGTATAATGCTCGTCATGGAGACCACCTGAATACTCGTCGTAGCTTTTCTCCTTCCCTGGCTGTTGCATCGTGAGTTCGGCAGGTCTACTGCCGGACATGGCCTCTGGTAAACGAAGTCCTGAGGATAAGAAAAAGAAAAAAAGGATGACACACTTGGGAGCCCCTGGTGTAGTTGAGCCGCACTCTGGGCCTGCCGTGGTCGTGCCCCTCCCCCTATGCCCATGGTATCTCCAGAGCGTAGTGATGTACGCGAAGTGCTGGTCTTGCAGTTTTGCGAGGGCTGGGGTTGGGGCCGCATTGCTACGCGTGCTCGGAACGTGCCAGGTGGTCTTGTTGTAGGTTACTCCTGGCGCGCTTGGCGGTGTCCGGTCGCTTAACGGCCGGACTCGAGAATTGCCTTAAGAGGCTGCTCTGCACTTCTGCCGCGAGAGCCGCTATATGCTCCTCCGTTCGGAGAGAGCGTTCAGTGTTTCCGTTGACCGTGATGACTCCTCGAGGGCCTGGCATCTTGAGCTTGAGGTATGCGTAGTGCGGCTCCGCATTGAACATTGCAAATGCGGTTCGTCCGAGCAGTGCATGATAGCCACTGCGGAACGGAACTATGTCGAAGATTAACTCCTCGCTTCGGAAGTTATCCGGGGATCCGAAGACCACTTCCAGTGTAACTGAGCCTGTACAATTGGCTTCTACACCTAGTATGACGCCTTTGAAGGTCGTCTTTGTGGGTTTAATCCTTGAGGGATCAATGCCCATCTTCCACACTGTGTCCTGATAAAGCAGGTTCAAGCTGCTGCCGCCGTCCATCAGGACTCTAGTGAGGTGAAACCCGTCGACGATTGGGTCTAGAACCAATGCGGCGAATCCGCCATGGCGGATGCTGGTGGGGTGGTCCCTTCGATCGAACATGATCGGGCAGGAGGACCATGGATTGAACTTTGGGGCGACTGGCTCCATCGTGTATACGTCCCTAAGTGCACGCTTCCGCTCCCTTTTGGGTATGTGGGTTGCGTATATCATGTTCACCGTCCGCACTTGTGGGGGAAACCCTTCTGTCCTCTATTGTTCGGCGGCCGGGTGTCCTCCTCGTCATCGCTATGCAGCCCCTTGTCAGTTTTTTCGGCAATTAACTTGCCTGCCTGCTTGAATACCCAAAAATCCCTGTTGGTGTGATTAGCTGGCTTTTCGGGGGTGCCGTGTATCTGGCACGAGCGGTCGAGTATTCGGTCCGAATTGGATGGACCCGGAGTAGTTCTTTTGAATGGCTTTTTCCGCTAACCGGGTTTGGAGCCTCTGAATCCGGCGTTGATTTTCGTATCCTCAGTATTATCACCGTTAATGCGGCGTTTGTGCTTGTTGCAACGCGACCTGCCATTGTGGTCCTTGGTATCCGGACTGCCAGGATTTTTGTTGAGGTTGTTACTGCGGGCTAGCCAGCTGTCCTCTCCCGCGCAGAAGCAGGTCATGAGTGATGTGAGGGCTGCCATGGATTTCGGCTTTTCGTGTCCTAGGTGCCGGGCAAGCCACTCATCGCGGATGTTATGTTTGAAGGCTGCGAGGGCCTCTGCATCCGGACAGTCGACGATTTGATTTTTCTTGGTTAAGAACCGTGTCCAGAATTGTCTGGCCGATTCGTCTGGCTGCTGAATTATGTGGCTTAGGTCATCAGCGTCTGGTGGTCGCACATATGTGCCCTGGAAGTTATCAAGGAATGCAGCTTCCAGGTCCTCCCGACACCCGATTGATTCTGCTGGCAAGCTGTTAAGCCAATGCCGAGCTGGTCCTTTAAGCTTGCGTGGGAGGTATTTGATGGCGTGAAGATCATCACCGCAGGCCATGTGGATATGAAGGAGATAGTCTTCGATCCAAACCGCGGGGTCTGTTGTTCCATCGTAGGATTTAATGTTCACGGCTTTGAACCCTTCGGGGATTTGATGATCCATTACTTCATATGTGAAGCATAGTGGGTGTGCGGCGCCTCTGTATTGGGCTATATCATGACGTAGCTCAAGCGAGCTTTGTCTACTGTGTTCGGCCCAGCCGGAATTGCTGTATCCGGCGCGACGGTTGTCGTCGCGTATCGTGGGGCGCCCACGCGATCCGTAGATCGATCTTGATTGTCTTGCCTTGTCCGCCAATATGTCTCGCAAGTCCGGCGCATTCCCCCGTGGCTTTGTACTTTTCGAGCGATGCCGGGGTACGACTTTAGTGGAAGGCCTAGAGGTCTCTCTATCGCGGCCGCGAGGTGACCGGTCGGCCGTATTGTGCGCTGGTGATGTAGGTTTATATGCTTCCTCTTCTAACCGGGGCAGCAGCTTGCGTTTGGGGTAGATTTTGGAGGGGCATTCAAGTTCATACTCTTCGGCCGCGAGGACTTCGGTCCATCTGTCGGCTAGCAAATCTTGATCAGCTCTAAGTTGTTGCTGCTTTTTCTTGAGGCTGCTTGCCGTGGCCATAAGCCTGCGTTTGAAATGCTCTTGTTCGACGGGATCCTCAGGCACAACGAATTCGTCGTCGTCGAGGCTTGCCTCGTCTCCGGAGGGAGGCATGTAATTATCGTCCTCTACCTCTTTGTCTGCCGCTCTCTCATGAGGGCTGGCTTCTCCATCCTCCTGTGCTGAATCTTGCTGGAGGGGGTTGTCTTCGGCACTGTCCGTGGTGTTATTGTCTCCGGTGCCGGAATCTCCATTCTTACTGTGGCGGGATTTAGAGCGGCGCCGCTGACGCCGACGCTTGGGCTGTTTCTTGGAGGGGTCTTCTTCCGCTGTCCCATCGCCATTCCCGTCCTTTTGGATGTCCACCATGTAGGCGCTGGTTCTTGGTCGTCTCCGGCATCATCGTCCATACCGTCGATGTCTTCGGAGTCGAAGTCTAGCATGTCGGTTAGGTCGTCGACAGTGGCTACAAAGTGGGTGGTGGGTGGGCTTTGAATTTCTTCGTCGTCCGCATCCCAACCGTCCTGACTGTAGTCCGTCCAGGGCTCTCCTGATAATGAGAGATACTTTAGCGAATTCAGGATGTCGCCAAAAGGCGAATGCTGAAAGATGTCCGCAGCGGTGAACTCCATGATCAGCGCCCAATCGGATTCGATTGGTGGGGGCGCGGGAGGTTCAGAGTCCGGCGAGGAATCCGGCACCTCAGAGTCACGAGCTTCACAAGGGACAGGGTCGGTATTCGGCTCCATCGCCGTAGAGGTGGGAGCGCCCGAGGTGGTGTCTAGCCACCCATCCTCGATCGGCGCAGTCGGCTCCGAGTTAAGGGTCGGAGTGGACTCTTGTGCGGCCTCCAGGGAACTGTCCGGTAGCAGAGCTAAATCATGCCCATCATGACAGTGCGGCGCGCTCGGCTGTGGCTCGAATCCGTCAAAGATTAAGTGTCCGCGGATGTCGGCCGTATAGTTCGAACTTCCAAATCTGACCTGGTGGCCAGGGCGTAGCTTTCGATCTGCTCCAGATGGCCAAGCGAATTGGCCCACAGTGCAAAGCCGCCGAACACGATGATCTGTCCGGGGAGAAAAGTCTCACCCTGGACCGCGTCGTTGTTGATGATCGAAGGAGCCATCAGGCCTATGAGCGACGACACAGAGGAACTCTCAATGAAAACACCAATGTCGGTGTCAAAACCGGCGGATCTCGGGTAGGGGGTCCCGAACTGTGCGTCTAGGCGGATGGTAACAGGAGACAAGGGACACGATGTTTTTACCCAGGTTTGGACCCTCTCGATGGAGGTAAAACCCTACTCCTGCTTGATTAATATTGATGATATGGGTAGTACAAGAGTAGAGCTACCACGAGATCAAGGAGGCTAAACCCTAGAAGCTAGCCTATGGTATGATTGTTGTTCGTGCTATGGACTAAAACTCTCCGGTTTATATAGACATCGGAGAGGGCTAGGGTTACACAGAGTCGGTTACAATGGTAGGAGATCTACATATCCGTATTGCCAAGCTTGCCTTCCACGCCAAGGAAAGTCCCATCCGGACACGGGACGAAGTCTTCAATCTTGTATCTTCATAGTCTTGGAGTCCGGCCAATGATGATAGTTCGGCTATCCGGACACCCTCTAGTCCAGGACTCCCTCACCCGTCCTTATCCCCATGCGTCTATGACGGCGCGGTAGTACCGCACATCATCGCGGTAGTACCGCTTGGGCGGAAGTACCGCACCGAAGCGGTAGTACCACTCTCCCAGGCGGCAGTAAAAAATTACTGCCGCGTGGGGGCGGTAGTACCGTGCTCTCCACACGTGGTAGTACCGTAGCAGGCTGCGGTAGAACCGTGAGCTCAAGAAAAAGCAGGTTTCAACACACAAAAGGAGGTCTTCGCAAGGAAACTTTTAGCACAAGAGACACCACAAGAACACGCACAACCCAATGGCAGAAAGACAACAAGAAGCAACCACGCGACACTAGCTCTCAAAAGGAGAGGGCGGTGGCCGAAGCCACCTATGTTTGAGTCAGTTGGTATGGCACCGCGAAGAATTATCCTTGGGCCCATGACCAAAATTCGTCTTTGAAACACAAGTACCATAAAAAATGGCTAATGTGAAAGAGTTGATCGATTTATGCATAATGGGGGGAGGGAGAGTTCATTGAGAGAACAACACTCCCCCTATGTCCATGTCTACACCTAAACTAGACAACAAATTGAGTGTGGTGGGCGGTGCAAGGATTCAAGTCACATTGCTCGAATCAATGATATTTAGCTCATGCCTTAACTCGCGAAATCTTGCTTCATCCAAGGGCTTCGTGAAAATATCTGCAAGGTTATCATGAGTGTTGACATACTTGAGCTCGATCTCCCCTCGCCTAATGTGACCCCGAATGAAGTGATACCGAATCTCAATATGCTTCGTCTTGAAGTGTTGCACCGGGTTGAGAGAAATCTTGATGGCACTTTCATTATCACACCAAAGAGGCACTTTGTCACAAATGACACCGTACTCCTTTAAAGTTTGCCTCATCCATAAGATTTGTGCACAACTACTACCGGCCGCCACATATTCCGCCTCGGTGGACGAGAGAGACACACAACTTTGCTTCTTGGAAGACCAACTCACCAAGGAGCAACCAAGAAATTGGCACCCTCCGGAGGTGGACTTCTTATCCACTTTGTCTGCCGCCCAATCGGAATCCGTATATCCTTCAAGCTTGAAGTTTGCCCCTCTTGGGTACCATAAGCCAAAGTTTGGGGTATGAGCCAAATATGGAAAGATTCGCTTGACCGCCACATAGTGACTTTGGTGCAGCTTGAAACCGTGCACACATTCCCACACTCAACATGATATCCGGTCTAGATGCACAAAGGTAAAGGAAGGAGCCAATCATGGAGTGATATACCTTTGGATCCACCGCTTTACCATTGGGATCAATGTCAAGTTGGCACTTGGTAGGCATTGGAGTAGAAGCCGGCTTGACATCACTTAGCTTGAATCCTTTTAGCATGTTTTGAGTGTATTTGGCTTGGTTAATGAAGGTACCTTCTCTTCTTTGTTTGATATCAAAACCAAGGAAGAACTTCAACTCTCCCATCGAAGACATCTTGAACTTGGAGGTCATGAGAGCGGCAAATTCCTCATTGAAAGCTTTGTTAGGGGAACCAAAGATAATATCATCAACATATAGTTGGCATACAAACAACTCCCCTTTGACCTTCTTAGTAAAAAGAGTGGGATCGATTTGCCCCACCTCAAATCCACGATCTTGTAACAACTCGGTAAGGTGGTCATACCACGCACGTGGGGCTTGTTTAAGGCCATAGAGTGCCTTATCGAGTTGATACACATGATCGCGGAAGTAGGGATCCTCGAACCCGGGGGGTTGCTTGACATAGACCAACTCATTAATAGGACCATTAAGAAAAACACTTTTCACATCCATTTGTTGCAACTTAAAGTTGTGATGGGAAGCATAAGCAATCAAGAAACGTATGGATTCAAGACGAGCAATGGGAGCAAAGGTTTCACCGTAGTCGATACCCTTGACTTGGGAGTAGCCTTGTGCTACCAATCTTGCCTTGTTGCGAATGATGTTCCCATGAGCATCTTGCTTGTTCTTGAAAATCCACTTGGTTCCAATGACGTTGTGGTTCCCCGATGGCCTTGGCACCAATCTCCACACCTTGTTGTACTGGAAGTTGTTGAGTTCTTCATGCATGGCATTGAGCCAATCCGAGTCTTCGTGCGCCTCATAGACCTTTTGGGGTTCAACACAAGATACAAACGCGTGATGTTCACAATAGTTTGCTAATTGTCTACGAGTGCTTACCCCCTTTCTTAGGCTTCCAACCACATTCTCCATGAGATGGCCTTTGGTGGTGATCTTTTAAGCAATCTTCGCGGCACGACGCTCTAATTCCTCCTCGGATGTGGAGGGAGGAGGGTTAACTTGATTATCTTGAGCGCCGTCTTGAGCTTGTTCTTGATTTTGAGCTTGCTCATGATCTTGAACTTGCTCGAGGGGGAGAACTTGACCTTGGGCATCATTTGGAGGTTCACCACCATCTTGAGATTGATCTTGCCCTTGGTCTTGTTGACGAGGTTGAGGGCCTTCACTTTGTTCTTCGGAAGCGTGTGGGTCTTGGGGAGGTGATGGCTCCACTTGAGTGGAGCATTGTCCTTCTCCTTCGGCCACAAGGGGTTCCTCAATGGGTAGAATATGACCAATACCCATTCTTCTTATGGCTTGGGGAGGAATTTCATCACCTACATCACAAGTACCACTTTGCTCCACTTGGGAACCGTTATTTTCGTCAAACTCCATGTTACATGTCTCTTCAATGAGTCCGGTGGACTAGTTGAGAACACGGTAAGCAAGAGAGTTTGTAGCATAACCAACAAATATGCCCTCATAAGCTCTTGCCTCAAATTTGGACAAACGAACACCTTTCTTGAGAATGAAACACTTACACCCGAACACCAAGAAGTACTTGAGATTGGGCTTATTACCGGTGAGTACCTCATAAGGAGTCTTGTTCAAGCCTTTGCGGAGATAGAGCCGATTGGATGCATGACACGCTGTGTTGATGGCTACGGCCCAAAAGTTGTATGGAGACTTGAACTCCGCCATCATGGTCCTTGCCGCATCCATCAACGTCCGGTTCTTCCTCTCCGCGACACCATTTTGTTGAGGGGTATATGGTGCAGCATATTGATGCTTGATCCCCTCATCACTAAGAAACTCATCCAAGGTGTAGTTCTTGAACTCGGTGTCGTTGTCACTTCGTATTGTCAAGATCTTTGCATCATGTTGACGTTGAGATTCATTGGCAAAGTCGATGACGGCTTGTTGAGTCTCACTCTTCCTCTTGAAGAAGTATACCCAAGTGTATCTTGAATATCATCCACAATCACCAAGCAATACTTTCTTCCTCATGAAGCTTTCCTTCAATACAAGCACTCCAAGCACGATCTTTGGCAAAACTAACATTTGTTAGTCCACGGACATGGTCCCTCTTGAGAAGACTTTGCAAAGATCTCATATTGACGTGGGCTAAACGACGATGCCAAAGCCATCCCACGTCAACTTTAGCCATTAGGCATGTCGCGGTCTTAGTGGGTCGCTCCGAAAAGTTTATCACATTGAGACCATTCTCGACATGCCCAACAAAGGCTACTTTAAGAGTCTTGCTCCACAAGAGGGCCACGGTATCAATGTCAAAGAAAGTGGCAAAACCCATGAGTGCAAGTTGACGAACGGAAAGTAAATTGTATGCAAGGGACTCAACAAGCATGACTTTCTCGATCGTTAGATCATGAGAAACGACAACCTTGCCAAGACCCAATACCTTAGAATGTGAAGCATCACCCCATTCGACATTGGTGGGCATAGATGGAATCTTCTACACGTCCACCACCAAGTCCTTGCTCCCGGTCATATGATTTGTTGCTCCACTATCGAGCAACCATGATCCCCCACCGGAAGCAAACACCTACAAGAGATCAATGCTTGGTTTTAGGTACCCATTTAGTAATGGGTCCTTTGATGTTAGTAACAAGGGTCTTAGGAACCCAAATAGACCATTCAATGTACTCATAAGGAGAACCAACAAATTTAGCATAAACATGTCCATCACTAGCATAGCACAACACATATGAAGGGTTAAAGTCGCCGACTTTGTTGGAGGAGACGGTTTTGCCCTTTTTGACATCAACGCCCTTCACATTTTCCTTCTTTTCCTTAGGAGCACCCTCTCCCTCTTTCACAAAAGTTTTCTTGAGAAGAGGAGGTCGTTTGGTCTTGTCGTTCTTCTTCTTATTCTTGGACTTGGGTGCAAACCCAATTCCCTTCTTTGCCACAACTTCCTTTCGATTGCTCAAAAGGTCGTTGAGGTTCTTCTCACCTTGAATGCATGTCACAAGGCCTTTCTCAAGTTGATCCTTCAACTTGGCATTCTCATCCACAAGATGCACATGCTCATAACATGGGTTAGTAGCATGTGCATTATCAATTAATACCATATGAGGGAAGGTGGCATTTTCCTTAGGTAGCTTAACTTGGAGTTGAGCATGAGACTCCTTGAGGTTAGCGTGAGCACCCTTCAAGACCTTGTGGGCCTTGTCAAGTACATCAAACTCCTCCTTGAGTCTAGCATGATCAACCCCAAGTTTAGCCTTCTCGGAAGTTAGCACACGAGACACGACAAGAGCATGATCAAGATCTTTCTTTAACTTAGCATGGTCATCGTTGTATGAGTCCTCAAAAGTCAAACGATGCCCACGCTCTTCCTCAAGAGCATTAGAGAGATACAATATCTCATCGGCATAGTCACGACTATGACCTTCCGTCTTAGAGATGGTTTCTTCGTGATCCTTGATCATGTCATTGGCTTCACCAAGTTGTTCCAAGAGAGCAACAAAGTGCTTCTTGGATTTTCCCTTGAGCTTACTCATAAATGACTCAAATTCATTCACTTCCTCATTAGACCCATCATGTTCTTAAATGCAACCCTCCAAAGTGGGATTATTAATGATGGTGGTTTTGATGTTGGGGGTTACCTTGTTAGAGGATTTATCCATGAGGCACTTGGCGGTGATGTTCTTGTTGGGTGAATAAAAGAGAGACACCCGAGGAGTGGTAGGCATGGCAACGGAGGCCATGGCCATTGCTTCTCCATTTTCATCATCATCGTCATCCTCATGGTATTCTTCTTGAACCACCAACCCACGAGTAGGAGTCTTCTTGGTGAAGTTGTTCTTGTTGGGGAAGGACATGGCTTTGTCTTTTCGGATGAACTTGCCACCATTGTCTTCCCGCTTCTCGCAAGGACAATCTGCAATGAAATGGCTCACATTTCCACAGTTGAAACAAGTTCTAACTCGTTGCTTGCCCTTGAAGCCACTTGAGTTGTTCTTGTTGAAGTTGGGTCTTGAATTCTTCTTGCTCCAAAATTGTCTTGAATCAAGAGGCATGTGCTCATGATAATCATATTTCGTGTCTTTGGGGTTGCTCTCCTCATCTTCCTCTTCTTCCTCTTCTTCCACAATAACCTTGGCCTTCAAGGCAAGGTTGGGCTTCTTTGCCCTTTGAGAATGGAGCACCGCATTGTCTGCGGTCTTGTCCAAGATGCTCATTGCAACGAACTCATCCAACACTTCACTTGAGGTCATGGAGTGGAAGTCTGATCTTTGACGAATGACAGAGGACATGGCCTTGTTGTAGGGCATCATGGCCTTGAGGAACTTGCGCTTGATCCAATTGTCATCTGTGTCCTTGCTCCCATGATCTCGGAGTGAGACCGCGAGTTTGGTCACTCTTTGAAAGAGCTCACGAGGTTCTTCATCTTCTTTCATTGCAAACTCATCGGCTTCATATTGCACCACTTCATAGTTGGAGCGTTGAATGCTAGCACTTCCTCAATAGAGAGATACAACGCATTGCGATGCGTCTTTGGCCATGGCATGGGGTCGAAGATGAGGGAGATCTTTGGGAAGGATTGCATCTTGGATGATGAAGAGAGCAGTCTCATTGAATTGATTATCCACCACTTCTCTCGGGGTGAAGTTGCTTCGGTCATGTGGATAGAAACCTTCTTCAATGATTCTCCAAAGATTAGTATTCACATGATTTAAATGACGCTTGAAGCGATACACCCAAGAATCAAAATCCTCATTTTTCACAATCTTAGGGGGAGGACCGGCATGATTTAAATGAGTAGATGGAATCGGTCCTCCATAAGTTGGAGGTTCCACATGGGCAAAGATGCCGGTGCCATTTCTACCACTAGTAGAAGGACCCTTCTCACTATTAGCTTCCCCCTTGTCGGAGTTAGCATCCGTCACCTTGTTAGTGGGATCACCCACTTTCAACGGCGAGGTAGGTAGTTTAAGTCCTAAGAATTTATTAAACATGCTTTCTACCGTGGTTCTCATGGAGGTTTTCAATGTGTCCAAGGCCACATTGAATTCCTCATGGGACACCGCGATTTCCCCATCACCCGTAGACGAGATCGGATTCACACCGGAGTGCTCCTCCTCCCCATGGTCTACGGTGTCAACCATACTCTTCGGACGGCAAAGTCCTTAATAAAGAGACGAGGCTCTGATACCAATTGAAAGGATCGATATAGTTGACTAGAGGGGGGGGTGAATAGGCAACTAACAATTTTTAGCTTTTCTTTACCAAATTAAACTTTGCATCAAAGTAGGTTGTCTAGAAATGCAACTAGGTGAACAACCTATATGATGCAACAACAACAAGCACACGAGCAAGCAAGGGATACAACACAAGTAAGCTTGCAAAAGTAAAGGCGCGAGATAACCAAGAGTGGAGCCGGTGGGGACGAGGATGTGTTACCGAAGTTCCTTCCTTTTGAGGGGAAGTACGTCTCCGTTGGAGCGGTGTGGAGGCACAATGCTCCCCAAGAAGCCACTAGGGCCACCGTATTCTCCTCACGCCCTCACACAATGCGAGCTGTCGTGATTCCACTATTGGTGACCTTGAAGGCGCCGACCGAACCTTTACAAACAAGGTTGGGGAAATCTCCACAACTTAATTGGAGGCACCCAATGACACCATGAAGCTTCATCACAATGGACTATGGCTCCGAGGTGACCTCAACCGTCTAGGGTGCTCAAACACCCAAGAGTAACAAGATCCGCTAGGGATAAGTGGGGGGAATCAAATCTATCTTGGTGGAAGTGTAGATCGAGGCCTTCTCAACTAATCCCAAGCAAATCAACAAGTTTGATTGGCTAGGGAGAGAGATCGGGCGAAAATGGAGCTTGGAGCAACAATGGAGCTTAGAGGTGGAAGAGGTAGTCGACTAGAGGTAGGAGACACCCCTTTTATAGCTATGGAAAAGATCCAACTGTTATCCACATGTCCAGCCTGCAACATGCGGTACTACCACTCCAGGAGCGCGGTACTACTGCAAGGCCACACGGTACTACCGTGAGGGACCACGGTACTTCCGCGGCAGCAGCAGAGACTAGGACATGCCTGACTGAGAGCAGTACTTCCACGAGCGCGGTACTACCGCTCCCCCTTGCAGTACTACCACAAGGCAGGAAAGTCCTCGCCTACGAAGAGCGCGGATGAATAAAAATACATCCATGCCTACTTCTGCTAGAAACGAAATAGTGCAAATATCCGACGCGGTACTACCGCTAGGGAGCGGTACCACCGTATCCTAGATGAACCAGGCCGCACGTGGTACTACAATGCACGAAGTGCGGTACTACCATGGAGGCACGGATGTAAAAAATTACATCCGCTCCTACAACCGCGATGCAGCAATACTAGGCATGAGGGCCACGGTACTACGACTCCAGGGGAGCAGTACTACCGTGGGCACCCGCAGTACTACCACGCACGACGTGCGGTACTACCGTGGGGACGCGGATGTAAAAAATTACATCTGCCCCTACTACCGTACCGGAGCGGCACTAGGCCTGGGAGCCACGGTACTAAGACTCCAGAGGAGCGGTACTACCGTGGACTCCAGTGGTACTACCGCATGAGCTTACGGTAGTACCGCTCCAGAGAGCAGTACTACCGCAAGTTCAGCAGTAGCCGCCAGAATAAGCACAACGAGGATAACCGAGGGAAGCCCCAAAGTGCAAGGGAAAGGTGGAGACAAAGAGGGAAACGTGTATGTGTTGATTCCACCCGAACCATTCCAACGCGGACCCCCTCTTAATAGTACGGCTCTCCTACGAATCAAATCCACCAAAAAGAAACGTAGAACAACGCCGTCTTTAATAGTCTTCGAGGGGCACCGAATCGTCTCGTGCCTAGCAACGAAGCGTCTGAGAAACTCAAGGCACACGATTAGTCCGCAAAAGCATTGTCATCAATCACCAAAACACCTTAGGGATAAATATGCCCTTACAGTCTGCTCTGGCATCTTCATCTTCATGATCATGCCCTTCGTCTGCTCCGGCATCTTCCTCATCATCATGAACAACATCTTCTACATGATGATTGTGTATTGCATCTACTTCGTGATCATGTCCTGGAGATTCTTCGTCTTCTCGGCCGCCCACGCCGCGGTTGTATTGCTGCCCTTCCTCATTTTTTGCCTGGCCCACATGGACGACATCATAATCATCTTCATCACCTTGCCACCGATAGCCATCCATGAAACCATGCAAGAGCAGGTGGTCCCTCACCTGTACGAAATCCGGGTCCATAAGCCTCCTCAGCTTGCATCTTCGACACGGACATCTTATATCCGTCTCATTCTTTTGAAGCATCTCGGCCTTCGCAGAGCTCAAAAACCTATTCACAATGCCTTTGGTCATCGTGCGGACCATGGTCTCCTGCGGGGTAGAGCAAAACGATATTTTAGAACCAAGAAAAAAATTTGGCATGACTTTGCCTAAAAATAGGACCAAAAAGAATGCATAGTGCCAAATTTCTCACCGAAACGGAAATGAATCAACATTCCGGCAAAATATTGGCAATTATCGCATTTCAAATACCGGTACCTGCAAACACAAACATATATGCAACACCACAAACATATGCAACACCACAAACATACATAGATCTAGCTAGGCCATAAAAAGTGCATGTGCACGTTGTTGGAGGGAGAAAAAAAGTAGATCTACAACATAAAGAAAGCTTTCCCCTTACTTACCTATCAAAAAAGGTAATTTAACCACTTAATTTGGATAAATCTATGGTGCAAATGAGGTGAGGAGGAGGAGGCAGTCGAGACAAGCTTGGAGGAGCAGGTGGAGAGATTGAAGTGGGGAAAGTGAGTGTGTAGGTGGCTGTCCAAAATATCTAGCTGGTCTCAGGTTACTAATGGCGCACCACCTACAAATGCGCCATTAGTAGTTTTGCAAAAAAATGATAGTAGTGGCACACGGGATGTCTGGTGCGCCAATAGTATTTTTGGAAAAAAATTTGTTAGTAGTGGCGCACCATGGGTGTGGTGCGCCATTAGTGTCTATCACACGAATGGCGCACCAACACATGGTGCGCCACACTAATGGCACACAACACCCATGGTGCACCACTGCTATATATTAGTGGCGCACCACATGTCTGGTGCGCCGTTAGTGTCCATATCATCTATAGCCCCTTTCCTAGTAGTGCTAGTTGGAGGTACCGACAAGAGTCATGACAACAGATCGACTACGACCTCCCCATACTAAGGTAAATGTGGTTGCACTTGGCAGCCCGATCCAGTGGCACCATGACCCGACCAACTTCTATGTTCAAGTTCAATTATCATCAGGTTTAACTTGTAAATGAAAATGCCCGAGTCACAATATGCCATGCTCATGCAACCATGTATCATGCATCATATATCACTTTAACAATAACAGATCAACCTTATTCAAAGTTCCACTTGCACAAACTCAACTTGCATCATTATGGTCCTTTCTTACTGGTTATTTCTACTCATACTTTAGTTGGTATTTATCAAATAAAACTCATTTTTCATATAGCAAAAAATATATTCATTCTCATAATACCATAGTCATGATAAAATTTACTTAGATCAACTACTCAAGCTATAACTCACTAGTTCAAGCATTCATTTCTGTTAACTAAGCATTTTGATCATAACGGACTAAATAACACAAGTATCATTTATTTTTATCACTATATGCAATGAATATAATATAAATTCAAGTAGAAAATCATGATTATTGCAAATACACCATGATCATGTTGTTGTGGCTTGCCTCAGTGCAGAGGAGCTTCACACTCCTCCTGGATGCCTTCAAGACAAGCTTAACCTTCTGAAAATAAATCAAATGACAAAAAGAAAATATCAAGAACACTTCTGAAAATTACTAGAAATTCTAGGCAGCAAGGAAAAATCCCACCTTGGGTGTGCTGATAGGATTGTCCAGTAAGAATAGAATGCAAAAAGAATCAACTCATTTGGACTTGTAGAATAAAAGTCACAGCTAGTCTAAGTTCTGGTCAAATTTGAACTAAATTTAAATTAAAAAGAAAAACCAGGGGGGTGACGTCGAAGGCGTAAAACGCTAGGGCGCCACCACTCATATCGCTTCGGGCGCGGCCTGAGTGGCTGACAGCGGGCCCCAGCTGTCAGGCCGGAGGGGGAGAGAGAGAAACAGAGGCTGGCGGCACGACGATGACGACTTCTCCGGCGAGGAGTGCCCGACG
Source organism: Triticum aestivum (assembly GCF_018294505.1). Classification (NCBI taxonomy): domain Eukaryota; kingdom Viridiplantae; phylum Streptophyta; class Magnoliopsida; order Poales; family Poaceae; genus Triticum; species Triticum aestivum. The sequence continues at coordinate 26,358,498 of NC_057807.1, read as the reverse complement.
ACGAGATCTAGAGGGATAGGATTGAAGAGAAGGTGGAGACGCACCTGCCCGTACCCGTAGCGTTGCTTGGGGTTGCCAGACGGTGTCGGAACGGAGCTCTCCAGTGGCGGCAGTGGGTGGAGTTTGTCGGAGATGGTGGTTCCGGCAACGCAGGGCCAGTCCAGCAGCTCCAACAGCACCAGCATGCACCAGTGGATCACCACGAACATGCCGGAGGGGTCAACTGAGCTCGAGCGGCTTTGGAGCGGGTGGGGGTAGAGGAGGGGGATTGCCGGCGAGCTCGGGGCGGGGACGGCGGCCAGAGGCCTGCCCGGCCGGGCTGTACCGCTCTACGGGTATGTGGAGGTGTGATGAGTGTGTGTGTGTGTGGAAAGGAACGAGCTTGGGGGGGGTCTATTTATAGCCGAGGCCGAGGCGGGGGTTGAGAGGTCGCCGGAGTTTTCTGGAGCCTCGCCCGGCGACGAATGGCGTCAGTGAGGGAGGGGGAAGACGCTGGAGGTCACGCGGGAGATGTAGGCGAGCTGTAACGAGCACATGAGCACGGTATGCGACGAGCACAGGGGCACGGCGCACTGTTGTGTTGGCCACGCAGTGCCCATGCTCGCTGCGGCGAGCTCCGGCGTCGGCGAGTGCCAGGGTGCAGTTAAGGGGGCTCAAACGAAGATGGTGGCGCGGTTTGGCACGGTTTAGCGAGGGCAGCGAGCACGCATGAAACAGAGGCGTTGGTCCAACGCAGAGCACGTCGGAGGCATGCCAACCACCTTGGACGAATGTGGTCACTGCGGGAACTATGGCATCAGGCTAATCTAATCCCAAACAACATGTCTGGCAGCTAGTCCTTAGTGGTTTTAGTTGTTTTTCATGCTTGGATGGATCACAGATGCACTGTGGGAGTGGCTTTCTTCCTGGCAAGTTTCTGGACAGAAACTTGTGAGCTTAACTGAGAAAAATCTAGTGGGAGTTAAGGGCTGTGCTTTAGGGTTTAGTGATCTCTTAGGAAGGTAATCAAGCTCAGAAAAGATCAGCCCCAAAAGATCAAGCAAAAATATACTTGTTGTGCAAAGTGATCATTGTGTCCAGAACAGAAATGATTTTTTGTGGCAAAAATATTACAAAACGTTATGCAATATTTTTGCTAAGGGAGGTGCCCTAGGGTTCAAAGAATATTTGTGAATTTATTCAGGATTTTTGGAGCAAGAAATCTAGGGGTTGCTTTGGAGCTTTCTTCTCTGAAGTGATTTTCAGGGAAAAAATGAATATTTTTCTTTTATGAAAAATATCCATTTTGATTTTGATGGAGTTTTTCAGAGAAGAAAAGGTGAGTTAGAAGTGGATGGGTCACATGGGTGAAAATCAAGGGTAGGCCCAAGTGTTCAAGTTCATCTGAATTGATTCAAAACACCAAATCCAAGGCAAAGGCAACTGAAAGTCCGAAAAAAGACAGAAGGCAAAAACCAGGCTGTCACAAACCTCCCCCACTTAAGATGAATATCTTCCTTGAGATTCAGTTGCTTGGGAAAAAAGTTCTGGGTAGGTTGTCTTTAGAAACTCCTCTCTTTCCCAGGTTGCATCTTTTTCTGTGTGATGCTCCCATTGGACCTTGTAACATTTGATAGCTTTGCTGCGTGTGACCCTTTCTGCTTCATACAAGATTCTGAACAGTCTCTCCTCATAAGTTAAATATTTGGCCAGCTCAATTTCTGACATATCATTTCTCTTCTCGGATGGTGAAATATACCTTCTCAGCTGTGACACGTGGAACACATTGTGTACATCTGATAATTCTGGTGGCAATTCCAATTGATAAGAAACGATGCCAACTCGTGTCATAACCGGAACGGACCAATATATCTTGGTGCCAATTTGCCTCGGGTCTGAAATCTCTTGACTCCCTTCATGGGGGTGACTCAGAGATACACATGTTCACCGGGTTCAAAACTGACTTGCCTATGCTTGGCATCATAATAACTTTTCTGTTGTGACTTAGCCAGTTAAAGTCTATCTTGAATTTCCTTGACTTGCTTCTCTGCCTCCAATATCAGATCGGTACTAAAGATATGGCTATCTCCGGTTTGAGACCAATTTAATGGAGTGCGACACTTACGGCCGTATAACGCCTCAGAGGGTGACATCTTCAGGCTAGATTGAAAACTGTTGTTGTACGAGAATTCTGCATATGGCAGACAATCTTCCCATTTGGGTCCATGGGCTAAGGCACATGCTCGCAGCATATCTTCAAGGATTTGATTCACTCGCCCATTCTGACCGTCTGTTTGTGGATGATAGGTGGTGCTATATTTGAGAGCGGTTCCCAAAGGTTGATGGAGTCTGGACCAAAATGCGGAGGTCAACAATGAACCTCGGTCCGAAGTGATTGTTTTTGGTACTCCATGCAGACTGACAATCCGAGATACGTACAACTGTGCGAGTTGATCAGCGTGGAGGGTGGTGCGGATGGGAATAATGTGAGCCACTTTTGTCAGCGTGTCTACTATGACCCATATTGCATCATTGCCTCGGTGAGTCTTGTGTAGACCGGTGATAAAGTCCATGCAGACATCGTCCCATTTCCATTGTGAGACGAGCACAGGTTGGATATGTCCGGCGGGTTTTTGGTGTTCCGCCTTTACTTTGTTGCAGATGTCACAACAAGCAACAAAATATGCGATGTCCCTTTTCATTCCATCCCACCAAAATATCCGTCGAAGATCTTCGTACATTTTAGTGCTGCCTGGGTGTATCGAATATGAAGATTCGTGTGCTTCTGCCAAAATTTTCTTCTTCAAATCTTCTTGCTCAGGTACGCATATTCTTCCTCGGAACATGAGTGTACCCAGTGCGTCCTTTGAGAAATCCTGAGTTTTGCCTTTGTGCAAAAGTTTGAAATATACTTGCAGACTCTCGTTGTTGGCATGTGCCACGCGGATCTCTTCTTCTGGAGTAGGAGTTATTTCCAAGATATTCACGAGACCGGCATCAACAATTACCAAGTTTAACTGAGCAATCTCTTGCTGGAGTTCTAGAGGCAAAGACTCTAGCATCGCGTTTAAATTGGCAGGTTTGCGACTGAGGGCATCATCGACCACATTAGCTATTCGCGGATGGTAATTTATTCCTATATCATAGTCCTTGACCAACTCGAGCCATCTTCACTGTCGAAGATTTAAGTCCGGCTGAGTAAAGATATATTTGAGGCTCTTCTGGTCGGTGAATATTTGACGTCTCTTCCCAATGAGATAATGTCTCCAAATCTTTAAAGAGTGTACAACCGCGGCTATTTCCAAATCATGTGTAGGATAATTTCCTTCATGAGGTCGTAGCCGGCGAGATGTGTAAGCTACCACCTTGCCGTCTTGCATAAGTATGCACCCAATACCTTTTCTGGATGCATCACAATACACATCAAAGCTGCGGTAAATGTCTGGGAGAGTCAGGGCTGGTGCTGATGTTAATCTGGTTTTTAGCTCGTTAAAGCTCTACTCGCAATCCTCAGTCCATTCAAACTTCTTGTCCTTCTTGAGGAGTTCTGTCATTGGTTTGGCAATTTTGGAGAATCCTTCGATGAACCAGCAGTAGTATCCGGCTAATCCAAGAAAACTCTGGACTTTGGATACCGTCATGGGTGCTGCCCAATCAAGCACATCTTTTACTTTGCTGGGATCCACTGCAATATCTTCTGCTGATAGAACATGTCCCATAAATCCAACTTGTTTGAGCCAAAACTCACACTTGCTGAATTTTGCATACAACTGATGGTCATGGAGTGTCTGTAAGACTGATCGGAGGTGTTCCTTGTGTTCCTTGTCACTGGGAGAGTATATGAGAATGTCATCGATGAAAACCACCACAAACTTATCCAAGAATTCCATGAACATGTTATTCATCATATGCGTGAAAAAGGCAGGGGCGTTTGTGAGACCGAAGGACATCACCGTATATTCGTAAAGACCATAACGAGTAGTGAACGTGGTCTTAGGAATATCTTCCTTCTTGATCTTTAGTTGATGATATCCGGTCCTCAAATCACTCTTGGAAAATACCTTTGCACCACTGAGCTGATCGAACAAATCATCATTCCTTGGTAGTGGGTATTTGTTCTTGATGGTGACATCGTTCAACTGACGGTAGTCCACGCACATTCTGAGACCACCATCTTTCTTTTCCACAAATATTGCAGGTGATCCCCATGGTGAAGAACTTGGGCGGATATATCCTTTTTGCAGCATGTCATCCAACTGCTTCTTTAATTCCACAAGTTCGGAGGAAGGCATCCGATAACACTTTTTGTACAACGGCGTAGTCCCAGGTACAAGATCGATAGCAAACTCAGGCTCTCTGTCTAGAGGCATTCTGGGTAACTCTTCGGGGAATACATCAGAAATTCACTGACCACAGGAATCAGATCCAATTCTTCAGCTACTGCAGTGAAGATCATCTCCCTTTTGGGTATACCTTTGCAGGCAATAAATTTTATGGTTTGGCCTTCCTGATTTGCCAGGGTGACTTCTCGGGTCGCACAATTTATACATACTTGATACTGAGTCAACCAGTTCATTCCCAAAATAACATCCAACTTGGCAGATTTGATGACTATCACAGTGGTTGGAAAACGGACTCCCTTGATATCAATTTCCAAATTTTTGCAGACCAGATGGCTTTTGATCATGGAGCCCGGGGATTGAACCAGCATACTTTTTCCCAAAAGCGAGCAAGAAAATTTGTTTTGGGCAACAAAACTCCAAGAAATAAAAGAGTGGGAAGCCCTAGAGTCAAATAAAATTATTGTAGGTATGTTATTAACGACAAACATACCAATGACGACTTCTGGGTTTTCCAGGGCTTCTTCCGTGGAGAGATTATTAACTTGCCCTTGGATGAGCTTCTGGGTATGATATGGCCCCATGTGATTGAATTGCGTCCAGAACAGAGCACTTGACTTCTTGGGACACTGTCGGGCATAATGTTCGATCAGGCCACAATTAAAGCAGGCGTTGTTGCACTGACGCTCTTCGTGCACTAGGCTGGTCACAACATTTTTGACTTGAGTAGTGGTCTTGTTCACATTCTGCTACCAATTTGGTTTATACTCCACTTGATTCTGTTGCCAGGTACGGGCCTTCTGAATGGGCTGCCCGTCCTTCTTTGGTTCAAATTTGCGCTTGTGGTCATTGTTTGCGGGGCGGTTGTCTTGCACAGGCTTGTACTCTCTTTCTGCAACGAGAGCCTTGTTCACCAGAGACTGAAAATCTGGAAATTCAAGCATGCAGAGAGCACTCCTGAGGTGTTGATTTAATCCAACAAGGAATCTATCGATCTTTCTTTCTTCTGTGGCCACATCATAGAGGGAATAACGGGCCAGATGGTTGAACTTGTGCAAATATTCACTTACTGACAGACTTCCTTGAGTGAGAGCAAGAAATTTGCGTTGCTTGACCTTCATGATACCAGCTGGAATATGATACTTGAGAAATTGGTCCTAGAAATTATTCCACATAATTTCTTCTCCCGCAGGCCACAGAGGTTTAGCATTATCCCACCATATAGCAGCGGCTCCTTCAAGATAGTGGGTAGCGAACGGAACCTTGTCAGCTTCATCAGTGCAAGCAATCTCAAGTTTCTTCTCGATGGTTCGCAACCAATCATCTGCTTCCAAAGGGTCAATCACTTGACTGAAACTGGCAGCCTTAGTCCTTTGAAAATCTGACAGCTTGGAGTGATGTCCATTTGGATTTCCATTCTATCCAACCATAGCTTGCACACATTTTAACAACTCAATCAGAACATTATTCCTTCTTTCCTCAAACATTTACATAATTTGTTCAATGGAGGGTGGATTTGGCGGTGGAGGCGGTGGTTGCGGGTATGGCTCGGGGGAGTGGCCTACCTGTCTTGCTGAATGATGAATAGGGACATCCTCACAAGCCTGCGAGCTTCTGCCTCCCCGCGTCATCCTACTATTTAATTTTCCCAATAAGAGCAACCGAGATGAGAAACATCCAATCATGGAAAAAAAGCCAGCGACAAGCCCGGAAAAATGAACGAACTAAAAACATAGCGATGGAATAAAAAGTTCCAAAATAATTATACATAGACTCATACATTAAAGGTAAACATCATGACGGGTGCGACTACTCGCATACGTGCATCACAGCTCATAAAACTACATCCGTACATCACATGACCACTGCTGATACTCAGATGCTCTAAGACTCTGCTGGTGCTGCCGGATCCTCTCCTGAGTCAGACCCAGATCTTGAACTGAGAACTCCAACCGAAACCTCTGGGTTAAAGGTAACATGACGACGCTTCCTCGAGGGCTCTCCCTTAGGGGCAGGTGCTGAACGAGAAGGGATCATGGGAGCTGCGAGGGTAGCAAGAAGAGATGCCCACTCAGTAGGAGCACTGTGTGGGTTCACCGGTGAGGTGCCCGAGCTAGTCGTGGGGGTAACCGGAGAAACAGGCAAGCTGGAACTGGGCACAATGTAAGGAGTAAATCCCATAGAAGGTGGAGTAGGCTAGGATCTAGTGGTGGCTAAAGCAGAACAAGCACGATTCACCTCTCGAGCCAACTCGTGAATCAGAAGATAACTAGCAGCGATATATCGAGAAAGATGGCTAGTGTCACTATCAGACACCGGATCAATAGAATGAAAGTGAACATGACCATCATTGTGCAGGGATGGGTAGAAACGAAAACCTGGGTGGTTCTGCATTCGAGCCTCAGCATAGCATAACTCAACAAGAATCTCGAATGCAACATACTGTATGACCTAAGCGACGGTGGATGCGTAACCGCTCTGAGAGGTACGAGTGTAAGAACCTGCTAACAAACTGGTATGCAGAGTAACCACGGCATGATACTTATACACGGAGTCGGCTAGACGCTCCTGGTACACCCGATATGCTGGGTCGTCACCGTGAGGGTACAGTTGATGCCACACGTTACAGAGGATATGCGGACAAGTGTAGGGCATCAACTGCAACTGACATGGATACAACACCGGAGCCATCTACACTAACAACCATTAACAGGTTAGAAATAACAAAAAGTCAAATGCAATGTAGTGCAGCATCCAGATGCAAAATCTAACGGCACTCAATTAGCAACTAACTACCGTTTACTTCATGTGTCGGGGTCTAGCCTATCCTACAATCAGCGCGGCTCTGATACCAAGCATTTTGGCACCCCGACTCAGAGCGACTGGTTTACCTTGCATTGCTAACCCAGAGGTCATGTCTTCTGGCAACACACAACATCTTGGTACAGAAATCACCGCTTTATTGAAACTAGCGGAAGCATAGTGTTACATCACATCATGTAGCGAGGCCAAGCAGCACACTCGATGCGGCTGAACAATATGTACATTATTTAGTGAACATAAAGGGGCCTCGAGCACGACATTTATAGGGCAGCGGAACAACGACGTAGCGAGACTCCATAGCACAGGGACACCGATGTGGACACAGTCTAGACACGACAGCACTCTGATCCAATTAGACTTTCCTGAAATCTGGCATAACACGCCAAGTCAGTGCATTGAATGTACTTGCAAGCTCACAGCAAGCAAAACCATAATGGCAAACAATATCACGACATTTAAACAAGTTCAATGCAAGTATCAACATGCTACTCATGCAGTGACCAAACTTGTGCATCGAGTCACTCGGACTCCCTTACCAACAGGTTACCTCTCAACCGAACAATGATCACGATGGACCACGAACGGAACCACTCTTTGTTCAACAGGTTACTTCGGAACCCAAACAGTGATCACTCCCGGATCACAAGTAATACCACAACAGTCAGTCCCACTAACATCATCATAACTCAACAATGCAATGCAAATAACTTAGTGTGCAAGATTATTTATGAAAGTTGATCCATGGTGTGACTTACTTTCGAACTGGGCCCTTATCCGCAGGCGCGGCTATCGATAGATTAATACACTCTGTAGAGGTAGCACACTTTACCCACACCACGGAACCCATGGCCTCGCACTCCCATTCGGGTGGACCAACGGCATTCCGACAGAACCCTCCCATTGCCATGACACTCTTACAGCCACTCCGACCAACTCCCCTCTGGGATCACTCCTGGGTGATCGGGCCTACCAAAGGCAAAACTACCACCGTCGTGGCAACTAAACAGTCCTAAACGGGGACACGGTACCATAACAACAGCAGGTCCATAAGGTTATGTCTGCTTACCAGGCCAGGGTAACGCACGCCCATAACCTTCCCTAGTTGGAGGTACCGACAAGAGGCATGACAACGGATCGACTACGGCCTCCCCGTACTAAGGCAAATGTGGTTGCACTTGGCAGCCCGATTCAGTGGCACCATGACCCGACCAACTTTTAAGTTCAAGTTCACTTATCATCAGGTTTAAATTGAAAATAAAATGCCCGAGGCACAATATGCCATGCTCATGCAAGCATGTATCATGCATCATATATCACTTTAACAATAACAGATCAACCTTATTCAAAGTTCCACTTGCACAAACTCAACTTGCAACATCTCTGGTCCTTTCTTACTGGTTATTTCTACTCATTACTTTAGTTGGTATTTATCAAATAAAGCTCATTTTCCATATAGCAAAATAATATTCATGCTCTTAATACCATATTCATGACAAAATTTACTTAGTTCAAGCATTCATTTCTGTTAACTAAGCATTTTGATCATAACAGACTAGATAACACAAGCATCATTTATTTTTAATACTATATGCAATGTATATAATATAAATTCAAGTAGAAAATCATGATTATTGCAAAGACACCATGATCATGTTGTTGTGGCTTGCCTTAGTGCATAGGAGCTTCACACTCATCCTAGAAGCCTTCAAGACAAGCTTCACCTTCTGAAAATAAATCAAATGACAAAAAAAATCAAGAACACTTATAAAAATTACCAGAAATTCTAGGCAGCAAGGAAAAATCCCACCTTGGGTGTGCTACTAGGATTTTCCAGTAAGAACAGAATGCAAAAAGAATCAACTCATTTGGACTTGTATAATAAAAGTTACAGCTAGTCAAAGTTTTGGTCAAATTTGAACTAAATTTGAATTAGAAAGACAAACCAGGGGGGTGACATCGAAGGCGTAAAACGCCAAGGCGCCACCACTCATACAGCTTCGGGCCCGGCCTGAGTGGCTGACAGTGCGCCCCAGCTGTCAGGTTGGATGTGGAGAGAAAGAGAGAAACAGAGGCGGGTGGGGCGACGGCGACTTCTACGGCGAGGAGTGCCGGGCGACGAGATCTAGAGGGATAGGATTGAAGAGGAGGTGGAGACGCACCTTCCCGTACCCGTAGCATGGCTAGGGGTGGCCGGACGGGGTTGGAATGGAGCTCTCTAGCGGCGGCAGCGGGCGGAGGTCGTCGGAGATGGTGGTTCCGGCGACACAGGGTCAGTCCAACAGCTCCAACAGCACCAGCACGCACCAGTGGATCACCACGAACACGCCGGAGGGGTTAGCTGAGCTCGAGCGGCTCTGGAGCTGATGGGGGAAGAGGAGGGGGATCGCCGGCGAGCTCGGGGCAGGGACGACGGGCAGAGGCCAGCCCGACCGGGCTGTGGCGCTCTACGGGTATGTGGAGGTGTGATGAGTGTGTGTGTGGAGAGGAACGAGCTCGGGGGGCTCTATTTATAGCCAAGGCTGAGGCAGGGATCAAGAGCTTGCCGGAGTTCTCTGGAGCCTCGCCCGGCAACGAATGGCGCCAGTGAGAGAGGGGGGAGATGGTGGAGATCACGCGGGAGCTGTAGGCGAGCTGTGACGAGCACAGGAGCGCGATACGCGACAAGCACAAGGTCACGGGTGCACTGTTGCATTGGCCACGCCGTGCCCGTACTCGCTGCAGTGAGCTCCGGTGTCCGCGAGCGCCAGGGTGCAGTAAAGGGGGCTCAAACGAAGATGGTGGCGTGGTTTGGCATGGTTTTGCAGCGAGGGCAGCGAGCACGCGCGAAACAGAGGCGTTGGCGCAACGCAGAGCGCGTCGGAGGCATGCCAGCCCCCTTGGACGAACGTGGTCACTGCGTGAACTATGGCATCAGGCTGATCTAAGCCCAAACAACATGTCTGGCAGCTAGTCCTTAGTGGTTTTAGTTGATTTGCATGCTTGGATTGATCAAAGGGCACTATGGGAGTGGCTATCTTCCTGGCAAGTTTCTGGATAGAAACTTGTGAGCTTAACTGAGAAAAATCTTGTGGTAGTTGAGGGTTGTGCTTTGGGGCTTAGTGATCTCTTACAATGGTAATCAAGCTCAGAAAAGATCAGCCCGAAAAGACCAAGCAAAAATATACTTGCCCTGCAAAGTGATCATTCTATCCAGAACAGAAATGATTTTCTATAGCAAAAATATTACAAAAAGTTATGCAATATTTTTTCTCAGGGAGGTGCCCTAGGGTTCAAAGAATATTTGTGAATTTATTCAGGATTTTTGGAGCAAGAAATCTAGGGGTTGCTTTGGAGCTTTCTTCTCTGAAGTGATGTTCAGGGGGGAAAATGATTATTTATGTCCATTAAGCTTTTGATGGAGTTTTTCAGAGAAGAAAAGGTGAGTTAGAAGTGGATGGGTCACTTTCGTGAAAATCAAGGGTCGGCCCAAGTGTTCAAGTCCATTTGAATTGATTCAAAACACCAAAACCAAGGCAAAGGCAACTGAAAGTCCGGAAAAATAGAGAAGGCAAAAACCAGGCTGTCACTCGCCTACCACGACCGTCGCTTCCCTCGCGCGGTCGCGCCCTTGGAGATTTCAGACGGCTATAAGTGAGCATTTTTTGCCTACTTCGCATGCATTAAACTACTTCCTCCGTCCAGGTGCGTTAGGTTATTTGATGTTGGCATGTCATACATAGTCATCTCTTAGTCACTCATACAACAAGGTTAGCTGTAAGGTTGGCTATAAGAGTATTTTTTTACTTCTCTCTATCTCTTTCTTTGTATTAGTATTTATTGCATTTGCCAAAAGGAGTAAGGAGTAGAGTACTTGGCACCTGTATATAGTGGCAGAGCCAGCCAACTCAAGGAGCCGGGGCAAAGCCTATATACAGTGACGTTGTCTAGCACTTGCCCCTGTAATTAGTGATACTAATCATGGTTTATGTGTAGTACTTAGTGGAGAATGGCCAGAGCAACTCGGGCAGCTGCCTAGGGTCGCCGGGAGGTAGCTCCGCCACTGCGTGTATACCATGGAGGTGGTCAGGAATCAGGAGACTCTTGTCGGTCGTAGTGCTGCAGTTAAAATGATAATGGCAAGTAAAATCACAGGGCCCCACCTGTCCAACATTTACTCGCTGTCAAATCACACAACCCTTAGTTTGCAGTAGCCTACTCCCTCATCCTCTCGCCTCTCTGTCGAACTGACTAGGCAGAACTGCCCCACCTATCGCGCGGGAAAAGCCTCGCCCTTGAATTTTAAATATAATTTTGTATCCATGGATTGCGCCATGGAGAAAAGCCTCAAGAAAACGGCGGTACACATGTATACAGCACGCCCGTAGCATTCGCGTCGCACCCCAGACGATCGGTCGGTCTAGCATGCTGCTCTCCGAATGGAATGCACGTCATATTGCATTTGCACACACATTGTGGGACCACAATTGAGAACCGATCATAGGCACACTCACTGGCTCCGCAAGTCGGCTGAGTTAATAGAAGAGAGAGAAGAGCCATAGTACTGGAGCAGTGTTGTACAGACGCCAGTGCCTGGACGTTCCCTGCATGACACGGAAGATCAGTTTGTCCATGTAAGTGCATCTAGTGTCCCTTAGTGATTTTGGTGTATTGAAGAATTATAGGTTAAGGGACTAATGTGTTTATGAGTGTACACAGGTCTATAAGTCTATGAGGAGTTTGATATTTACAGAGAAAGTCGACCCCTAAAAATGAATATCTTCGACTGAAGATTTTGGTATTCCTGAAGACTTTCATGAAGACTTTGAAAGTGAAGAAATTGGTGTGTCCGTGAAGACTTGATATTCATGCAAGGAACATGAAGCTTGAAGACTTTCGTTTTCATAGTTTTGTTTTTCTCTTTCTTGAGTCATAGGAAACACCGTACTGTTAAAGGGGGTCGAGGAAATACTAAGGAAAAATTTCCATGTGATGCTCAACTCAAAATCCTACACCTACCAATCCCTTCGAGTGAAGCCATTGGAAATCTCATACAGTTCAGTCAATTTCTTCAGTGATAGAGACGAAGTTCTACTGGTCGCTGAGGAATTTGTTCTGACTGAGGAGTTAGGAATTCGCCAGTGCGGATTGCCTACACAGTGAGGAACATGATAGCTCTGAGGAATTTGAGAGTCAAATTTCCGACCGTTGCTGTGCTACGCGCCAGCTGTCCCAAAATATCTTATCCACATAACGGTCATATCATTGAAGGGCATTTATGTCTTATCATGTCGGGCTGCTCCCTAGGCTATAAATAGCCGCCCCCTACAACCACTAGCTGGTTGGCTGCTCCGAGAGAAACTGACACTTGTCATTTGAGAGCAACCCATCCTCCGAGGACTTTGAGCGAAAATCATTGAGTGAGGAAAATCCCAAACCCCAAACACCTACAAACCCAAAGTGATTGAGCATCACTGAAGAGATTGATCCTGCGTGGGTCCGATGCTTGTTACCTTTGAAGACTGTGCTTCTTCCAGACGGTTAGGCATCATGGTCTATAGCATCCAAGAGGAATTGTGGATCGCCGAGTCACCAAAGTCTGTGAAGGTTTGGAAGTCGCCTGAAGACTTACCACGAGTGATTGGACGAGGTCTATGTGACCTTGGTTCAAGGAGAATACGGTGAGGACTTGGTGTCCTGAGCTGCGTGCTCAGCGTCTGGGTGTCCGGGACTGTGTGTCCTCGAGTTTAAATACTCAGCCGCTCCAACTAGACGTACAACTGAGACAGCAGTTGGAACTGGTCTACCAAATCATTGTCTTAACCAACCTTACTAGTTCTATTTCCTCAACTCTTCCATTTCCACATTATTGTGTTGAGTGATTGTTCATATCTGTGTTTGAAGACTTTGACTGAAGACTTTCTCAATTTCCTCAGTTCAATTTCTTCAGTCTATTTGTCTTCATCTTGTGTTATCCTGTGTTTACGCTTTCTGTACTCGGTGTTTGTCTTCATTTCATCATGATGACTATGTGTGTATTCTGTCATGCTTACTTCTGAGTACTTATTCCGCTGCAAGTAGTTCTTCGCTAAGGAATTTCCTCACTGGCAAATTCCTCAGTGAAGAATTCATAAAAATCGCCTATTCACCCCCCTCTAGTCGATATAACGCACTTTCAATTGGTATCAGAGCAAGGTACTCCCTTGTTCTGTGTGATTTTGGTTTAACCACCTGGAATTCTAGTTATGTCGACTGCAGGATCGAGGAACATTTCCTGCCCCATCTTTGACGGTCATGAGTATCCTCGATGGAAGGCCATGATGAAAAAGCGACTCATGGCTATGGACAGCGAACTGTGGACCGTCACCGAGATCGGTCTTACCGATCTATGCAAGATGGCTGAGGCTGATGACATTTGCAAGTACACACTGCTTAACCTCACAGCGAAGGATGTAATCTGCTCTAGTCTGTCTTGAAATCAGTTCAGGAACGCCATGCATCTCAATCACGCGAAGCTAATCTGGGACTGTCTCTCTGAGGTCTATGAAGGTCATTGGACTCGTCATGATCCTTGGTTTGAGGATTACAAGGAATCTCTCAATGCGATGACATTTGAACCAGAATCCTCATCGTCTACCCCCTGCCTTATGGCAAACGGTCCTGAGGTAACCGAATCCTACCTATCCGAATCTAGTGATGATGAATCTGGCAATGAATTTGGACCTAGCTATGTCAAACTTGCTTCCCTTGCCACTAAACAACAAAGAGCATTGGAAAAGGTTCAATACATGCTTAATAAGAGCGATGATATGTTGGGTGAAGAAATGGACCAGTCAAAAGCATTGGCTGAGAGTCTTCAGAGACTTCATTCCAAGTTTGACGCCCTTCAAGATCAACATAATACTCTCTTGTCTGATCATGATAAGCTTTCTTCTGAATCTCTTCAAAGAAAGCAAGGTCTTGAGAAGCTAAGAGTGAGTTATGAAGATCTTCAGAATGAGCGCGATTCATTACTTGCTCAACAAATCAGCGCTACTCAGGACGAATTTGATCCTCCATGCTTAAAGTGCATTGAACGTGAATCTGCTAATTCTTCACCTGAATGTTCAAATGCTTCAAATGTTACAAATTCTTCACCTTCCTCTGCTATCACTAATTCCTCATTTGAGGACATTGCTAGTATCACTGACGATGCAGGGCTGAAGGAATTGTATATGACAGGCATGTACAAAAGCCTCAAAGGGCATCAAACTCTTTGTGATGTGCTTAAAAAGCAGATCCTCAACAGGAACCCTAGGAAAGAGGGTATTGCGTTTGAAAGGAAATTCAATGCTGATAGAACATATTGGAAGCCTGAGCAGTACCCCAAAACCTCATGGGTTGCTGCAAAGGGACCTCCAGTTGATCCATCTAACTTATCTGGCTTTACATGTGAATCTCCTCATTCTTCTGATGAGTCATTTGACTCCAACTATAAACTGTTCAAAAATCAGAATGGAGAAGAATTTGCTAGATATGTTGGCACTAACTGCAGGAACGGTTCCCCTATGAAGAAAATCTGGGTTCCCAAAAGTTATGTTGAAAGTATTCAGGTGAATGCCCTCATGACACCACAAGTGAAGAATAGGAACCCCAGATCAAACTCTTCATATGGACCAAATTCTTCATATGGATCCAAGTCCTCATACGGACCAAATTCCTCACATGGATCAAATTCCTCAAAAGGATCAAAATCCTCATATGAACATCATCGTGCTAACAACTCTGTTTCGCAGGGTAGAGCTAAGGGTTATGAATATGTGCATTATTCTTCAAATCATTATGTTCATAAGTCCTCGAAGAATTTCTCTGCTTATTCATATGCTTACCCTAACCCCTCTTATGTGAAACGAAGTGGACTGGCGTCCATGCCACCTTTCTCATATGGTGCTCGCAGAGTGATGAACTCTTTGCCACCCCTTCAGATGTGGGTGGTGAAGAAAAAGAACTAATCTATTATGCAGGGTCAGGTCTCCAGACGTGCTTTAACGTCTAAAGAATTTGCTGGGGGCCTGACAAAATTGCCTGAAAGGACACAGGCGAATCATGATGAAATGAACCTTCATTTCACACGTCCTCACACTTCTTATCTGTGCTATTGCTTGATGAAATTGAACTGATGATATTGATGTCATATTCTTCACTGATGAAGTATATGAGTTTGTAAGCTGCACTAATTCATCTGCAGGATGATCAACCCAAAGCAAATGAGTGGGTCCTCGATAGTGGATGTACAAATCACATGAATGGTGACAAGAATCTATTGATAGATGCTCCCTTAACACCGTCACATCTGAAGCATATCATCTTCACTGACAAAGGCAAAAGTCAGGTATTGGGTTTAGGTAAAGTTGCGATCTCTAAGGACATACACATGGACAAAGTCATGCTTGTCGAGTCCTTAGGATACAAGCTCATGTCTGTCTCAATGCTTTGTGATCTTGATATGGTTGTTGTCTTTGGCAAGTATCGTTGTGTTGTGATCATGGAAGCTGACAATTCCAAAGTCTTCGAAGGATTTAGGAGAGGAGACTTGTACATTGTTGATTTCTCTACAGGACCACAACCTGCCGTGTGCTTACATGCAAAAGCTTTAGAAGGCTGGCTATGGCATCGACGACTTGGTCATGCTGGCATGAGGAATCTGCACACGCTCGCGAAGAAGAAGCATGTCATTGGCATTGAGAATGTCAAATTCCTCAAGGATCACTTGTGCGGAGCCTGTGAAGCTGGGAAGATGACTAAGGCCAAGCATCCAGCGAAGACTATCATGACCACCACTCGACCATTTGAATTGCTTCACATGGATCTCTTCGGTCCTAATCATTATTCTGCTGTGACTAATGATGCATCTCTATATGGCTTTGTTATTGTTGATGATTACTCTCGTTACACATGGGTACACATTGTTACTTACAAATATGAAGTGCAGGAAGTCTTCAAACGATTTTCCTCGAGGGCTTCAACCAACATTGGTGTGAAGATCAAGCACATCAGGAGTGACAATGGAACCGAGTTCAAGAATTCCGGTCTTAATGACTATCTTGATGAACTTGGTATTACTCATGAGTTGTCTGCTCCTTATACTCCTCAGCAAAATGGCGTCGTGGAGCGCAATAATAGAACTCTTGTTGACATGGCTCGCACTATGCTTGATGAATACAAAACGCCTCATCGTTTTTGGATTGATGCAATTGATACCGTGTGCCACATCATCAACAGAGTATATCTTCACAAATTCTTCAAGAAGACTGCGTATGAACTCCTCACTGACAAGAAACCAAATGTGAGTTATTTCAAAGTCTTCGGTGCTAAATGTTGGATTAGGGATCCTCATCACAATGCTAAATTCGCGCCAAAAGCACATGAAGGTTTTATGCTTGGTTACGGAAAGGACTCGCACACCTACAGGGTCTTCAACATCGCTCTTCACAAGATTGTTGAAACTGTATGTCTGGGAACTGGTCAAACGTCCAGATCCTCGCAAGCATAATATCATTGGCACAAAGTGGATCTACCGCAACAAGCAAGATGAAAATGGCCTTGTGGTGAGGAATAAGGCACGACTTGTAGCTCAAGGCTACACATAGGTTGAAGGAATTGATTTCGATGAAACTTTTGCACCTGTTGCTAGACTTGAGGCTATTCGCATATTACTTGCTTATGCTAACCATCATAATATCACTTTATATCAAATGGATGTGAAAAGTGCATTCCTCAATGGTAAGCTTGAGGAAGAAGTATATGTTGCTCAACCCCCAGGTTTTGAAGATCCAAAGAATCCTGACAAAGTCTTCAGACTCAACAAGGCCCTCTATGGCCTCAAGCAGGCCGCTCGGGCATGGTATGATACTTTGAAGGAATTCTTCGTGAAGAATAGCTTCACACCCGGTTCACTCGACCCTACTCTCTTTACTAAATCTTATGATGGTGAACTGTTTGTGTGTCAAATATACGTTGATGATATTATCTTTGGCTGTACTGACCAACGTTATAGTGATGAGGTTTTACTATATTATGAGTGAAGAATATCAAATGTCTATGATGGGAGAGTTGAAATTATTCTTAGGTCTTCAAATTCGTCAACAGCACAATGGCATATTCATATCTCAGGAGAAATACCTCAAAGATGTTCTAAGGAAATTCGGCATGCAAGATTGCAAAGGATTCAAAATTCCTATGCCCACAAATGGCCATCTATGCACTGATGAAAATGGTATTGACTTTGATCACAAGGTATATCGCTCCATGATTGGTTCTTTATTGTACTTATGTGCATCTAGGCTAGATATAATGCTTAGTGTTTGCATGTGTGCCCGATTACAAGCTACACCGAAGGAATCACACCATAAGGCTGTGAAGCATATTCTTTGATATCTAGCTCACACACCAACAATAGGACTATGGTACCCCAAGGGCTCTACTTTTGATCTCATTGGATATTCTGACTTTGACTATGCTGGTGATCGTGTGGACCGCAAGTCAACATCTGGTACTTGTCATTTCCTCGGACAATCTTTGGTCTGTTGGTCCTCAAAGAAACAGAACTGCGTATCACTGTCTACTGCTGAAGCCGAGTACATTGCTGCTGGTTCTTGTTGTGCTCAATTGCTGTGGATGAAGCAAACTCTCAAGGACTACGGCATCAACATGAAGAATGTGCCTCTCTACTGTGACAATGAGAGTGCCATCAAGATTGCTCACAACTGTCACATCCCTAGCTTCTGGTAATGCTCTAGGCTAGCTTCGTGTGTGCATCATGTTTAAATTCTGAAATTTGAACTGAGGGAAATTGGAAGCCTCAAAACCCTAAATAAAAGAAGGGCAAAAACCCTAAAATCTCATTCATTGCTACAAAATGCTCTCCTTAGATGTTTAATATTTTTGGCAGGGGTTTTGATCCAAACCAAAAATGATGAACATTTTAAAAGGATTTATTTTTGGGACTTTGAATTTAAATCATTACTTATTTGCCTTTGGGCATTTAAATACTACAAATAATTTAAATGTTCAAATAATTGTTGGAAATTGTTAAGGGTCACTGAAATAATTCAGAAAGCACCCTTAATTATTTCCAGGATTTTATAAAATGATTTGATATTTTAAATCAAATCAAAAACAAATTGCAGAAATAGAAAAGAGAAACAGAACAGAAATAAGAGAGAGAGAGAAGGACTTACCTGGCGCTCACCGAAGCCCACCTAGACAGCCCAGCACTATGCAGCCCAGCAGCGGCCCAGCCCACCGCTACCCCCTTCCTGTCGCCTTCCTCCTCGCGCCAGTAGGCAGAGGAGGGACACGACGCGCGCGCCCGAGCTCGCCACGCCACCACCCTGCTCGTCTGCATCGCCTGGACACCGCGACGCCGCGCGTCATCTCCTCGGCGCTGCCCCGACCCCCTGGACCCCCTCGCTCTCTCCCTCTCCCTTGTTTCTCTCCTCTGCTTCCTCTCTCTCACTCGCCCGAGCGCAGCCGCAGCCGCGCCACCGTAACGCCGCGGCCACCGTCTCCCCCTCGACCCCTCGCTGTGCTTGCGAGCTCCGTCTCGACGTCCCCGACCTCCTCGACAAGCCACGATGCTACGGACGCGCCGCAACGCCGCCATCACCACCGTCTTCATCGCCATGGCCGGAGATCGCCGCCGCTTGATTCGCAGCAACGAGGACGCCCCCGAGCTCACCAACCCCTTCGTTCGATCCGCTGTGAGCTGCTGCGTCGATCCCCTCCCTCCCCTGGCACTTTTTCTCCTGCTAGCGCCGATATCCACCGGAGCCGAGAGCTCTTCGCCGCCGGCCATGTCGCCGCCGTAGCCACCGTTGCCTAGAGCTGCAACTGAGCACGCGGCCGTGCTCAGTGCAACCCCAGGAGGTCGTAACACCCCCCTTTGCCTCCTGCCGAGCTCCCCAACACCGACTCCGAGCTCGCCCGAGCTCCGGCCGCCGCCGAGGTCGACGCCGTGCTCAACTCCGGCCACCTCGCGGCCTCCCGTCCGTTCCTTTGGATGCGGAGGAGCAAGAGCTTCTCCCTAGTGCCCTCAGCGCGCCAAACCACCGCTCGTAGCGCCAAACCCGCCACCACCCGAACTCCGGCCGCCGCCGTCGTCATGGTTGCCGTCGCCTCCGGCCACCCTAGCTTCTCCCGTTGGCCCTGTTAGATGCGCGCGAACCTGGGCATCCCGTAGAGCCCCTCCGCCGCTCTTTTGGTCATCGGAGGGCGAATCCCGACGCTCTCCGCCGTCCCTGGCCTCGCCGGCGACGAGCCTCGGGTCAACTCCGGCGAGTTTGACCCGGGTTTGACCCCCTCTCTCTCACTGACATGCGGGCCCCGCCCGGCTAATTAAGTTAGGTTAGTATTAACTAAGCTAGGTTAGTTTAGTTAGACACTGACACTCGGGACCCACCGGTCAGAGTTTGACCGGACTGTGCCACGTTGACCTGCTGACGTCATCATGACGTCAGGATGACGCAATAAGTATTTTCTGGATTTAAAAATAATCAGGAAATTCCAGAAAATAGCTAAAACTTCAATAAATCATAGAAATTCAACCGTAACTCCAAATTAAATAATTTATATATGAAAAATTATCAGAAAAATTCAAGGAATCCATCTGTACCATTTTCATGCATGTTAGAACAACTTATCACTACTGTTTAGGACAAATGAATTAAATGGCATTTGAATAATCACATATGGAGTTTGAATTTGAATCTTGTATTCAAACCAACTTCATTTAATCTGTTGCTAGTTGCATTAGCTCAAAACACATTCATATTGCCATGTCATAGCATGCATCATTTTGTGCATTGCATTGATCGTGTTTTTCTGTATTTGCCGGTATTTGTCCCCTCTCGATAGACGTGTACCGACGATGTGATCGATGACACCGATGAAGAGCTATATTATCTTCAGAAGTGCCAGGCAAGCAAAACCCCCTTGTTCATTCCGATACAATCCTACTCTCTCGCTCCTGCTCTCTTTTAATGCATTAGGACAACACCGATTCATCTGTTACTTGCTGCGGTAGCTGAACCTCTTTATCCTCTGCATGACCTGTCATTGCCACAGTAAATAGATGAAACCCACTAGCATGAGTAGCAGTTGTTTGAGCCCTGTTGTGCCTACTCATTCATGTTTGTTTGTCATGCCTGCTACTGCTTAGAGTTGAGTCAGGTCTGATTCATCGGGGATGAATCAGAGGCGTGTGAACATGTCCTACTGTGTGTGAGCTAAGTGTGTGAACACGATTTGGTAAAGGTAGCGGTGAGAGGCCATGTAGGAGTACATGGTGGGTTGTCTCATTGCAGCCGTCCTCAGGAACTGAGTTCTGTGTTTGTGATCCATGATTCAGCTACTACCACGCATTGGGCCCGAAACCAATGGACCCTCTCGGCTTCTTGATCACCCTTGTCCTCTGTCCAGGAGTTGCAAGTAGTTTCTGGTGTTTGTAGTATGCTGGAGGCCGTGCGCAGCGCTGACCGTAGGGGTGGGCTGTGATGCGGTAGGCACGTGGCACGGTGTACCGGGCGCCCGTTTGGTGTCTCGGGAACCCTGTTCACATCGTTTGGGGCTGTGAGCGAAACTCTGGCCGGATCTCCTCATGGATGGAACCCGAATAGGCGATAAACCTGGACTAGAGACTCGAGTGTTTAGGCAGGCCGTGGCCGACACCCACGTTGGGCTTCCGCTTGAAGGTTGCCGAGTACATGTCGTGTAAACGGCGGTAAGTGGTGAGAGCGTGTGTGAAGAAGTACACCCCTGCAGGGTTAACATCATCTATTCGAATAGCCGTGTCCGCGGAAAAGGACTTCTGGGTTGCTTATATCAGTTCATAGACAAGTGAAAGTGGATACTCTAAAATACGCAAGATAAGCGTGAGTGCTATGGATGGCGTTCTCGTAGGGAGACGGGAGCGGATCCATAGTGGTGTATTGATATGGTGAATATGTGGACTCGTGTGCGCCACCACAAAAGAGTTACATTGCAGTCGTAGTTCAGGTTAGCCACCGAGTCAAAGCTGGCTTGCTGCAGTTAAACCCCACCATCCCCTTGTTGAAAATGATGCATATGTAGTTAGTTCTGATGTAAGTCTTGCTGGGTACATTTGTACTCACGTTTGCCTATTTTATGTTTTTGCAGAGAGACTTCAGTCTCACTAGTAGTTCCACGTGGACTTCGACGTTTATCTTGTTACCTCAGCTACGATCTTGTGCCCTCGGCAGGATCTGATAGATAGTCAGGCTTCTCAGCCTTTTTCATTTATAGATGTCTGTACTCAGACGTGATAGCTTCCGCTTGTGCTTTGACTTGTATGCTCTGATTGTTGGGTCATGAGACCCATGTTTGTAATATCTCGCTCCTCGGAGCCTATTGATTAAATACTTGAGTCGTGGAGTCATGTTGTGATGCCATGTTGTATTTGCACATATCGAGCATATTGTGTGTATGTTATTGAAATGCTTGGTATGTGTGGGATCTGACCATCTAGTTGTTTATCTTTAGTAGCCTCTCTTACCGGGAAATGTCTCCTAGTGTTTCCATTGAGCCTTGGTAGCTTGCTACTGCTCCGGAACACTTAGGCTGGCCGGCATGTGTCCTTCTTCGTTCCTGTGTCTGTCCCTTCGGGGAAATGTCACGCGATGAATACCGGAGTCCTGTTAGCCCGCTACAGCCCGGTTCACCGGAGTCCTGCTAGCCCAGTGCTATAGCCTGGATTCACTCGCTGATGACCGACACGTTCGATGCTGGGTCATGGATGCCTGTCCCTGTAAGTCTGTGCCACTTTGGGTTTACGACTAGCCATGTCAGCCCGGGCTCCTTATCATATGGATGCTAGCGACACTGTCATATACGTGTGCCAAAAGGCGCAAACGGTCCCGCGCAAAGGTAAGGCGACACCCGTGGGAATACCGTGCGTGAGTCCGCAAAGTGATATGAGGTGTTACATGCTAGGTCGATGTGGCATTGAGTCGGGGTCCTGACAACAACCCTATTCAGCAGTCGAAGACAAAGCAGATTCAGATTCATCATCATTTTCTTCGTGATCATGTGTTGAAGGGCGACATTTCTATTGAGCATGTGAAGACTGAAGAACAGCTAGCCGATATCTTCACAAAGCCCTTGGATGAGAAGAGATTTAGCAAGTTGCGGTGTGAGCTAAATATCTTAGAGTCTTTGAATGTTCTTTGAAAAGGACACACATCCTAACATTTATGCAAAATTGATGACTTAGATGTGCAACACATGAAGAAACGTTTTTCTTCAATCAATGAAGAATAACACTCTAAGTGTGAAGAAATTAATGAAGAATTTGATTCTCAGAACCCGACGACAATTGTACGCGGTGTCTGAAAGCATCATTCTTATACGGTGGGTCACGCCACCACAAAAAGTTGAAAATCTTCAATTTCAGTTTTTCTTCAGTGTTGAAATTCCTCAGTTGTTCAAATTCTTCATTTTTTTCAAAATCTTCACTGTTTCCGTCCTCTTTCTTCATTGGCTATATATATATATATATATATATATATATATATATATATGGGTTTATGTCCTCTACAGCATTCACTTATGGCTATTTCTTCAAGTTGCATTTTCTGCTAAGTGAATGTGATCGGAACCTTCCCCCTCTATGCTATACTCAACCCAATCTATTCACAAATTCTTCATGTGCGTTCTATTTGAAACTCGTTCAACATCTTCACTGTGTCCTGTCAGCTGAAGAAATTGCGAACGAAACTTTAAAACTAATCTTATCCAAATTTTCGGTTTTGCTGCTCAAATTGTCCCGTATCCCACGATAGACTTATCTATTCACCCACGATCTAACACGATCTCCACTTTTCAGTACGTGGGTGACACATGTCAAGCGAATGAGAAGGGCCAGGGGCACGTTCGTTCTAAATCTTTGGGCGAACAGTTTTTCACTGCGACTATAAATACCCCCTCACCCCTTCCTCACTTCCTTTACTCCACTCGACCGCTCTCTCTCTCTCGCTCGAGCTTCTTAAACCCTAGCGCCGCCGCTACTCCATCGTCGCCGGTGAGGAAGAGCTTCACTGCCTCGACCTCATCGCTGTCGTACTCGCGCCGGCCGCAGAAATCTTCACTCCTCCGCCGCCGTAGCTGTCTTCCTCCGCCAAGTTAGGGCGTGGAAGATCTGAACTGACGAGCTTCAAATCTACACTTCTCAGTTCGTCATGTTCTTCATCCAGGGTAATTAAAAGTTACTTATACGGCCCTCTTTGATTCAAATTTTCTCCACAAAATCTTCAAAGGTGTTTTATTCTTCAAATCCTCACACACACAAAACACCTCACTAGTCATCTGTTCTTGATTCGTTTCCCTAAGCATCAGTTTTCTTCAAGATTCCTCAATTGTGTGGATCGTCGATCTATACAACTCTGGAACCTAAGACAAAGTACGCTTAGTGAAATTCTTCAAGACTCATCTGGTCAAATTCCTCAAACTTGTTCATTTTGAAAACCTTCTGAGAACGCATATGACCTCTTCAAATTCCTCGCAACTATACTCTGTTCACAGGTACTCATGTCCGCTACTGAATCACTAGGTTCTCAACAACTTAACTCATTTGCAGCATTCCTCGAAGAAAATTTGCATACTTCTTCCGAGAATTCGATTGTTCAAATTCCTCAACTGAAGAATATGGCAGAAAGTAAGAAACCACAGAAAGGAGGAAAGAAGCCTGAAGTCATGACTGCGTTTGAAATACCTAAGGATATCTATGCTGACTATTGCAAACCTGATGAGGCTAAGTTCGGAAAGGAGAACAAAAATCAGCGCAAGGTGCGCATACAGAGGATTGAAAGGAGATGGGCAAGAGAATGGAGGGAGTACAGATATGTAACTCCAAAGTATATGAAGAAATTCGCTCTAAATCCTCCATGCCCAAGAGCTCCATTGGCACCTGGTCAAGAAGCTGACCCCACCAGCATCAAGCGTGGTGAGGATTTTCCTCAAGAATGGGCCAAACGCCAAGCCAAGTTGGCAAGACAAGCCAAAGAAGCAGTGAGGAAATTTAATGAAGACTTTGCTGCTGCTGCTGCCACAAAGGCCTCTGACAAGCCTAGAAAACCAATGGCAAAGAAGCACGCTCACAAGCCAAGTGCTTCACCAACTGTGCCCTCACAGCCAAGTTCCTCAGCAATGCCCTCACGGCCAGAATCTTCAAAGCCCTCACGGCTAGATTCTTCAAAGCCCTCACGGCCAGTTCCTCATGCTGCTGCTGCTCCTCCAAAGTCCTCAGCTCCTCCCCCAAAGTCCTCAGTTGCTCCGGCAAAGTCGTCAACACCTGTACATTTGGCCACATGCCAAAGGACTGCAGGCATCTCTATTGCCTCTGGTGTCTCAGCGAGTTCCTCGGCTGCACCAAACTCTTCATCAGACCCCACTCTGCTGAAGACCAAGGCAACTGCTGGACGAGGTCCTCGGCCTAGTCCGAAGAAGAAACAGGTTGCCTTCCAAGTGCCATCTGACGATGAAGAACTTGCAGAAATCATCAGAGACAGGCAAGAAAGGGCCGCTAGACCTAAAGGCACAACTGTGCCACTGCTTTTGGATCCAAAGGTGATCCTCGACTACATTGATCTCTGGCACAAGGACCCAAACACTCCTATGCCTGATTTTCATTTGACTCCTGGACAAAGTCACGTGCTCACCCATTTCATGAATGAAGAAAAATGGAAATTTGAGAAGGCCAGACAAATCAAGAAGGCTCAGTTCAGCAAAGAGAAGTTCCTGAGGAAAAACGTTGTCAAAATGACAACTGATGAACTCCTCACGATCCAGTCTGAAATCAAAGCCCTCAGCGATGATTTCAATGCTTATTATGCTGATTGGCAAGGAGCCAAAGTCAGGTTTGTTAAACTGACTAAGAAGTTCACCAATGTTGCAGCCCCATCGCAACAAGAAATTCCTCAAGCTGAAGCCTCTGTTCAGCAAACTGAAGAACATGCCAGCACCGCACTTTCAGGCTGCTGATGAAAATGCTAGCTCTAGGGCTGATGACTCCATTCTAGCCACTAAAGACATTGCCAGGGCATCCACTAGTGGTGCGCCTGAAGAAAATGAAGAAGTCAGGGCAACTGCATCAGTTGCGCCTGAGGAAATTCAAACAGATTCCTCAGCTCCTCCTGCGCCTACACCAACTCCAACCCTTCCATCTGCATCAGATGTGAGGAAGACCAAGGCTGCAGAGAGAGCTGCAGTGAAGAAAAGGAAAGCATCATCTGCTTCAGATTTTTCAGCTCCGAAGAAATTGAAGACTATGACCAGCTCACTTGAGAATCCAATTGATGCTATTCTGATTTCCACCATGCCATCAAAGGACCTTGTTCCTTTCGGTGAAGAATATGTGATCCCTAGCGGATCTGATGAAGAAAATCATTCTGCTTCTTCGTCAGAGCAGATTGATGAAGAAATTGAAGAGGATGCGATCCCTTGAACACATGTTGCTTCCTCGCCAATGCCTCAGTTCACAGCTGAAGGGGCTGGCGTTAAAGAAATTGAAGATGAAGGCGTGGATATTGGATGCACTACGCATGTGATGAATGATGACTTTTGGGAAAGTCAGCATCCCAATTCTCCACACTTCACCCCACTACAGCAAATACCTCAGTCCCCTGCACCAACCGTTCAAATGGGCTCTGAAGAAACTCATCCCACCTCGTCTGTGCATGAAGAAATTCCAGCCACTAGTGCTGAAGAAACTGCTGCTGCTAATAGTTTGAACATGCAGACTGCCACTGAAGAGGAACCAGAAATTCCTTAGCCTGAAGAACCAGAGATTGCGATTCCTGAGGATGTAATGCAACTCACTGACACTCCTGTGCCCAAGCCAAAGGATCCATTCTCAAAGAAGCAAAAGTTCAAGGTTGTTGATTTCTTCAACGAGCATGTGTTCTTCACTGACTACAATCCCTATGATTTTGCTCGCATAAGGAAGAGGCGTTTCTGGACTGCTAGTCAAGCAAATTTCTATTCCTTTGTGCTATTCGACAAAGACAAAGTCTTCGATGATGCACACATTCCTCACGTGGACATGGAATCTCTGCCGTGCTTCGAGCCAGTCCTCAGTGTTCTTCACGATGCTGGATTGCTGAATTTCTGCACTGACATCTGTGATTGGAATGAAGAACTCATTCTTCAATTCTTTGCAACGCTGCACATCACAGGAAATTTTGAAGATGTGAACTCATGGGTGCTGGACTGGATGTTAGAAAATACTCACTACACGGCACCAGCAACTGATTGCTTCGTGCCCTCCCACTCAGTCCTCCCCTTGATGGTGCTCGTTGCGTCTACAGTGAACCTGAGCTTACAAATCATTACATGCAAGTACTGATGAAGCCTTTGAAGCCAGGGCAGGCCCCACGAACCAAATTCCTCGTCAAGGAACTACCATATGTGCCTCGGACTGTCTATCGCATTCTGACGAAGATAATGAGTCCTATCAAAGGCCACGACTCAAATGATGAAGAAGTCGTTGGCATCATGAAGAATATACTTTTCAATATCATTCATGGCGTTCCCGTCAACTTCCATGATTTCTTCATGAGGACTCTGGAAAATATTGCTATGTCACTCAGGGAGTCCTGGGCTAGGGGGTGTCCGGATGGCCGAACTATCATCATCGGTCGGACTCCTAGACTATGAAGATACAAGATTGAAGACTTCGTCCCGTGTCCGGATAGGACTTTCCTTGGCGTGGAAGGCAAACTTGGCAATACGGATATGTAGATCTCCTACCATTGTAACCGACTCTGTGTAACCCTAGCCCTCTCCGATGTCTATATAAACCGGAGGGTTTTAGTCCATAGGACGAACAACAATCATACCATAGGCTAGCTTCTACGGTTTAGCCTCCTTGATCTCGTGGTAGATCCACTCTTGTACTACCCATATCATCAATATTAATCAAGCAGGAGTAGGGTTTTACCTCCATCGAGAGGGCCCGAACCTGGGTAAAAACATCGTGTCCCTTGTCTCCTGTTACCATCTGCCTAGACGCACAGTTCGGGACCCCCTACCCGAGATCCGCCGGTTTTGACACCGACATTGGGGCTTTCATTGAGAGTTCCTCTGCATCGTCACGATCAGGAAGGATGCCTCTTCCCGTCTTCAAAGACGGTACCATTGCCAAAGGAGCTTTGGCTGCCGGCCAAATTATCCGGCTAGGTGGTTTTCTTATGACCGCCTGTTCGGCCGCCGCTCCGACGATGACCTCTCGGGTCATCAAAAGCGATCTTCATGTCAACTCAGAATTTACCGAGCAGCTAGATCCAATGGAGCTCTTCTCCGTAAAAGAGCTCTTGGATCACTTCGCCGCCCTGGGAGTCGCTACAGACTACAATCAGATTGGACTTAAAACCGATCTAAGAGAGATTGACTCTCCCCAGGTTACCCATCACGTTGCTGTGGTAGAAGAACAACGCGGCGATTCTCCCCCTGTATTAAAAACCATTTATGTCCGGACTCCTGACCCCTCCATACCGGATTCCCGCGGAGGGACGGACGTTAATCAAGTACTGAACCAAAAGTCAGGCAGCGGACCAGATTCGTTGGATGACATCCAGCAATCCAAGCTTCCAAATTCGGAAACTCTTCGGCCCTTGAGCCTCAAGTTGGGCAGGGTTCCGGACTTAATTCCACCCGCCCACCCAAACATAAGTGATTTATCTCAAATCCGGCAAGAGCCCGCTGAAACAGTACATCATTACTGGGCCAGATTCCTCCTGGTTATGGACAAGATAAAGGACTGTCGTGAGGAAAATGCAATTTCAATTTTTTGCAACAACTGCACGGACAAGGGAATCTTGAACGCCGTAAGACGTCGCGAAATTACACGCTTCGCCGACCTGGCATCCACAGTACAAAAGTACTGTGCGATGGAGAGTGTCCGGAAAACCGAAACTAAGTTTTGGGACAATCTGGCTCCGAACACAACCCTAGTCCGAAACAAAATGGTGCATCATGCTCGGGCACCCGGGACAAAAACCAAAAAGCAAAAACCCCATAAAGGGCACGGAACCGTACTGGAGGGATGGCTCAGCGGACCCTGTAAAATTCATAGTACAGAGGGCGCCACTCCAACTCATAGCTATCGAGCATGTTGGATACTGCGGCAGGTGGCCAAAAGTGGCGAAGAGCTTCTAGCCCCGGAGACCCACCCCAACAGTACCAGTACGGTATTAACAGTCTTCGAGACTTTCGCATCAAATAATATGCGGAAACGAACAATCCGCAGCCTCGCCGAAGTCTACCAAGTAGCAACAACAAATCCATGGAGCGACACAGCTATCACCTTCAACGGTAGCGACGAACCTAAATTCCAAACAACCCGAGCACCAGCAGCATTGGTCCTCAGTCCAATAGTGGACGGCTTTCGTCTTACCAAGGTACTCATGGATGGCGGCAGCGGATTAAACCTCATTTATGAGGAAACCCTTCGAAAAATGGAAATAGACTGGAGCCGCATTGAGCGAAGCAGCACAACCTTTAGAGGAATCATCCCTAGCCGGGAAGCACGCTGCACAGGAAAAATTACACTGGATGTGGTGTACGGCTCACCGGACAATTACAGGTCCGAGGAGGTCACGTTCCAAGTGGCCCCGTTCAGCAGTGGATATCACGCTTTATTAGGACGAGAGGCATTCGCGATTTTCCAAGCCATACCCCATTACGGGTACATGAAGCTTAAAATGCCCGGGCCCAATGGAACCATCACTCTTGTCAGTGATCTGGACATAGCACTCCGCGCCAAAAACAAGACAGTTGCACTAGCCCTAGA
This sequence comes from Triticum aestivum, assembly GCF_018294505.1. Taxonomy (NCBI): domain Eukaryota; kingdom Viridiplantae; phylum Streptophyta; class Magnoliopsida; order Poales; family Poaceae; genus Triticum; species Triticum aestivum. The sequence goes on along the minus strand of NC_057807.1, from coordinate 26,329,539 downwards.
GGCACTATCCGAAGCCCTAGCGGCAGAGGAACTCACTGCGCTGCGCTCTACGGTGAACAGGGACGATGTGATACTCGATAAGAGATCCAAGTCCACCTCTTTTAAACCAGGGGACGACATAGTCAAATTCCAGGTCCATCCAAGGGACCCCACAAAGACGGCCTCCATTGGGGCACAGTTAAGCCCTGATGTAGACGCCGCACTACAAGAATTCCTTCAGGAGAATTGGGACATCTTTGCCTGGCACCCTTCAGATATGCCAGGAATCCCACGCAGATTGGCAGAACACAGCCTAAACATCCTAAAAGGATTCAAGCCAGTTAAACAGGCTCTTCGGCGATTTTCCGAACCCAAAAGACAGGCAATGGGAGAGGAGCTAGCCAAACTATTGGAAGCCGGATTCATCATAGACATCAAACATCCGGAATGGCTAGCGAACCTGGTAATGGTACCAAAAAAGGACAAATCCTGGCACCTGTGTGTCGATTTTAAAGACCTTAACAAGGCTTGTCCAAAGGATCCTTTCCCCCTTCCCCGCATCGATCAAATCATCGATGCTATCGCAGGGCACGATTCATTGTGCTTCCTCGACGCATACTCCGGCTACCATCAAATCAAGATGGCAGAGGCAGACCAAGCCGCAACGGCATTCATTACTCCATACGGACCATTCTGCTTCAACACAATGCCCTTCGGACTGAAAAACGCCAGCGCAACATATCAGCGCATGATTCAGACATGTCTGGCTACCCAGATCGGCAAAACAGTGGAGGCATACATAGACGACGTGGTCGTCAAGACCAAACACGCCGAAACTCTAATAGACGACTTGAGGCTCACATTCGACAACCTCCGAGCATATGACATTAAGCTCAACCCGGAAAAATACGTTTTCGGCGTACCAGCCGGAAAGCTCCTGGGCTTCATTGTATCCGGTAGAGGAATTGAAGCAAACCCAGCCAAGATCCGAGCTCTATCGCAACTGGATATTCCAAAAGACCTCAAACAAATACAAAAATTGACTGGATGCGTGGAGGCTTTAAGCCGCTTCATCTCCCGTTTGGGAGAAAAGGCATTGCCCCTCTATCGCCTCCTCAGGCGCACCGAACACTTTGAATGGACGGATGCTGCCACGGCCGGACTCGAAGAAATAAAGGCCATATTGGCAACTAATCCGGTCCTGGCTGCGCCCAATTTGGGCGAACCAATGTTGTTATATATCGCGGCAACACATCAAGTTGTAAGCGCGGTGCTCGTCGTCGAACGAGAAACAGAAGGGCATAAATTCCCTCTTCAAAAACCAGTGTACTACGTATCCACTGTCTTAACTCCATGAAGTCACGGTACCCGCACTATCAAAAGATAGCATACGCGGTGTTCATGGCATCCTGGAAGCTGCGACACTACTTTCAAGAGTGTTCGATAACAGTGGCTTCCGAAGTACCCCTCAATGACATCATAAACAACCGCGACGCAACGGGCAGGATTGAAAAATGGGCCATCGAGCTCTTACCATTCGATATAACCTACAAACCACGGCGAGCTATAAAGTCGCAAGTCTTGGCTGACTTCATCGCTGAATGGACCGAAGCCGAACTCCCTAAAGAGTACGATGCATACTCCAATTGGATCATGCATTTCGACGGCTCTAAAATGTTGGCCGGCTTGGGGGCTGGCATCGTTCTGACATCCCCAACCGGAGACACAGTCCAATACGTACTTCAAATAATGTACATGGACTCCAACAACGCAGCCGAATACGAGGCCCTTCTACATGGTCTCCGGATGGCAATCTCCATGGGCATTCAACGCCTCGAGGTCCGCGGGGATTCAAACCTCGCAATACCACAAGTAAATGGAGAGTTTGATGCCAAAGATCCGAAAATGGCAGCCTACCATAACGCCGTCTTAAAAATGTCAGCTCGTTCGAAGGACTCGAATTCCACCATGTAGCCCGGGATAATAACCAGGCGGCCGACGTGTTGGCGCGCATCCGCGCAAAGCGCGACGCCGTCCCTCCAAACATCTTCCTGGAGCGGCTCTTTAAGCCATCCGTAGTATGGGAAGAGGAGTCCGGAAACAACAATCCGGAACCAACCGCACCGCCCAACACCGAACATTCTGACACAACCGGTGGCTCAACCAATGACATAACACCTTCAGCCCACGAAATAATGGTAGTCATTGCCCCGTGGACGGAACCATTCCTAGCCTTCTTAATTAGGCAGGAACTTCCCGAAGACCAAAATGAGGCCCGCTGCATAGTTCGGCGATCTAAAGCCTACAAGGTCCATGAGGGAGAACTTTATAAAAAAAGCACAACCGGAGTCCTTCAAAGGTGCATCTCCGAAGAGGAAGGGCGAAATCTTCTGGCTAAAATTCACGCCGGATTAGGCGGACACCACGCTGCAGCCAGGGCCCTTGTAGGTAAGGCCTTCCGTACAGGATTTTATTGGCCGACGGCCCGGGCAGATGCTCAGGACTTAGTCCAACGATGTGTCGGTTGTCAGCTCTTTGCTAACTAGAGCCACATGCCACCCACCGCCCTCAAAACTATACCCATCACCTGGCCGTCTGCGGTCTGGGGGCTTGACATGGTTGGACCCCTTAAAGGGGGAACCCACAAGCAAAAATACCTATTGGTCATGGTGGACAAATTCACCAAATGGATAGAGGCCAAGCCAGTTAAAACGGCCGAATCCGGACCTGTGATAGACTTCATATCCGGGGTAGTACACCGTTACGGTGTCCCCCACAGTATCATCACCGATAACGGCACAAACTTCACGGCCGATGAGGTTAAACTCTGGTGCAAAAATATGGGCATCAAGCTCGACTACGCTTCAGTCTATCACCCTCAAACCAACGGTCAAGTTGAACGAGCAAATGGTCTAATCATGAGTGGCATCAAACCCAGATTAGTGCGGTCCCTTACGGAATCTAACACGCACTGGATAGAGGAGCTCGACTCTGTACTCTGGGGGCTGCGGACCACGCCAAACTATACTACCGGATTCACACCATTCTTTATGGTATACGGCGCAGATGCAGTTTTGCTCTGCGATATAATTCATGACTCACCTCGAGTGCGCATGTACGAAGAAAGAGAAGCCGAGTTGGATCGGCAGGACAGCTTGGACGCATTGGAGGAGGAGCGCAACGTGGCAAAGGCTCGTTCCACATTCTATCAGCAGCAGGCTCGAAGATATCAAAGCAGAGAAGTACGGGCTAAAACTTACAATGTTGGCGAACTAGTTCTACGCCTGCCGGACAAGAAAAAGGACAAACTCAAGCCCAAATGGGAAGGTCCCTTTATAATCGACCAAGTCCTGACCGGCGGAGCATACCGTCTGCGAACGCATCGGACAACCGACTCGAGCCGAACCCATGGAACGCAGCCCGCCTCCAAAGATTCTACGCCTAGCGCCGGACTCAGAGTTCGTCTCCTTTCTCCGTCCACATTTTATACTTTAGTTGCCTTTTGTTTCTCTCTTTTCTCCCCACCTTTTCATAAAGCCTTTGAGGGCTGATCTGCGCATTGTTCGCGCAGACTTGACGTGCTACCCGCACTCATTATATATGGGGGCTTCTTTAACAGAAGCTTATTTATACGGGCTTTATGCCCAACACATGTGTCAAACTTCCGCATGTACCTTTTATTCACCATTATATGCATCGATATGACTTAAGTTTTGGCCAAGCTGGGTTGCCTGGCTCCTGTGCTTACCCCTACGTTCTCGAATGTTCGGCTAGGAGGTAAAGGGAGCACCTCTGTGATTGTTACTACCGGGTCAACCGGATGTGTACCTTAGACTGGGTGAAGCCGAAAGCTAGCGTTCTTAAGGGAATATTCGGTCGATGACTTAAAAGACGATTTCTTATTTATTCATTTATATGCCCCCAGATGCTTTTCTGCTCTTTTTGCAGTCCGGACATGCACTTTAGGGCATGCCTCCCAGGGAAAGGAACCCTTAACGGAACTATTCTCCCTGGAAGATGTTTCTTACTAACCATGTAATATAACATAACTAGTTGGTCACTTGTCTGATAAAGCACTAATGACCCCTACGCCTGGTCTCCATGCATGCCCCGGTTTTTTCATAACCGTGAGGGTATTCGGACACACTTCGGACTCTAGGGTCCCGAGGTTGAAGCGAAAAGGTCCGCAAAGACAAACGATCTACAATCCGGCTAGAAGGCATTATACATGTCATTTTAAAAAATAAATACATCGTCACATTGACTAATTGTACTCCTCTTCAATCCCATCTAACAGGCTGTCTAATTTACAGTCCCGTTGGGAATACTTAGCGGCCAATTCTACTTGGCCGTACACTAAGTTCACAGGGATCTCCTTCCCATCGGGCCCCACAAGTCCAACCTCGGCCATGTGGTTCGGATCCACCTTCTTGTACCGCGTCTTCACCATGGCCCAGGCCTCCCTGGCGCCTTGACGACAGGCCGATATCTTCCATAGACGGAAGTGCTGCCGTGCTCCCTGAAGCTTCTCCGCAAGCTCTCCAAGACCCTTGGGTAGGGAGACAGACGGCCATAAGGCCTAGGCGACGCCACTCATCACCTGCCGAACACGATCGTGCAGTTGCAGCAGCTCGGGAAGTTGGTCACCCGTTGAACCAGGCATTTCCTCCGCAGGGCGACCTGTGAGCACACCTACAGACATATTTCTGTCAATCGACTTCCTTGCCGAACTCTTCTTTTCAAAAGAGTTTGCTCAAGCACTTACTATAGATGCCGTGACGAAGCCGCTGGTTCTCCTTCACGGAGCCAGACAGCTGGGCCCGAACACCCTTTAGCTCTTCTCCAAGCTGCGTGTGGGCATCTTGGAGTTTGTTCCTCTCCTGCTACACCTTCATAAGCACCCTCTCGCCGGCCTTCAGCTAGCGCAGTAGCTGTTGCTTGTCCGGATCCAGTCCGGCAACATCTGCAATACTATTGTCAGACTTATACGCACGCCGCACGCCGCTTATCTTTTTTTGAAATATGCGTTACCGGAGGGGGTCTCTGTGTCTCCTCCTGCGGCGGCTAGTGCGGCCTCAAGTTGGGCCTTGCACTCTTGTAGCTCCTGGGACAATTGGGTATTCTTCTCCGTAAGATCTTGCATATCAAATGATCCTTAAATCAGTTATTTTAACTGCTTTAAGTCTCGGGGGCTACTGGCATATACAACTATTAAAATCCCTTACCCGTATGTCTTTCACATACTGCTCCGTGGCTCTACTGAAACCATCTTGAGCGGCACAGAGGTGCGCGTCTCCCGCGTTAAAGGCATTCAACACCTCTGGGGAGAAACACGCATCACGAAGAACTGTCCGGCGGTGCCTGTGATTCATGGCGCTCTCCACCTCAGACCTGGTGGCGGACAGCCTATTGGCATCCTCCGTTGGAGGAGCATCCGGCTCGCGCCTTGCGCTCGCCTCCTCCCCCGGACCAGGTGTTGGGGCCTGGCTGGTGGAGGCTTGGTTGGCAACCTCTCCGGGCACAGTCCAGCGAGCGCTCTTTCTCCTAGAAGAGTCAGGAGCATTAACATACTTCATAGGGGTCTTTTCCTTAAAAACGGTGGCGTGACATACCTTTGCGGCGACGTTTCAATCCGCACCGCACCCCTCTTCCGCCTGCTGGGCCGAACTGACCCTGGTTGATCAGTCTCCGCAGGATCAGCTTCCCGCGCTGAAGGAACCTCCTACGAGACACCGTTGGTATATGGTGGTCAGAAATAAGCACGGACGAAATAATGGTGTCAGGGCTCCGGTCATAGTTACCTGGGAAGCCGGAGATAAACCGGGGTAGTCAGCCGTAATGGCGACTAGAGCATTGTCCATGCTCAGTTGATGGAACACCCCGTCAATCAGCTCCACCTTTATGTCCGGATCCTCCTTGGAGGCCGGATCAAGGGATCTTCCTGGATCCTCGGGTTGTGGAGCCAGACTATGTACGCCCTCCACATCCCGACGCAAATCCTGCGTCGAAATCATAAAGTAAGACACTTAACTTTGAAAGCACCGATCGGATAGATAAATGTTCGCTTACCCAGCTCCAAGGGTTATTCATGGAGAATCCGTTCAATGGACTCGTTTGGAGGAAGTCCTCCTTCTCCCCCTTGTACAAGCCAGACAGGATCTTCACCAGATCTGCGGCCGATCCCGGCCCCCTGCGGCCATGACGAGTGGCGTCATTCTCCCCGTTGAAATCCCACATCGGGTGGCCCCTATATTGGAGCGGCTGCACCCCTCGCATAATGCTAGTGGCCATGACTCCAATCATGGTCAATCCGGAATGAGCTAGCAAACTTATCTGGCCCATCAGATAATGGACGCTCCTGTCATCCTCCTGTTGAGGGCTCCGCGGGCGCCAACTCGGGCGTTTCTTCAGAGGAGTGTTGCTAAACTCCGGGAGGCCGATCCGAACTGGGTCTGGCAGTGGAGCGTCTTCCACGTAAAACCATTCCAAAGGCCAGTCTTCGGACGCCTTCTTCGGGGTTCTGGATAGATACCCGGTCCAGGCGATGCGCCATATTTCGGCTCCGCCCGCTTGATATATCGACCCCTCGTGAGAGCAGGGTACGAGGCAAAACAATCTCTTCCACAGCGCGAAGTGGGGCTCGATGCCCAAAAACAGCTCACAAAGAGCTACGAAATCCGCAATGTGCAGAATGGAGGCGGGTGTGAGGTGATGAAGCTGGAGTCCGTAGAACTCCAGAAGCCCCCGGAGGAACGGATGTATGGGAAATCCGAGCCCCCTTATTAGATAAAGGACGAAGCACACCCTCTCTCCTTTGGAGGGGCTGGGGGTGGTCTCCGCCTGCTTTCCACCTTTGTAGGTGGCCAGCCCGGCTCGAACCGGGACCATAAAGGCCGGAGGGAGGTATCCCTCCGCTTGGAGTGTCACCAGCTTGTTGTGCAGGACTGAACATCTCCCCCAATCTCCTGGCCGAGGGCTAGGGGCGCGAGAGGAGGAGCCGCGTCGACGGTCCATGATGGAGTGGATTTTTGTCAGAAGCGCTCCGATGAGTACTCGAGGGAGGAGGATGGTGTGATTTGGATCTGGATTCTTGCCTCTCTTATAGGCAGCTTATTCGCGCAGTTAGGGGGTAAGATGTAAAAATACCCTGGCCTTTCGCATTCGTACGACACCTGGAAGAGGGCCATTATTGGGCGTGGAAGCCAAGGAGCGCAACATTTGTAAGGAAGCCGGACACTATGCCGCAAGCACATGGAATTTGGAGGAGAACCCGCCTTGCAACGCCGAAGACAACATACGCGCCGGACTCATTGTCATTGAAGCCTGGTTCGGGGGCTACTGAGGGAGTCCTGGACTAGGGGGTGTCCGGATGGCCGAACTATCATCATCGGCCGGACTCCTAGACTATGAAGATACAAGATTGAAGACTTCGTCCCGTGTCCGGATAGGACTTTCCTTGGCGTGGAAGGCAAGCTTGGCAATACGGATATGTAGATCTCCTACCATTGTAACCGACTCTGTGTAACCCTAGCCCTCTCCGGTGTCTATATAAACCGGAGGGTTTTAGTCCATAGGATGAACAACAATCATACCATAGGCTAGCTTCTAGGGTATAGCCTCCTTGATCTCGTGGTAGATCTCTTGTACTACCCATATCATCAATATTAATCAAGCAGGAGTAGGGTTTTACCTCCATAGAGAGGGCCCGAACCTGGGTAAAAACATCGTGTCCCTTGTCTCCTGTTACCATCCGCCTAGACGCACAGTTCGGGACCCCCTACCCGAGATCCGCCGGTTTTGACACCGACAATCACCATTTGAGCTAAAGCCTTATGTGCCATGGATTATCAGGTTCATCAGGACAAGGTCTTCACTCAACTACACGGCTGATACTCTGAACCATGCCAGATACTTGCCCCAATTGAAGTCCTCAAACGGACAATTTCCTCAGCCGATGACAAAGGCAAGGCAACTGCTGTGATAGATGAAGGCATTCGTCCATTGGATGGTCAATTTTGCAAGGCTACATCCTACTCCACCAATGATGACTCTGCCACACATGACTCTGCCGCCAACACCTCTGCCAAGCAAATTCCTCAAGCCAAAGCACCCAGGGTGATGACTGATCATGAGTTACTCATCAGTCTTCATTAGAAAGTTGATCGCAATCATAAATGGGTCAAGCGTCAGTTTGGTTCAATTCTTTACAACATGACCTCAACACACAATGCAGTGAAGAAAAATCAATACTATCTCCATGAAACCTTCAACCGTACCTGGGCTGTTCTATCTCATGTCTACAGCGCAGAAGATCTGAAGAGCATGGGCCTCAAGGAAGATTTTGACTGGTCTACACCTCCACCGAAGAAATTCAAGAAGGTCAAGGTTCCTTCCTTGGTGGCCAGCTCCTATTCTTCATCGCGCGACACTGATGAAAATGAAGACTTGACGACACTGCGGCAGGCCCTACTACGACAACCAACCCCGACAACACTGGCGATCCTCCATCAACTTGATATTCTTCAGGGGCGTTAGTTCCCAGTTTCGATCCTTTTGGTCATTCGATGACAAACGGGGAGAAATCTGAGTTAGTCTTCAGGCGGGTCTATTATATGGGCATTTTTTGCTAAGTTACAACTCTCGCTCTTCTGAAACTTTTATTGGATCGAGTTGTAATCTTAAACCCGATGGTGCTCTGATACTTTTGATGCACTGTGCTCTGATTCTGCATGCTTGTTCCTCGTTGATATTATTTCACGCATGCTGAATCTCTTCAGGCACCATATTTCATCATGCATTTCAAATTCTTCATATTATATGTCAAATGCATGTAAAGAATTACAAGATATAGGGGGAGATCTCCATGATTCAACTCTTCAAGTGTGCATTGCTTCAAAAGCAAATTCCTCACTATGCACATCTACAGGGGGAGTTCTTCTATATCTTGCAATCAAATTCCTCAATATCAGTACTTACACTTCATATGTTTATCCCCGTTGAAAAGTTAACCTATATTGTCATCAATCACCAAAAAGGGGGAGATTGTAAGTGCATCTAGTGCCCCTTAGTGATTTTGGTGTATTGAAGACTTATAGGTTAAGGGACTAATGTGTTTATGAGTGTACACAGGTCTATAAGTCTATGAGGAGTTTGATATTTACAGAGAAAGTCGACCCCTAAAAATGAATATCTTCGACTGAAGATTTTGGTATTCCTGAAGACTTTCATGAAGACTTTGAAAGTGAAGAAATTGGTGTGTCCGTGAAGACTTGATATTCATGCAAGGAATATGAAGCTTGAAGACTTTCGTTTTCATAGTTTTGTTTTTCTCTTTCTTGAGTCATAGGAAACACCGTACTGTTAAAGGGGGTCGAGGAAATACTCAGGAAAATTTTCCATGTGATGCTCAACTCAAAATCCTACACCTACCAATCCCTTCGAGTGAAGCCATTGGAAATCTCATACAGTTCAGTCAATTTCTTCAGTGACAGAGACGAAGTTCTTCTGGTCGCTGAGGAATTTGTTCTGACTGAGGAGTTAGGAATTCGCCAGTGCGGATTGCCTACACAGTGAGGAACATGATAGCCCTAAGGAATTTGAGAGTCAAATTTCCGACCATTGCTGTGCTACGCGCCAGCTGTCCCAAAATATCTTATCCACATAACGGTCATATCATTGAAGGGCATTTATGTCTTATCATGTCGGGCTGCTCCCTAGGCTATGAATAGCCGCCCCCTACAACCACTAGCTGGTTGGCTGCTCCGAGAGAAACTGACACTTGTCATTTGAGAGCAACCCATCCTCCGAGGACTTTGAGCGAAAATCATCGAGTGAGGAAAATTCCAAACCCCAAACACCTACTGTCTGTGTCAAAACCGGCGGATATCGGGTAGGGGGTCCCGAACTGTGCGTCTAGGCGGATCGTAACAGGAGACAAGGGACACGATGTTTTTACCCAGGTTCGGGCCCTCTCGATGGAGGTAAAACCCTACTCCTGCTTGATTGATATTGATGATATGGGTAGTATAAGAGTGGATCTACCACGAGATCAAGGAGGCTAAACCCTAGAAGCTAGCCTATGGTATGATTGTTCTTGTTCTACGAACTAAAACCCTCTGGTTTATATAGACACCGGAGAGGGCTAGGGTTACAATGAGTCGGTTACAATGGTAGGAGATCTACATATCTGTATCGCCAAGCTTGCCTTCCACGCCAAGGTAAGTCCCATCCGGACACAGGACGAAGTCTTCAATCTTGTATCTTCATAGTCTTGGAGTCCGGTCGATGATGATAGTTCGGCTATCCGAACACCCACTAGTCCAGGACTCCCTTAGTAGCCCCTGAACCAGGCTTCAATGACGACGAGTCCGGCGCGCATATTGTCTTCGGCATTGCAAGGCGGGTTCCTCCTCCGAATAATTCATAGAAGATTGTGAACACCAGGATAGTGTCCGGCTCTACAAAATAAATTCCACATACAACCGTAGAGAGAATAATATTTACACAAGTTCAATCTGCTGACGTATTCTGTGGCGTGATGTCACACCACTACCAAGTCTTTACTCGAATCGTTTTTATTATACCACCTCAGCGCGTTTAGCAAAGCGGTTTCCTTGGCACGTCTTGTCGAAGCAGAGATCGTGTTCCCCTTATTCTGGGATCCTCATCAATACGGACGTGGGTAACCCAACCGCGCCCGTTGCCACGCCCCCTCCATCGAAGGCGACTCCCAAATGGTCACGGGGACGGCTCTTGGTATTCTCCCTCTTTATAATGAGACCAAGGCCCATTCCTTTTCTTCAATGCTCAATCGAACCCGCACCTCGCCCCGAGTTCCAACACCCAGGGCTCAAGATTCGGGCACTTCGGACCTTCGACAATGTCCGGCTTCGACCTAGAGGGCCGGTGGATGCCCTCCTCCGTCACGGAAGTGGACGTCTTAAAGCTGAGAGAAGCCAGGTACTTAACCTATGAAATTTCGCATAGGTTGCCTGCCCAAGGGCAAGTCATTCCTACTCCCGAGCCTAGCGAGAGTGTCGTGTTCGTGTCTCACCACCGTCGGGGTTTAGGCTTCCCGATGGATCCCTTCGTGAGGGGGCTCATGTTTTACTATGGGCTGGAATTCCACGACTTGGCTCTGGAGTCCATCCTCCACATCTCATCATTTATTGTCGTCTGCGAAGCCTTCCTCCGCACTACCCCTCACTTCGGTTTGTGTCTCAAAACCTTCAACGTGGAGCCCAAGATGATTGAGGGGCGTCAAGCAGAGTGCGGCGGGGCGGTTGTAAGCAAGAGGGCTGATGCTCCATGGCCCGAGGGCTCTTTTCAGGAGGAGCTCGGCTTGTGGCAACAGGAGTGGTTCTATATCACCACTCCCAGGGGCAGCAGGTAGAGGCCGCCGCCCGCTTTTCGCTCGGGCCCTCCACAGCGGCTGATGTCATGGGTCAGCAAAGGGCTTGATTGGGGGCCGTCCAAGGACGTTCCCCTATTGTAGGGCCGGATTTGAGACCTCCAAGAGAGGGAGATCAATCTGGTCGTGGTGACGCAGGTTATGCTGATTCGGCGTCTTCTGCCCTGCAAACGTCCCCCCCCCCCGCCTGTGGGAATTCAATCCGGAGGGGCCACGAGCTCTCCAACACTTCATGGGTACGACGCCCCTGGAGATGTACCAACTATTCCTCGGATCACAAGAGATGTGTCCGGACTTGACCGAGGACGCCGGCCTAAGCTGCAATCGCCCGGATACTCAAGTAAGTAGTCCTGTGTCCGGACATATCGTCCGTTTATTTATCATAGATTTGCCTTTTAACCGGCTATCCCTCGAACAGGAGTGGACAGCGAAAGCAAAGCTGATACGGTGTCTGGCCCCCCTCCGGAGACCACGCCGGATCCCGTGTTAGTTAAGATGCTGGAGGTTGCGCCTTCAGAAGAGGGCGAAGGGGAAAACAGGAAAACTACCGCCTCTACTGAGGAGGCTCTTAAGAAAGGGGGGATCGAGAATCCCTCCTTCCAGGGGGAGAAGAGGACCGCTTCCGAAGATCCGAAGGTCAAGGCCTCAAAGCAGGGGAAGAAATCTTCACCAGAGGGTCCTACGCCAGGAGAGGCCCCGACCGCACCATCTCCCCAAGGGAATCAGCCCTCCAGCGAGCCGTGAGTAGAAAAGGGGGAGTTTTATAATAAGGGACATCCCTGTTTTTATTTCTGAGGATAACCGAAGTTTTTACCTTGTAGTTGGGATCTCTGCCCTTCTCAGCTGAGCTCATCTTCGGGGGATCTCCGTCCGGAGATGATGGAGAGCGAGACACCTCCATCTGCCGCGCCAGTAGGCGGGGCGGACGACACTGAGGTGTCGTCGTGGAGGGTCTCCCCTAGTCCGGCAGGGCCGGAGAGTTCGGCACCAACTGGTGTACGGCTGGGGGAGCTGAAGGGTCTGCTCGAGAGGGCGTCTATCTCAGAAGATCACCGTACTTTAATGAGTACGGTGATTGAAAGGATTTCATCCGCTGAGAGCAGGTTGCACGAGGCCATCAGAAGTTTACTGATGGGGTTTGAGGTACGTAAATATGACATACCTTTTGACAGTTTTGCCCATAGAGTGCGCCCTGTATAGATAGTAGCCCCTGAGACTCGGTATGTTGTCGAAAGCGACAGCGTGCTGAGGATCATAATCTCAGTTATAGAATCTTGCCTTTCCTATGCATGTGGCGGATCGTTCGGTGGCCAGCCATACTGATAGAGTTGCCGAGATGAAGCGGCAACTCGACGTTGCGGATGCGGACATCGCGCTGGTCAATAAACGACTTGATGAGTCATAAGGTAGGTTATTTCTCCGTGGTCACCTAGTAAGGGAGCTGATGCCCACTCCTTACAACATGTATGCTTAATGCAGATGGTGCCGCTGCTATGGAAGACCTTCGGGCAGAGCTTGCTCGAGCCAAGGAGCAGGCCAGAAGGGGTGATGTGGCTGCCTCGAAGGCAGCCGAAGAGCTAAAAGCCGAAAAGGCTGCTCACTGCCGAAGCAGGGAGGAGATGGCCGAAATGGTCGTGAAGCTGAAGGATGCTACCGACCGCTATGAGGTTCTTGAAAGAGAACGCCGAGTGGGGCAAGAGGACCTGAAGAAGGCCACCGCCGAAGCCAAGGATGCCCGATCCGCAATGAGGGCTATAAAGGCGGAGCTGCGTCAGGCCGGAGACATTGCGGATGGAAAGCCCTTCCTGCTGCGTAGGAGGTTCACGGATCAGAAGTATGCTCAGTTGGGCCAGTTGTGGGGTGCGGAGGATCCTTATCTGAATTTGGCGGCGAGTGCGGCGGACGCGGTCGTGCACTTCCGGAGCTAAAAGGATCACGAAATGGAAGAGCTTTTTTGGTCTCAATTCCATAGTCCGGGGCGTCCACTTCCGTTAACCGATCGGTTGGCTGAGTGGGCTGAGCTGAATAGGTTGTCCGAACTTGCCATGAAGGATGTCGTGGCTCATCTGTGGCCGGAAAGGCCCAAGCCGAAGACTTATTTTGGCTTAGTGCAGCAATTCCTTGATGCGGTGCCGCATATCAAGGCGATGAAGCGGTCGGCATGCATAGAGGGTGCACGGATGGCTCTCGCCCCTGTCAAAACATGCTGGGCAGAGATGGATGCCACCGATGTTGCATCCCGGGATTCGTACAGAAGCCAATTACCCGCCGAGCACTATTTTGAGGAAGTCATGCAGGGCACTCGTTTAATAGAGTCGCAGTGCTCGAAAAATGTTATGTTCAAATGACATGCATGATTTGTAAAACCATACTTATAATATAAGGTCTTTTTATACTTGTGCGTTCAAGTATTGAAATTTCTCATGTGCGACCGTTAATGTATATGTATATATAACCTGAAAGATGGCAGTCTTCGGCTTCAGCCCCCACGCACATGGTGCGGGGGTGTTTGCAAAAAAGTGCATTTCCACACTTAATCCAACATCTTGGTCCTGCGAAGGAGGTGGTAGCGTAGCAAACTAGGCAACCAGACTATAATGCTTTATCACTTTCACTTAGCCATATGAGTTCAAAGGTGGGGCTACGATATAGCCCCTAGGGGCACCGCGCTCTCCGAAGTCGGGGCGCGTATGTGCCTGACCGGGAAACGGTCCTTCGTCAAAGTGGAGCAATTCTAGACATTCCGGTAGTAGATCGAGTGGTTGACCAGTCTCTCGCTATATCATGACAGTCAGTTTTCGGCTTTCTCTATTGAGGTGCTCGCCAGGCCGAACCGGGGCACAATCGCAGTAGTTCTCCTGGTGCCGCATTAGCCGATGATACGGAACATAAGGCAGCAGAGCCGGGCAAACCCAACATTTGACCAAAGACATGATTCGGAGCTGATGCATATAAGGCCTAACCCGAGACGCCGAACACTCCCTAAGGTATTCGGTCTTTATGAAAACGGGCAGAACGATGCCCTAAGCCCCTAGTGTCCGGGTATGCGCGAAATCCTCTGACGCGGCCGATGCCAAAACGCCAGCCTCCTCCTTGGTTATGATAAGAACCCGGCGGATGTGTATCAACAAGAGACAGTAAAAAAGGTTTACGCAGGGTCTTAATCTGAAAAGAATCCTTGCAATGGGTCCCTGCTGCACGTCTGTGCCTCTGTCTCCGTTGTGCCGTATCCTGGACGGGTGTAGCACGTTGTTCATCTGTAAAAGAGAAGAACTTAGTTTGGAAAAAATATTGTGCAAAAAATGTATTTAAGACAGAGTATGATTTAGAAGATGAATAAAGTTGAGCTTCATTGGCTCTCATTCTTCGTTCGTGCAGCCCCTTGTAAAGGGGTATGCGGCTGGGAAGCCCCTTGTTTGTTTATGCCGGACTCGCCTAGCCGTGTCCGGGGTCTAAATGACCTGTTTTAGGGGCTTCGGTTAGCCAGGCCGGATTAGTTTGTGGCTGTCAAGGCAGTCTCACGTTTTTCCGCGGTCGAGGAACACTCTAAGTTACCCTTTAATGAGATGACGCCGCATGGACCGGGCATTTTAAGTGTAAGAGACGCATAATGCGGTATTGCGTTAAAGCGGGTGAAAGCTTCACGTCCCAATAGTGCTTGGTGGCTACTTTTAAATGGGGCGATATGAAAGATTAGCTTTTCGCGACGGAAGTTGTCGGATGAACCGAACACAACTTCTAGTAGTAAGGAGCCAGTGCAATTGGCATAAGGGCCTGGCATCACTCCTTTAAAGGAAGTGCTGCTATGGCGAATTTTGGTAGGGTCTATCCCCATTCTGCGGATGGTGTCCTGGTACAGCAGGTTTATATCACTGCCGCCATCCATTAGGACGTGTGTGAATTGCACTCCGTTGATTACAGGAACCAATATCAGAGCGGTCCCTCCTGCGTTTCGAATACTTCCAGAGTAATCCCGATGGTCGAAAGTAATTGGTTTTGACGTCCAATTTCAGGACTCCGCTGGGGTGGACCGTGCGACGCATACTTTAGTAGGTGCCGCACTATTTTTCCGTGTTATCACATGAAGTGAGTTCACTGTTTTGACCTCTTGTGGGAAAGCCTTTAGTTTTCCGGCGCTCTGCTTGTGGGGTTCGTCATCGTCTTCGCTTGGTGTGTCGAGCCCCTTGTGTTCGGCGTTAAGTCGGCCGGACTGTTTGAAGACCCAACAATCTCGGTGGGTATGGTTTGCAGGCTTCCCGGGGGTACTGTGGATTTGACATATCCTATCCAAAATTTTGTTTAGGTTGGATAGCTCGTCACTGTTGTCCTTAAGAGGCAGTGTTTTGTTGTTTGGCCGAGAGCTTTTGAACCCGGCGTTGACCGCCGTGCTCTTTGGGCCATTTTCCTTATTCCGGTGCTGATCTTTTCTGCGTCGTGATTTCCCACTTCCATCCCTGACCTCGGATGTACTTGGGTCGCTGGTGCTGCATCTTGCCAGCCAGCTATCTTCCCCCGCGCAAAAGCGGGTCATGAGGCTTGTTAGCGCGGCCATTGTTCTTGGTTTTTCCTGGCCGAGGTGTCTGGCGAGCCATTCGTCTCGGACGTTATGTTTAAAGGCTGCTAGGGCTTCGGCGTCCGGACAGTCGACTATTCGGTTCTTTTTGGTGAGGAACCTGTTCCAGAATTTGCGTGCTGACTCTCCGGGCTGTTGACTTATGTGACTTAAATCGTCTGCATCCGGAGGGCGGACATAAGTCCCCTAGAAATTTGCTCGAAACGCATCCTCGAGCTCTTCCCAACTTCCAATGGTATTTTCTGGGAGGCTTTTGAGCCAATGCCGAGCTGGCCCTTTGAGCTTGAGGGGTAGGTATTTTATGGCCTGGAGATCGTCTCCTCTAGCCATATGTATGTGTAGGATGTAATCCTCAATCCAGACTCCGGGGTCTGTTGTTCCGTCGTATGCCTCTATGTTTGCGGGCTTAAATCCCGCTGGAAATTCATGATCCAATACCTCATCGGTGAAACATAGTTGGTGTGGCGCCCCTCTATTTAGGTGTGCCGTTATCTTCGAACAATCGGCGTGTTGTATTGCTTCCTGGAGCCCTCTTATTTGGCCCATAAATGGACCTGACTGGGCCATCCTTTTTGCGAGGATCTTTATTTGTATCATGTGTCGGCTTGTGTGTGGTGCCGCTTGCCGCTCTTAGCCTGTCATCTGGTCGTCTATCCGGGCAGGCGGCCACTTTGCTTTTTGATTGTGGGGGCTCTACGGCCTCCTCGTCGAATTCGGGCAACAACTTGCGCTTCGGGTAGCTCTTTGCTTGGTGACTATTGCCGTATGCATCTGCGGTCTTGAGTACTTTGGTCCATCTCATTCTGCGTACGTCTTCCGCTGTTTTGAGGTTCCGCTTCTGCTTCTTCAAACTTCTTGAAGTGGCGACGAGCCTTTTGTGAAGGTTCTTATGCTCCGGTGATGTGTCCAGTGTGAGATCGTCTGGACTGTTGTTTTCGCCGGGGATGGGTTTCCCATCCAATTCATCCTGTCGGATGGTTGCTTGGTGGCATGTTCGTCGTCCACTGGTTCGCCCTGCTCTACGGCTGGGTCATTATAGGTGTTGTTGTTATCGAGGCGGGACTCCGGGCGGCGCTTGCGTCGCTGTTTTAGTTGTTTTTCAGGGGAATTATCCTTCGCCGCGTCCCGTTGTTCCTCGCTATTGCTTCCTTTTGGTGTATCCACCATGTATACGTCATGAGTTGAGGTGGCTTTCCAGTGCCCAGTAGGCGCTGGTTCTTTGTCGTCTCCGGCATCGTCGTCCATACCGTCGATGTCTTCGGAGTCGAAGTCTAGCATGTCGGTTAGGTCGTCGGCAGTGGCTACGAAGTGGGCGGTGGGTGGGCTTTGAATTTCTTCGTCGTCCGCATCCCAACCGTCCTGACCGTGATCCGGCCAGGGCTCTCCTGATAACGAGAGATACTTTAGCGAATTCAGGATGTCGCTGAAAAGTGAGTGTTGAAAGATGTCCGCAGCGGTGAACTCCATGATTGGCGCCCAATCAGATTCGATTGGAGGGGGCGCGGGAGGTTCGGAGTCCAGCGAGGAGTCCGGCACCTCGGAGTCATGAGCTTCACAAGGGACAACGTCAGTATTCGGCTCCATCGCCGTAGAGGTTGCAGCCCCCGAGGTGGTGTCTAGCCACCCGTCCTCGATCTGCGCAGCCGGCTCCGAATAAAGGGTCAGAGCGGACTCAAGTGCGGCCTCCAGGGCACTGTCTGGCAGCAGAGCTAAATCATGCCCATCGCGACAGTGCGGCGCGCTCGGCTGTGGCTCGAATCCATCGAAGAACAAGTCTCCGCGGATGTCAGCCGTGAAGTTCAGACTTCCAAATCTGACCTGACGGCCAGGGGCGTAGCTTTCGATCTGCTCCAGATGGCCAAGTGAATTGGCCCGCAGTGCAAAGCCGTCGAATACGAAGATCTGTCCGGGGAGAAAAGTCTCACCCTGGACTGCGTTGTTGATGATCGAAGGAGCCATCCAGCCTGTCAGTGACGACACAGAGGAACTCTCAATGAAAGCACCAATGTCGGTGTCAAAACCGGCGTATCTCGGGTAGGGGTCCCGAACTGTGCGTCTAGGCGGATGGTAACAGGAGACAAGGGACACGATGTTTTTACCCAGGTTCGGGCCCTCTCGATGGAGGTAAAACCCTACTCCTGCTTGAATTATATTGATGATATGGGTAGTACAAGAGTGGATCTACCACGAGATCAAGGAGGCTAAACCCTAGAAGCTAGCCTATGGTATGATTGTTCTTGTTCGACTAAAACCCTCCGGTTTATATAGACATCGGAGAGGGCTAGGCTTACATAGAGTCAGTTACAATGGTAGGAGATCTACATATCCGTATCGCCAAGCTTGCCTTCCACGCCAAGGAAAGTCCCATCCGGACACGGGACGAAGTCTTCAATCTTGTATCTTCATAGTCTTGGAGTCTGGTCGATGATGATAGTTCGGCTATCCGGACACCCCCTAGTCCAGGACTCCCTCACCTACAAACCCGAAGTGATTGAGCATCACTGAAGAGATTGATCCTGTGTGGATCCGATGCTTGTTACTTTTGAAGACTGTGCTTGTTCTAGACAGTTAGGCATCATGGTCTAGAGCATCCAAGAGGAATTGTGGATCACCGAGTGACCAAAGTCTATGAAGGTTTGGAAGTCGCCTGAAGACTTACCACGAGTGATTGGACGAGGTCTGTGTGACCTTAGTTCAAGGAGAATACGGTGAGGACTTTGTGTCCTGAGCTGCGTGCTCAGCGACTGGGTGTCGGGGACTGTGTGTCCTCGAGTTTAAATACTCAGCCGCTCCAACCAGACATACAACTGAGACAGCAGTTGGAACTGGTCTACCAAATCATTGTCTTCACCAACCTTACTGGTTCTATTTCCTCAACTCTTCCATTTCCTCATTATTGTGTTGAGTGATTGTTCATATCTGTGTTTGAAGACTTTGACTGAAGACTTTCTCAATTTCCTTAGTTCAATTTCTTTAGTCTGTTTGTCTTCATCTTGTGTTATCCTGTGTTTACGCTTTCTGTACTCTGTGTTTGTCTTCATTTCATCATGATGACTATGTGTGTATTCTGTCATGCTTACTTTTGAGTACTTATTCCGCTGCAAGTAGTTCTTCACTAAGGAATTTCCTCACTGGCAAATTCCTCAGTGAAGAATTCATAAAAATTGCCTATTCACCCCCCTCTAGTCGATATAACGCACTTTCAGTCCATGCATGTGACCAGACTCCAGCAGACGGTTGGATTGGCTATCGTCTACATATCGTGCAGGCTGTGTTGTACAGGGCTGTAGCTCTGATGAGAAATCTAAAAAAAAGGTTTCTTGTCATCTCGCAATATTATGTGTCATGTGCTTCGGATCACTGCAAGGGTTAAATAGCGACAACTGAGTTCCTCCAAGGCGCTAGTCATTGGGGGTACATGCACGAAGACTACTCGACTACCATCTAGGTCAAGCCGGCTATGTTAATAAGGACATCTATCGATGGACCCCTTTTCTACGAGATTATCTTCAATTTGAGCTTTGATCCTCGTCTAGTTTGTCCGTCGGGATTCATGTTGTCTCCTTGGGGCAGTGAGGTTATGGTTTCTTGTCATGAGGCATTTTTTTCGTGTTATATGTTAATCCGATGCTTCAGATCAAAATGACGACAATTGCGCCTCTGGGGCACGTGGATGAAGACTTCTCGACACTCATTGACAAGGTCAAGCCGGCTCCAGTAGATAAAAGAAAACTACTCCACTATATAGGCAGGAGCCTCCGCGCTTGCTTGCTAGTGTTGCTTTCTTCACACTGTCTCGTCCTCTCCAGATCTAAACACGACAGCGGTGGCCACACTCTCTCTCTGCTCATCGCTGGTCACAGATCCAGTCGGATCACCTCCGCCGGGGAAGGTGAGAAGGTGGAATGTTCACGCGGTCGTCCTCGGCGACGGCTCTTACCACTACCATCGCTCCTGATCAGCATGCCTTGCCGTTCTCTCCCACGCAGCTCCGTCTCGGGAGGGCCTCCGACTCGCTTGCATAGTGTGGGCAGATCCGGCCTCCCACTACCCACCTAGCGGCATCCTGGTGACCCTCAGGTATAACTTCCTTCAAAATTGGCCTCTCTCTACTTCCCCTGGTCCTGACATTGCTGCATTTGTATCTTTTACTATTTCTCAGGCCCCCTCATACATAGGATTGATCGGTTGTTCGAAAGCCACCTAAATTCTTACTGTTAAGAGGTAAAACTAGTTCATGTAGTCGAATCTAGTACTACTTGGTTCAAACAGGGAATAAAGGGGGTGGGGTGAGGGGAGATTTGTTACCTGAATCTAGGACTTGGTCGAAAGAGGAAATAATGGGGGCGAAAAGTAGCAAAGACTGACTATCACTGGTACGCGTCGGTGCTATACAAATGGTTTTTAACCCCTTTCCACGACGGCATTTGGAACCGACGTCAAGTGAGTGTGGGTGATAGGGGGGTCCTTCCCATACGACCTAGAAACCATTGGGGATAGGCCCTCCTGGCACACAGGCTGGGGCAAAATGAGCTCGTGTGCGATCGGGCGAGGCATCGAAACCCAATCGTTTCCATTCGTATGTACATCCCACGCGGTGAATCCCCAAAAAACATTTTTGTTCGTATGTATATCACACACAGTTAACCCAAGGAGTACGCTTCCGTTTTTATGTACATCCCACACAGTCAATCCAGGGAAAACGTTTCCGTTCGTATGTACATCCCACATAGTCAATCCAGGGAAAATGTTTCCGTTCGTATGTACATCCCACACAGTCAATTCAGGGAAAATGTTTCCGGTCGTATGTACATACCACATAGTCGTATGTACATACCACATAGGTTTATGTATAGGCTTGTGTGTGATAGGTGTAACTATCACACACGCTCTGCCTTGGTTAAACATTTGCTTTTATCAACTACATCACACACGATTTGATGAATAAAACTGTGTGGCATTGGGCTATCCATCACTAGCGCTTTTACTTCTATAACCGTTTGCAAAGTTCCATGACCGATAGCAGGTTTATTAGTTTACAATTAATAGTTCCAGTATTATGCTAATTCACATTTCATATCGAACAGTTGTTCACTAATTTCATATCAGGCACATAGATATATTTTAACATCACAGTATGATTGCTGCCTGAAAATATCACAGTATATCATATAGCTAGTTCAACTTCATAAGAACAATATTATAACAATATATACATTTCCCTAATCGAGATCATCCAGGCTCGTATTATCCACCTCTGCTTTTAGTTCAGTAAGAACCTGTTTTGCACTGGCCAACTGGGAAAGTGCCTCGTCCTTCGCGAACACCTCTTAGCAAAGTCTGATTTAAAAAATCTGAGCTCAGTCTCCACCTTCCTCTTTTTATCCTGCATCTTCAAATATTCTTCAGTGTTGACAACACTTTCTCTAAGCCTACCTATGTTATCTTCCTGATACATGCTCCAGAGCTTTGCTAGGCACATCTTCAAAGACTCTGGCCACTCTTGATCAACACACTCCAAGTAAGAAGACTTCTGTTCATCCTATAATATTTAAAACTATATCAGTAACAATTGTAGGGAACATGCGTTTATAGCAACATAGAAAATCACCAATACTTATTTTGAAAAATTGAAGAAATATGTTCATTATGACATATCTTCTCAAAAAGATCAATGTGCAAATGAATTAATTGCTGCTGAGACAACAACCAAATTCTAAAACATCAGAAGCTATAATTAACTACAACAATGCTACAAGTTCTTCGCATGTACTATAAATAACAAATTGAACATTTTAAGAGGAAGGTAAATATAACTGCAACAACATGGCGACAGTGTTTGGATGACAGCAAATTGATACTAACAGGTGTGTACATGCACAAATTTAGTAACATAGAACTAATAGCACTAAGGTCGTCCACTATGTATGCCAAAACCGGTGTAAAGAGAACTGTTGCTGCATCTTGCACCGGTGCCCTGCACTGGCAAGCCGAGGCAGTGAAAAAAAACAGGGACCCAAACTCCGGAGCACCAAGTTGCTCCGACACCCAGTTCCTTTGTTCCATAAAGATTTAGTATTTTACTGCTTGGCTACTTGGATGTGTGGACAAGTTGGCTGCACAAACTGCTGAAGTGGTGCCAAATAATTTTCTAATGGCACCGCTGATGAGATGGCAACATTTTTAGATACTAGGT
Source organism: Triticum aestivum (assembly GCF_018294505.1). NCBI lineage: Eukaryota > Viridiplantae > Streptophyta > Magnoliopsida > Poales > Poaceae > Triticum > Triticum aestivum. The sequence goes on along the minus strand of NC_057807.1, from coordinate 26,307,381 downwards.
ACAAACTATAACACTATCTTAGGATGCATTTGGTTGAAGGTGTGGTATGAATGGGTTGGGACCATGAAAGTGTCTAAATCACATCTAACAAATGATTTGTAACAACGAAAGAGGGTCTAACCTTCTCTACACATGCCAGAAACTTCCTCCCACTGTCCACAGATTCAAACGCAACTAGCTTCACACGTGGAGATTGATGGTGACAATGAGCAGACAGATCTTCAGCCACCCCGCTCCATTCGTTGCAACTGATGGTCCTAGGGAACTACAATAGGAAGAAATGACTCAAATCGACCGCCGGGTAGAAATCCTTCATTCCAAGTCAATGCCCGAGAGAGAGAAGAGAGGCATACCCGGGTGGTGAAGGAGTTGTCGTCGGAGGAGGAACCGCTAGAGAGGTCTTTGAAGAAGACCATGGCAACCCCGGTGGTAGGATGCGAGACGGCGAGAGCGAGGAAGCAAGCGAGGAAGTGGCTATAGCTTAGGAAGGAAGCAAGGAAGGGGGAAACAGGGGAAATGTGACTTGTGGTCGGGGAGAAAAGGGGGTGGGAAGGGGGGTACGACACTACTCTAATGATGCCATGGCTTCATTTTACCGGCAACATTACATTAACAGCTGCTAAAGAGTTGGTATTTGGGCACGTGGGAGTAGGCGGACCAGGACAGTTGCATTTCTAACGAAAAGAAGCAACCTATCTTAATGGGAAATTTGGTAGGACATGAAAAACAGTGCCATTGATTCATATTACTGGAGGCATCACATTGAAAACAACATTGGTTTAGCGTGTCCTTACCTTTAACAGTGCGACTGCTACATTTTACCAGTGGCATTACATAAGACGGGCTCGGGGCAACAAACATCAGAACAGGATATCTGGGTTGGTCCCATTTTTGTTCTGTATAGCCACTGAGGGAGTCCTGGACTAGGGGGTGTCCGGATAGCCGAACTATCACCGTTGGCCGGACTACTAGACTATGAAGATACAAGATTGAAGACTCCGTCCCGTGTCCGGATGGGACTTTTCTTGGCATGGAAGGCAAGCTTGGCGATACGGATATGTAGATCTCCTACCATTGTAACCGACTCTGTGTAACCCTAACCCTCTTCGATGTCTATATAAACCGGAGGGTTTTAGTCCGTAGGACGAACAACAATCATACCATAGGCTAGCTTCTAGGGTTTAGCCTCTCTGATCTCGTGGTAGATCTACTCTTGTACTACCCATATCATCAATATTAATCAAGCAGGAGTAGGGTTTTACCTCCATCGAGAGGGCCCGAACCTGGGTAAAAACATCATGTCCCTTGTCTCCTGTTACCATCCGCCTAGACGCACAGTTCGGGACCTCCTACCCGAGATCTGCCGGTTTTGACACCGACATTGGTGCTTCCATTGAGAGTTCCTCTGTGTCGTCACCTTTAGGCCCGATGGCTCCTTCGATCATCAACAACGAAGCGGTCCAGGGTGAGATTTTTCTCCTCGGACAGATCTTCGTATTCGGCGGATTTGCACTGCGGGCCAACTCGCTTGGCCATCTGGAGCAGATCGAAAGCTACGCCCCTGGCCATCAGGTCAGATTTGTAAGTTTGAACTATACGGCTGACGTCTGCGGAGACTTGATCTTCGACGGGTTCGAGCCACAGCCAAGCGTGCCGCGCTGTCACGATGGGCATGATCTAGCTCTGCTGCCGGACAGTGCCCTGGAGGCCGCACAAGTGCCCGCTCCGACCCTTAGCTCGGAGCCGATCGCACTGATCGAGGACGGGTGGCTGGACACCGCCTCGGGGGCTGCTACCGCTATGGCGATAGAGCCGAATACCAACCCTGTCCTTTGTGAAGCTCGTGACTCCAAGGTGCCGGACTCCTCTCCGGACTCCGAACCTTCCGCGCCCCTGCCAATCGAATCCAATTGGGCGCCGCTGCGAACATCTTTCAGCACTCGCCCTTTGGCGACATCCTGAATTCGCTAAAGTGTCTCTCTTTATCAGGAGAGCCCTGGCCGGATTATGGTCAGGACGGTTGGGATGCAGACGACAAAGAAATTCAAAGCCCACCCACCACCCTCTTCGTATCCACTGTCGATGACTTAACCGACATGCTAGACTTCGACTCTGAAGACATCGATGGTATGGACGACGATGCAGGAGACGACCAAGAACCAGCGCCTACAGGGCACTGGAAGGCCACCTCGTCATACGACATTTACATGGTGGACATCCCAAAGGATGGGAATGGTGATGGAACAACGGAAGACGACCCCTCCAAGAAACGGCCTAAGCGCCGGCGTCAGCGGCGCCGCTCTAAATCCCGCCACAGACAAAATGAAGATTCCGGCACCGGAGACAATAACACCCCGGACAGTGCCGAAGACAACCCGCTCCAGCAGGATTCAGCGCTGGAGGATGGAGAAGCCAGCCCTCATGAGAGAGCGGCAGACAGAGAGGTAGAGGACGATAATTATATGCCTCCCTCCGAAGACGAGGCAAGCCTTGACGACGACGAATTTGTCGTCCCTGAGGATCCCATCGAACAAGAGTGTTTCAAACACAGGCTTATGGCCACGGCAAGCAGCCTCAAGAAAAAGCAGCAAGAGCTTAGAGCTGACCAAGACTTGCTAGCCGATAGATGGACTGAAGTCCTTGCGGCCGAAGAGTATGAACTCGAACGCCCCTCCAAGAGCTACCCAAAACGCAGGCTGCTACCCCGATTAGAGGAGGAAGCACCTAAACCTACATCACTAGCGCATTATACGGCCGACCGGCCACCTCGTGGCCGCAACAGAGAGGCCTCTCGGCCCTACACTCAAGCCACACCCCGGCGCCGCTCAAAAAATACCAAGGCATGGGAAAATGCGCCAGACCTGCGGGATATATTCGAGGACAAGGCAAGGCAAACAAGATCGATCTACGGATCGCGTGGGTGCCCCACAATACGTGATGATAACCGTCACGCCGGATATGGCAATTCCGGTCGGGCCGAACATAGTAGATAAAGCTCATTTGAGCTGCGTCGTGATATAGCCCAACACAGAGGCGCCGCACACCCACCATGCTTCACAGACGAAGTGATGGATCATCAAATCCCTGAGGGTTTCAAACCCGTAAACATTGAATCATATGATGGCACAACAGATCCGGCGGTCTGGATCGAGGACTATCTCCTCCATATCCACATGGCCGTGGTGATGATCTACACGCCATCAAATACCTCTCACTCAAGCTTAAAGGACCAGCGCGGCATTGGCTTAACAGCTTGCCAGCAGAGCCAATCAGTTGTTGGGAAGACCTGGAAGCCGCATTGCTCGACAACTTCCAGGGCACTTATGTGCGACCACCAGACGCTGATGACCTAAGCCACATAATTCAGCAGCCAGATGAATCGGCCAAACAATTCTGGACACGGTTCTTAACCAAGAAAAATCAAATCGTCGACTGTCCGAATGCAGAGGCCCTCGCAGCCTTCAAACACAACATCCGCGACGAGTGGCTTGCCCGACACCTAGGACAAGAAAAGTCGAAATCCATGGCAGCCCTCACAACACTCATGACCCGCTTCTGCGTGGGAGAGGATAGCTGGCTAGCTCGTAGTAACAACATGACCAAGAGCCCTGGTAATTTGGATATCAAGGAAACCAACGGCAGGTCGCGTCGCAACAAGCACAAGCGCCGCATTAATGGCGACAATACTGAGGATACGGCAGTCAATGCCGGATTCAGAGGCTCTAAACCCGGTCAGCGGAAAAAGCCATTCAAAAGAAATACTCCGGGCCTGTCCAATTTGGACCGAATACTCGATCGCTCGTGCCAGATACACGGCACCCCCGAAAAACCAGCCAATCACACCAACAGGGACTGTTAGGTGTTCAAGCAGGCAGGCAAGTTAACTGCCGAAAACAATGACAAGGGGCTGCATAGCGCTGACGAGGAGGAGACCCGGCTACCGAACAATAGAGGACAGAAGGGTTTCCCCCCACAAGTGCGGACGGTGAACATGATATACGCAACCCACATACCCAAAAGGGAGCGGAAGCGTGCACTCAGGGACGTATATGCGATGGAGCCAGTCGCCCCAAAGTTCAATCCGTGGTCCTCCTGCCCGATCACTTTTGATCGAAGGGACCACCCCACTAGCATCCACCATGGCGGATTCACCGCATTGGTTCTAGACACAATCGTCGACGGGTTTCACCTCACTAGAGTCCTGATGGACGGCGGCAGCAGCCTGAACCTGCTTTATCAGGATACAGTGCGCAAGATGGGCATAGACCCCTCAAGAATCAAACCCACAAAGACGACCTTCAAAGGCGTCATACCAGGTGTAAAGGCCAATTGTACAGGCTCAGTTACACTTGAAGTGGTCTTCGGATCCCCGGATAACTTCCGAAGCGAGGAGTTAATCTTCGACATAGTCCCGTTCCGCAGCGGTTATCATGCACTGCTCGGACGAACCGCATTTGCAAGGTTCAATGCGGTGCCGCACTACGCATACCTCAATCTCAAGATGCCAGGCCCTCGAGGAGTCATTACGGTCAACAGAAACACCGAACGCTCTCTCCGAACGGAGGAGCATACAGCAGCTCTCGTGGCGGAAGTACAAAGCAGCCTTGAGGGAGTCCTGGACTAGGGGGTGTCCGGACAGCCGGACTATCATCGTTCGCCGGACTCCAAGACTACGAAGATACAAGATTGAAGACTCCGTCCCATGTCTGGATGGGACTTTCCTTGGGGTGGAAGGCAAGCTTGGCGATACGGATATGTAGATCTCCTACCATTGTAACTGACTCTGTGTAACCCTAGCCCCATCCGGTGTATATATAAACCGGAGGGCTTTAGTCCGTAGGACATAACCTCCATTACAACAATCATACCATAGGCTAGCTTCTAGGGTTTAGCCTCCTTGATCTCGTGGTAGATCCACTCTTGTACTGCCCATATCATCAATATTAATCAAGCAGGACGTAGGGTTTTACCTCCATCGAGAGGGCCCGAACCGGGGTAAAACATTGTGTCCCTCGTCTCCTGTTACCATCCGCCTAGACGCACAGTTCGGGACCCCCTACCCGAGATCCGCCGGTTTTGCCACCGACATTGGTGCTTTCATTGAGAGTTCCTCTGTGCCGTCGCCGATAGGAAGGATGCCTCCACCCGTCTTCAAGGACGGTATTTTCGCCAAAGGGGCCTTGGCCACCGGCCAAACTATCCGGCTAGGTGGTTTCCTTATGACCGCCTGTCCGGCCATTGCTTCGACAATGACTTCTCAAGTCATCAAAAGAAATCTTCACGTCAGCTTGGAACTTGCCGAGCGGCTGGATCCAATAGAGCTCTCATCTGTCAATGAGCTCTTGGATCGCATCGCCGCCCTGGGAGTCGCTACGGACTACAATCAGATGGGGCTTAAAACCGATCTGAGAGAGATTAACTCTCCCCAGGTCACCCACCACGTCACAGTGGTAGAGGAACAATGCGGCGACTCTTCTCCTGTATTGAAAACTAGTCATGTCCGGGCTCCCGAACCCTCCATGCCGGATTTCCGCGGAGGGACGGACTTCGATCAAGCACTGAACTTAAAGTCAGGCATCGGATCGGACTCGTTGGACAACGTCCAGCAATCCAAGCTTCCAAATTTGGAAACTTCACGGCCTTCAAGCCCTGCGATGGGTAGGGTTCCGGATTTTATTCCACCCACCCGCCCAGACATATGCGATCTATCTCTAATAAGGCAAGAGCCCGCCGAAACAATACATCACTATTGGGCCAGATTCTTCCTAGTTATGGACAGGATAAAGAACTGCCGAGAGGAAAACGCAATCTCAATCTTTTGCAATAATTGCAGGGACAAGGGAATACTGAACGCCATCAGCCGTCATGAAATTACACGCTTCGCCGATCTGGCGTCCATAGTACGAAAGTACTGTGCGATGGAGAGTTTTCGGAAAACCGAAAACCAATTTTGGGACAGTCCGGCCCCGAATACAACCCTAGTCCGCAACAAAAGCGTGCATCACACTCAGGCCCCAGATACAAAAACCAAAAAGCAAAAACCCCATAGAGGGCACGGAACCGTACTGGAGGGATGGCTCAGCGGACCCTATAAACTTCACAGTACAGAGGGCGCCATCCCAACACACAGCCTTCGAGCATGTTGGATATTACGGCAGGTGGCCAAAAGTGGCGAGGAGCTTCTAGCCCCGGAAAACCACTCCAACAATACCAGTACGGTATCAATAGTCTTCGAGACCTTCGCATCAAATAATATGCGGAAACGAACAATCTGCGGCCACGCCGAAGCCTACCAAGTAGCAACAACAAATCCATGGAGTGACACAGCCATCACCTTCAACGCCAGCGACGAACCTAAATTCCGAACAGCCCGAGCACCAGCCGCACTGGTACTTAGTCCAATAGTGGACGGCTTTCGACTTACAAAGGTCCTCATGGACGGCGGCAGCGGATTAAACCTCATCTACGAGGAAACTCTTCAAAAAATGGAAATAGACTGGAGCCGTATTGAGCGAAGCAGCACAACCTTCAGAGGAATAATCCCTAGCCGGGAAGCGCGCTGCACCGGAAAAATCACACTCGATGTGGTGTTCGGCTCGCCGGACAATTATAGATCCGAAGAAGTCACGTTCCAAGTGGCCCCGTTCAACAGCGGATACCACGCTATATTAGGACGAGAGGCATTTACAATTTTTCAAGCAGTACCCCATTACGGGTACATGAAGCTCAAAATGCCTGGGCCCGGCGGAATAATCACTCTCGTTAGTGATCCGGATATAGCACTCCGTGCCGAAAACAAGACAGCCGCACTAGCCCTGGAGGCACTATCCGAAGCCCTAGCGGCAGAAGAACTCACCGCGCTGCGCTCTACGGTGAATAGGGACGATGTGATACTTGATAAGAGATCCAAGTCCACCTCTTTTAAACCAGCAGATGAAATAGTAAAATTCCAGGTCCACCCAACAGACCCAACAAAGATGGCCTCCATCGGGGCACAGTTGAACCCTGATGTAGACGCCGCACTGGCACCCCTCGGATATGCCCGGAATCCCACGCAGATTGGCAGAACACAACCTAAACATCCTAAAAGGATTCAAGCCAGTCAAACAGGCTCTTCGACGATTTTCCGAACCCAAAAGACAGGCAATGGGAGAAGAGCTAGCCAAACTATTGGAAGCCGGATTCATCAGAGATATCAAACATCCGGATTGGCGAGCAAATCTGGTAATGGTACCAAAGAAGGACAAATCCTGGCGCCTATGCGTCGATTTTAAAGACCTCAATAAGGCTTGCCCAAAGGATCCCTTCCCCCTCCCCCGCATCGACCAAATAATCGATGCTACTGCAGAGCACGATTCATTGTGCTTCCTCGACGCATACTCTGGCTACCATCAAATCAAGATGGCGGAAGCAGACCAAGCCGCAACGGCATTCATCACTCCATATGGACCATTCTGCTTCAACACGATGCCCTTCGGACTTAAAAACGCCGGCGCAACATATCAGCGCATGATCCAAACATGTCTGGCCACCCAGATTGGCAAAGCAGTAGAGGCATACGTAGACGACGTAGTCGTCAAAACCAAACACGTCGAAACTTTAGTAGATGACTTGAGGCTCACATTCGACAATCTCAGAGCATATGACATCAAGCTGAATCCGGAAAAATGCATTTTCGGCGTACCAGCCAGAAAGCTGCTGGGCTTCATTGTATCCGGTAGAGGAATTGAAGCAAACCCGGCCAAGATCCGAGCTCTGTCACAGTTGGATATTCCAAAAGACCTCAAACAGACACAAAAATTGACTGGATGCATGGCAGCTTTAAGCCGCTTTATCTCCCGCTTGGGAGAAAAGGCACTGCCCTTCTATCGCCTCCTTAGGTGCACCGAACACTTTGAGTGGACGGATGTTGCCACTGCCGGACTCGAAGAAATAAAGGCCATATTGGCAACAAATCCGGTCCTAGTTGCGCCCAACCTGGGCGAACCAATGTTGTTATACATCACAGCAACGCATCAAGTTGTAAGCGCGGTACTCGTCGTCGAACGAGAGACAGAAGGGCATAAATTCCCTCTTCAAAAACCAGTGTACTACGTATCCACTGTGTTAACCCCCTGCAAGTCCCGTTACCCGCACTATCAAAAGATAGCGTATGCGGTGTTCATGGCATCCCGGAAGCTCCAACACTACTTTCAAGAGTGTTCGATAACAGTGGCCTCCGAAGTACCACTTAATGACATTATAAACAACCGCGACGCAACGGGCAGGATTGCAAAATGGGCCATTGAGCTCTTACCATTCGATATAACCTACAAACCTCGGCGAGCTATAAAGTCACAAGTTTTGGCTGACTTTGTCGCTGAATGGACCGAAGCCGAACTCCCTAAAGAGTACGGCGCATACTCCAATTGGACTATGCACTTCGACGGCTCTAAAATGTTGGCCGGACTGGGGGCTGGCGTCGTATTGACATCCCCGACCGGGGACATAGTCCAATACGTACTTCAAATAATGTACACGGACTCCAACAATGCAGCCGAATACGAGGCCCTTCTACATGGTCTCCGGATGGCAATCTCCATGGGCATTCAACGCCTAGAGGTGCGTGGGGATTCAAACCTTGCAATATCCCAAATAAATGGAGACTTTGACGCCAAGGATCCGAAAATGGCAGCATATCGCAACGCTGTCCTAAAAATGTCAGCTCGGTTTGAAGGACTTGAATTCCATCACGTAGCCCGAGATAATAACCAAGCAGCCGACGTACTGGCACTCATCAGCGCAAAACGTGACGTTGTCCCTCCAAATATCTTCCTGGAACGGCTCTTCAAGCCATCCGTACTATGGGAAGAGGAGTCCGGAAACGACAAGCCGGAAAAAACTGCACCAACCGGCGATTCAGCCGATGACATAACACCTTCAGCCCACGACATAATGGCAGTAATTGCCCCGTGGACAGAACCATTCCTAGCCTACTTGCTTCGGCAGGAACTTCCCGAAGACCAAAATGAGGCTCTCTGCATAGTCCGGCGATCGAAAGCCTACAAGTTCCATGAGGGAGAACTTTATAAGAAAAGTACAACCGGAGTCCTTCAAAGGTGTATCTCCGAAGAGGAAGGGCGAAACCTCCTGGCTGAAATTCATGCCGGACTAGGCGGACACCACGCAGTAGCTCGGGCCCTTGTAGGAAAGGCATTCCGTACAGGATTTTATTGGTCGACGGCTCGGGCAGATGCTCAGGACTTAGTCCAAAGATGCGTCGGTTGTCAGCTCTTTGCTAATCAGAGCCATATGCCACCCACCGCCCTCAAAACTATACCCATTACCTGGCCGTTCGCGGTCTGGGGGCTTGACATGGTTGGACCCCTTAAAGGGGGAACCCACAAGCAAAGGTACCTATTGGTCATGGTGGACAAGTTCACCAAATGGATAGAGGCCAAACCAGTTAAAACGGTAGAGTCCGGACCAGTGATAGACTTTATATCCGGGGTAGTACATCGTTATGGTGTCCCCCACAGCATCATCACCGATAACGGCACGAACTTCACGGCCGACGAGGTTAAGTCATGGTGCAAAAACATGGGCATTAAGCTCGACTACACTTCAGTCTATCATCCTCAAACCAACGGTCAAGTGGAACGAGCAAATGGTCTCATAATGAGTGGCATTAAACCCAGACTAGTGCGGTCACTTACGAAATCTGACACGCACTGGGTAGAGGAGCTTGACTCCGTGCTCTGGGGGCTGCGGACAACGCCCAACCGTACTACCAGATTCACACAATTTTTTATGGTATACGGCGCAGAGGCAGTTCTGCCCTGCGACATTATTCATGACTCACCTCGAGTGCGCATGTACGAAGAAAGAGAGGCTGAGCTGGATCGGCAGGACAGCTTGGACGAATTGGAGGAAGAACGCGACGTCGCCAAGGCTCATTCCGCATTCTATCAGCAGCAGGCTCGCAGATATCAAAGCAGAGAAGTACGGGCCAAGACTTATAACGTTGGCGAACTAGTTCTACGCCTGCCAGACAAGAAAAAGGAAAAGCTCAAGCCCAAATGGGAGGGCCCCTTCATTATCGATCAAGTCCTGACCGGCGGAGCGTACCGTCTACAAAATGCGTCGGACAACCGACTCGAGCCAAACCCATGGAACGCAGCCCGCCTCCGAAGATTCTATGCCTAGCGCTGGACTAAGAGTTCGTCCCCTTCCCCCGTTCAAATTTTTACACTTCGGCTGTCTTTTGTTTCTCTTTCTTCTCTTAACCCTTTTACTAAAAAGCCCTTAAGGGCCTACTTGCACATTGTCCGCATACACTTGATGTGCCATCCGCACTCATTATACCTGGGGGCTTCTTTTTCAGAAGCTCAACTATAAGGGCTTCATGCCCAGCACATGTGTCAAGCTTCCACATGTACCTTTTACTCACCATTATATGCATCGATATGACTTATGTTTTGGCCAAGCTGGGTTGCCTGGCTCTTGTGCTTACCCCTACGTTCCCGATTGTTCGGCTAGGAGGTAAAGGGAGCACCTCTGCGATTGTTACTGCCGGGTCAGCCGGATGTGCACCTCAGACTGGGTGAAGCCGAAAGCTAGCGTTCTTAAGGGAATATTCGGTAGGTGACTTGAAAGATGATTTTTTACCTACTTCTTTATCTGCCCCCAGATGTTTTTCTGCTCTTTTCGCAGTCCGGACATGCACTTTAGGGCATGCCTCCCAGGGAAAGGAACCCTTAACAGAACTATTCTCCCTGGAAGATGTTTCTTACTAACCATGTAATATAACATAACTAGTTGGGCACTTGTCTGATAAAGCAGTAATGACCCCTACGCCTGGTCTCCATGCATACCCTGGTTGTTTCTTAACCAAAAAGGTATTCGGACACACTCCGGACTCTAGGCTCCCGAGGTTGAAGCGAAAAGGTCGGCAAAGACAAACGATCTACAATCCGGCTAGAAGGCATTTCACATGTCATTTTCAAATACATTGTCAAATCTACTAACTGTATTCCTCCTCAATCCCGTCTAACAGGCTGTCTAACTTACAGTCTCGTTGGGAAAATTTAGCAGCCAACTCTACTTGGCTGTATACTAAACTCAAAGGGATCTCCTTCCCATCGGGCCCCACAGGTCCGACCTCGTCCATGTGGTTGGGATCCACCTTCTTGTACCGCGTCTTCACCATGGCCCAAGCCTCCCTAGCACCTTGGCGGTAGGCCGAAATCTTCCATAAACGGAAGCGCTGCCGCACTCCCTGAAGCTTCTCCGCAAGCTCCCCAAGGCCCTCAGGTAGGGAGAGGGCTGGCCATAAAGCCTGGACGACGCTGCTCATCGCCCGCCGAACTCGTTCGAGCAGTTGCAACAGCTCGGGAAGTGGATCACCCGTTGATACGGGCATCTCCTCCACAGGGCGACCTGTGAGTATACCTACAAGACATATTATGTCAATTGACTTCCTCGCCGAACTCTTCTTTTCAAAGGAGTTCGCTCAAGCACTTACTATAGATGCCGCGACGAAGCCGCTGATTCTCCTTAACGGAGCCGGACAGCTCGACCCGAACGCCTTTCAGCTCCTCTCCAAGCTGGGCATGGGCATCTTGGAGCTTGTTCCTTTCCTGCTGCACTCTATTCAGCACCCTCTCGCCGGCCTTCAGCTGGCGCAGCAGTTCCTGCCTGTCCGGATCTTGTCCGGCAGCACCTGCAATGTCATTATTAGACTTGCGCGCACAGCGCTTATATTTAAAAGCGAATATGTTACCAGGAGGGGCCTTTGTGTCTCCTCCTGCGGCAGCAAGTGCGGCCTCAAGTTGGGCCTTGCACTCTTGCAGCTCCTGAGACAGTCGGGTATTCTTCTCGGTAAGATCCTGCATTTCAAATGATCCTTAAATCAGTTAACATAACTACTTTAAGTCTCGGGGGCTACTGGCATATATAACTATCAAAATCTCTTACCCGTATGTCTTTTACATACTGCTCCGTGGCTCTGGTAAAACCATCTTGAGCAGCACGGGCGTGCGCGTCCCCCGCGTTAAAGGCCTTCAACGCCTCAGGGGAGAAGCACGCTTCAGGAAATACTGTTCGGCGGCGCCTATGGTTCATGGCGTTCTCCACCTCAGACTTGGTGGCGGACAGTCTGTCGGCATCCTCCGTTGGAGGAGTATCCGGCCCGTGCCTTGCGCTTGCCTCCCCCTCCAGACCGGGTGCTGGAGCCTGGCTGGTAGAGGTCGGATCGGCAACCTCTACGCCCGCAGTCCGGCGGGCGCTTTTTCTCCTACAAAGATCATGAGCACTCAAATGCTTCCTAGGAACGTTACTCCAAATAATTAATTACGAGCTATACCTTTGCGGCGACGTTTCAGTCCGCGCCGCGCTCCTTTTCCGCCTACTGGTCCGGACTGGCCTTTGTTGGTCAGCCGCCGCAGGCTCGGCTTCCCGCCTTGAGGGCGCTTCCTGCAAAACGCCATCGTACGCGAAGGTCAGAAATGGGCAAGGAAGAAATAATGGTGTCCGGACTTCCGTCACAATTACCTGGGAAGCCGGATATAGTCCGGGGTAGTCAGCCGTAATGGCGACTAAAGCATTATCCATGCTTAGCTGGTGGAACACCCCGTCGATTAGCTCCACCTAAATGTCCGGATCCTCTTCGAAGGCCGGATCCTGGGATCTCTCTGGATCCTCGGGTTGCGGGGCTGGACTTATCATGTCCTCCACAATCCGACGCAGTTCCTGCGCCGAAGACGTAATATAAGAAGCTTAAACTTCGAAAACATGGGTCGGGCCCTTAAAGTGTCCGCTTACCCAACGACGGGGGTTATTCATGGAGAACCCATTCAACAGGTTCGTCTGAAGGAAGTCCTCCTTCTCCCCCTTGTACAGGCCGAACAGGATCGTCACCAGATCCTCGGCCAAATCCGGTCCTTTGCGGCCATGACGGGTGGCGTCGTCTTCCCCGATGAAATCCCACATGGGGTGGCCCCTGTATTGCAGTGGCTGCACCCCCCGCGTAATGCATGTTGCCATGACTCCAATCATGGTCAACCCGGAATGGGCCAGTAATCTTATTCGGCCCATCAGATAATGGACGCTCTTGTCTTCCTCCAGTTGGGGGCTCCGCGGGCGCCAACTGAGGCGTTTCTTTAGAGGAGCAGTACTAAACTCCGGGAGGCCGACCTGGACCGGGTCCGGCAGCGGAGCATCTTCTATGTAAAACCATTCCGAAGGCCAGTCTTCGGACGCCTTCTTAGGGGTTCCGGATGGATATCCGCTCCCAGCAATGCGCCATATCTCGGCGCCGCCCACTTGATATATAGACCCCCCATGTGAACGGGGTACGAGGCAGAACAACCTCTTCCACAGTGCAAAATGGGGCTCGATGCCTAGAAATAGCTCACAGAGAGCTACATAACCCGCGATATGCAGGATAGAGGCGGGTGTAAGATGATGGAGCTGGAGTCCGTAGAACTCCAGGAGCCCGCGGAGGAACGGATGTATAGGAAATCCGAGTCCCCTTATCAGATAGGGGACGAAACATACCCGCTCCCCTTTGTTGGGACTTGGGGTAGCCTCCGCTTGCTTTCCACCTTGATAGGTGGCCAGCTCGGCTCGAACCGGAACCATGAAGGCCGGAGGGAGATATCCCCCCGCTTGGAGCTTCACCAGCTCGTTGTGCGGAACAGAGCACCTCCTCCAATCTCCTCGCAGAGGACTGGGAGCGCGAGAAGAGGAGCCGCGTCGACGGTCCATGATGGAATGGATTCTTGGTCAGAAGCGCTCCGATGAGTATTCGCGGAGGGAAGAGGGTGTGATTTGGATCTGGATTTTTGCCTCTTTTATAGGCAGATAACTTGCACGACTAGGGGGTAAAACATAAAATATACCCTGGCTTTTCGCATTCGTGCGACGCGTGGAAGAAGGCCATTATTGGGCGTAGAAGCCGAGGAGCGCAGCATTTATATGGAAGCCAGACACTGTTCGGCAGGTACATGGAACTTAAAGGGAGAACCCGCCTTGCAACGCCGAAGACTATATACGCGCTCGACTTATCGTCATTGAAGCCTGGTTCGGGGGCTACTGAGGGAGTCCTGGACTAGGGGGTGTCCGGACAGCTGGACTATCATCGTCCGCCGGACTCCAAGACTATGAAGATACAAGATTGAAGACTCCGTCCCGTGTCCGGATGGGACTTTCCTTGGCGTGGAAGGCAAGCTTGGCGATACGGATATGTAGATCTCCTGCCATTGTAACTAACTCTGTGTAACCCTAGCCCTCTCCGGTGTCTATATAAACCGGAGGGCTTTAGTCCGTAGGACATAACCTCCATTACAACAATCATACCATAGGCTAGCTTCTAGGGTTTAGCCTCCTTGATCTCGTGGTAGATCCACTCTTGTACTACCCATATCATCAATATTAATCAAGCAGGACGTAGGGTTTTACCTCCATCGAGAGGGCCCGAACCTGGGTAAAACATTGTGTCCTCGTCTCCTGTTACCATCCGCCTAGACGCACAGTTCGGGATCCCCTACCTGAGATCCGCCGGTTTTGACACTGACAAGCCTCTTAAGGCAATTCTCGAGTCCGGCTGTTAAGCGACCGGACACCGTCAAGCGCGCCCAGAGTAACCAACAACAAGACCGCCTGGCACGTTTCAAGCATGCGTAGCAATGCGGCCCCAGCCCCAGCCCTCGCGAAATCACGAGACCAGTACCACGCATACATAACTACACTCTGGAGATACCATGGGCATAGGGGTAGGGGCACGACCATGGCATGCCCGGAGAGCGGCTCAACCGCACCAGGGGCTCCCAATTGTGTCATTCTTTTTTTCTTATTCGTAGGACTCTGTTTTCCGGAAGCCCTGTCCGGCAGTAGAATTGCCGAACTCACGATGCAACAGCCAGGGAAGCAGAAAAGCTACGTCAAGTGTCCAGGTGGTCTCTATTAAGAGCAGTATACCTGTTTTACATACCATCCCGCAGCCTACCCCTGGAGGGGGACATGTTAAATAGTCCCATCCCTTGCTTATCGCACTATTTGTATCGTTTTGCCTTCATTGCAGTATTTTTTCAATAAACAATGTATCGCTTTTTGCCTATTATTGCATTCCTTTTTCTATCTACACATGTTCACTTATGACATGTTGCATCCGTACGCTTTGGTACGGCCAAGTACACCAGGGGCTCAAGTTCCCCAAAATATGGTGTGATAAGTACGAACACTTTCACAAGTGCGGTACCCCGAACTTATAGCATTATATGCATCGGCTCCGAATCATGTCTTGGGTCAATAGTTGGGTTTGTCCAGCTCCCATGTTTTGGTACCTTATGTTCTGTTATATCGGCTAAGGTAGCGCTGGGAGAACCACTGCAATTGTGCCCCAGTTGAGCTGGGTTGAGCACCTCAGTGGAGAAAGCTAAAACTGACCGTCATGGTAGGGCGAGAGCCGGTCGCTGTTCGAGAGGTTTTTTCGAGTCCCAAAAGACTTATGCCGCTTAGAGCGAGGAGTCGGCTTTGTCCGGCCCAGGCGTGGATAGCGCCCCGAATTCGGTCTTCCGAACACTAGGGGCTTCCCCAAAATTTAAAATTATAGAATTCTATGGCTAAGTGGGAGTGTTCAAGCATTATAAGTCCGGTTGCCTCGTTCGTTGTGTTGAGCGCCTCCCTCGAAGGACCCAAAAATGGGAACAAGAGTGCTCAAGTTTATCCCGAACACCCCAGCACTCGTGGCATGGAGGCTGAAGCCAACGACTTACCATCTCTCAAATTTGATAAACGGCCGCACAGAAGGTAATATTTTAAATTCACAAGCGTTGCTTAGCGCATATGAACAAGTTTTCAAGCGTACAGGATAACAAATGCGATTTTACTCAAAAATTACATCTTTGGAGCATTCACCCGCTATAAGGCGGGTACCCTTTAGGACGTTCTCATAATACATCTCGGGCTTGCGATACTCCCTGCCCGGCGGTGGAGCGTCCGTCACAAGCTTCTCAGCGTCCATCTTGCCCCAGTGCACTTTAGCACGGGCAAGGGCCCTACGGGCACCTTCGAAGCAGACGGAGCGCTTGACGACTTCAATCCATGGACAGGCGTCCACTAGCCGCCGCACCAGCCCGAAGTAGCTCCCAGGCATGGCCTCCTTCGGCCACAATCGAGCTATGAGGCCCTTCATGGCCTGTTCGGCCACCTTGTGGAGCTCGACCAGCTACTTCAGCTGGTCGCTCAGGGGCACCGGATGTCCGGCCTCAGCATATTGAGACCAGAACACCTTTTCCGTCGAGCTCCCCTCCTCGGCTCGGTAGAATGCGGCAGCATCGGACACACTACGGGGCAGATCTGCGAACACTCCTGGAGAGCTCCGAATTCGGGTAAGTAACAGATAATTCACTTTTACATGCTTGCTTTGCATGAAGAATGCCTTACCCGCCACTATATTTTTTATCGCCTCAATCTCCTGGAGGGCCTTCTGGGCTTCGGCCTTGGCGGCTTTGGCACTCTCAAGAGCCGAGGCGAGCTCGGACTCTCGAGTCTTCGAGTCACGCTCCAACCTCTCGTATTTTTCCACGAGAGCCTGGAGCTCTTGCCGCACCTCCGCCACCCACGCCTCCTGCTTCTCTTGCTCGGTGCGTTCCGCGGCCGCATTACTTTCGGCCTTGGACACCGCTTCCTTTAGGGTCACCCCCTCGTTCGTGGCCCCTGCAATTCTCACGTTATTCCTGTAATTTTTTGCAACCACATATTTTATAAGGTACTACTTACCTTCCTTGTCCTCGAGCTGCTTCTTGGCAAGGCCGAGCTCGTTCTCGGACCGCTCGAGGTCCTGCTTCAATGCATTAACCTCCGCAGTCAGTGCGGCAAAGGTCAGCAACGCAGCCTGCATTCCCATATTGACATGCTTATGTTAGACTCCTGTGTATATCTTTGTAGATCCTCAGTTCGGCTTTTCTTTCCGAACACCAAACTAAGCATCAGGGGCTACTGTCTATGCGGTACTATTTTTACATATCTTAATTACATACCTCAAAGCCTGATAGAAGGCTGGTACAGGCTTTAGTCAGCCCACTCTTGGCGGACTAAACTTTCTGGATCACCGCACTCATAACAGTGCGGTGCTCCTCGTCGATGGAGGCGCCGTTAAGCGCCTCCAGCAAATTATCCGGTGCCTCCGGTTGGATGGGGGTCACCAGTGTCGTAGTCTCGCCCTTCTTACGTAGGGCCGCCCGCCGGACTCCGGAACCACTAAAGGTTCTGGTGCGGAGTCCGGCCCAGGGCCGAACTCAGAACCCTTTGGGGGTTGATCCCCCTCGTGCCCAAAGTCCGAGAGGTTTCCCTGCGGCACCTCCAGAACCTCCTCCTCCTGGCTGGGCCCCTTTTGGGACCCCACCTTGGCATCATCCGCAGCGCGAGGAGAGGAGACGGCCGGATGTGAAGTGCTATCCACGTCTGATGGCGCCAGGGAGCCGCTCGTTGAAGAATCAAGCCCGTCCTTGGGTGGGCTGCAGGGTTATATTCGGCGTTAAGAGATTCTATGCAACAAATGAAACACCATGAGTTATTCTGGTATCCGAACACTTACAAAGTCGTCAGGGGCTTAGTCCTTGGTGGCCACTCCTCTTCATCGTCATCGACGTTGGTGTAGTCCGGGGGGAGGGTCCTTCCCTTCTTGGATCCTTTGGCCTCCCCTGTTGGGGAGGCCTTCCTCTTCTTCTCTCCCCCCGCTGGGGGAGAGGCTTCTTTTTTCTCCTCCTCGTCTTCGCGGGAGGAGTTCGCCTGGAGTCATCGGACGATGAATCCGATAACACCTGACGCCGGGAACTCTTTCGGGTTCCCGCGGCCTTCTTCTTGGCCTTCTTCTCCGGCACCACATAAGGCGCCGGAGCCAGCAGCCCCGTTAATTGGGCATCCGCTGGGTCTTCTGGAAAGGGAGCCAGATAGTTAACCTGACCGGACGTCTTTTCCCAGGCATGTCAAAGGTAAGGGGAGTTTAGATCCCACATAGAGTCAAACTATGGAAAATAAGCGTCCTGTAAAGGGTAAAATAGCTTACCTCGCCGGCTTGACGCTGCGAGCTGAATCCGCGATCTTCGGTAGCGGATGCGGGAGCCTCGGTGCCCTTGAACAGCACCTTCCAGGCATCTTCGTACGTAGTGTCGAAGAGCCTGCTCAAGGTTTGGTGTTGTGCCAGATCAAACTCCCACAAATTAAAGGCCCGTTTCTGGCACGGGAGGATCCGGCGGACGAGCATGACCTGGACTACGTTGACAAGCTTGAGCTTCTTGTTCACCAAGGTTTGGATGCAGGATTGGAGTCCAGTCAGCTCCTTCAAATCACCCCATGATAGGCCCTTCTCTTTCCACGAGGTGAGCCGTGTGGGGATGCCAGATCTGAATTCGAGGGCCGCTGCCCATTCAGGGTCACGCGGCTCGGTGATGTAGAACCACCCCGATTGCCATCCCTTTATGGTCTCCACAAAGGAGCCCTTGAGCCATAGGACGTTGGGCATCTTGCCCACCATGGCACCTCCGCACTCCGCTTGGCGGCCGCCCACTACCTTCGGCTTGACATTGAAGGTCTTTAGCCATAAGCCGAAGTGGGGCTGGATGCAGAGGAAGGCCTCGCACACGACGATGAACGCCGAGATGTTGAGGATGAAATTCGGGGCCAGATCGTGGAAATCCAGGCCATAGTAGAACATGAGCCCCCGGACAAATGGATGAAGTGGAAAACCTAGTCCGCGGAGGAAGTGGGTGAGGAACACCACCCTCTCATGGGGCTCGGGGGTGGGGATGAGCTGCCCCTTGTCAGGGAGCCGAAGCACGATGTCGCTAGACAAGTATCCGGCCTTTCGCAGCCTCTTGATGTGCCCCTCCGTGACGGAGGAGGCCATCCACTCACCTCCCGCTCTGGACATGGCTGGGGAAGGTTGAGGCGAGATGTGCAGACTTGGGCGCTGGAGCTTGAGTACGCGGAAATGGATAAGCAAAGGAGGAAGAAGGCGTAGGTAAAAAGGTGGATCCTTATCCCCTTATATGGACGGACGAAACTATGCGTCCCCACCAGCCTGGTAAAACTCGCTTATCTCCCAAGCGCCGTAATCAATGGCGCAGTTGGGTTACCCACGCCCGTATTGATGAGAATCCCGGAATAAGGGGACACGATCTCTGCTTTGACAAGACGTGCCAAGGAAACCGCTTCGCTAAACGCGCAGAGGAGGAACAGTAAAAACGATTTGAATAAAGGCTTGTCGTGGTGTGATGTCACGCCACGGAATACGTCAGCAGATTGAACTTGTGTAAATATTATTCTCTCTACGGTGGTATGTGGAACATATTTTGTAGAGCCGGACACTATCCTTGTGTTCAAAATCTTCTATGAAGTATTCGGAGGAGGAACCCGCCTTGCAATGCCGAAGACAATATGCACGTCGGACTCGTCGTCATTAAAGCCTGGTTCAGGGGCTACTGAGGGAGTCCTGTACTAGGTGGTGTCCGATAGCCGAACTATCACCGTTGGCCGGACTCCTAGACTATGAAGATACAAGATTGAAGACTCCGTCCCGTGTCCGGATGGGACTTTCCTTGGCGTGGAAGGCAAGCTTGGCGATACGAATACGTAGATCTCCTACCATTGTAACCGACTCTGTGTAACCCTAACCCTCTTCGGTGTGTATATAAACCGGAGGGTTTTAGTCCGTAGGACGAACAACAATTATACCATAGGCTAGCTTCTAGGGTTTAGCCTCTCTGATCTCGTGGTAGATCTACTCTTGTATTACCCATATCATCAATATTAATCAAGCAGGAGTAGGGTTTTACCTCCATCGAGAGGGCCCGAACCTGGGTAAAAACATCGTGTCCCTTGTCTCCTATTACCATCCGCCTAGACGCATAGTTCGGGACCCCCTACCCGAGATCCGCCGGTTTTGACACCGACAGCCACCTTATACTGTGTGAGGCTAGCAAATCAAGTGCTGGACATACTCTATTGACTTGTCCCCTAGTCCCCACTTTCTTTCCTTTCTAGTGCTGGACATACTCTGTTGACTTGTCCTCTAGCCACCTTATACTGTGTGAGGCTAGCAAATCTAGTGCTAGACATACTCTATTGGTCCCAGATCGGTTTATATTGAGTTTGTACTACATTTCCCTTTATTTCCCGTTTAGACCAAGAGACCGGTTGGATACACTACTGCAGGATGCTTCTAACGTCACACTATGATCAGAGACCCTTCGATGAAACTGTGTGCGATGCAATAAACTGTCAAAAAGGTGGAGATTGTTTGTGATGACGGATGCATCAAACACGGTTCAGATTTTGGTTGCATGTGCGATTTAGGGCATACGGTTCAGGTAAATTAACTGTTTGCAATGAGGAGGAACAAAAGAAACGGGCTGCCAGATGAAGGTGTGTGTGATATGCAGCATACGCTTCACTCGGATGAACCGTTTCTGATTAGGAAAAACCCAAAAGAAACGGTCAGCCAGATCAAAGTGTGTGCGATATATAGCATGCGGTTCACTCGGATGAACTGTTTGCGTTGAGACAAGAGAACAGAAACAGTTCAATATACAAGATGTGTGTGATACGCTGCAAACAGGTCTGTAATCAGAAATGTGTGTGAAGACCGATAATAACACAAACAATTGCTTCTAATAAGACGTATGTGGTACACTTTGTCTACACAACATCTATTGGCCATAAGGGGGACGGGCGGTCATCCGGATACGCCATAAGGATGCGAAGAGGCATCCTATATCAGCAAGGACTAGCAGTTCCACCAGTAGCTCATCTAAGAGAACTCTCAAGTTAAGTGTGCTCAGGTTGGAGCAGCCATCAGATGGGTGACTCGATGAGTTGTGTTGATGTTAAATTAACTGATAGGATGGGTCATATATGTCAAATTAAATGAATATGACCCATCCCATGAGTTAATTTAACCTCGAGGTCCTTTTCTTTATTTTTTAACACATGTTAAAGAAGGTCTACCGCATTACTTTTTGAAAATGTGCGATACGTGGCATACAGTTGATCCATCCGACCCGTTTGTGATGGAATAAGTCGTGTGTGTTGTGGGCAAACGCTTGCTAGTGTACAACCGTTTGTGATTTATGAATTTGTCACCGACGGGTTCTCTAGTGTGGTTCGTGTTCATCTCATCATCTTCTTCTTCTTGTGCTAGCTCGATGTTCCTTATATTTGCTAAGTTTCCAATAGTTGATGGTGTTTAACGAACACGCCACCGTTTCCCGCCATTTCCTCACCTGTTTCCTGGCACCCAGCGATATTGCGCATAAACTAGGCCGCACGCGACGCACAGAGGCAACAAGCGCAGCCTGTAGCACATCCACCTTTTCCAAGTATGCCAACCCACCAAAGCGCCGCCTCTGCCATCAACCTCATCGACAAGGAAAACCAGAAGGCGCCACCGCCCGTTGAGGCCGCGGCGCTCCCCGGCAACGCGATGGACGACGCCGTGATAGGTGTCATCGCCAGGGTTGAGGAGACCCTTGGTGCATGTGTTGTTTGCTTATTTTGATGAATCTATGAGTAATATCGGAGGGTATGAACCATAGAGAAGTTGGAATATAGTAGATATTACACCAATATGAATTTAGAATGAGTTCATAACAGTACCTAAGTGGTGATTTATTTTCTTATACTAACGGAGCTTATGAGTTTCTGTAAAGTTTTGTGTTGTGAAGTTTTCAAGTTTTGGGTAAAGATTCGATGGACTATGGAATAGGGAGTGGAAATAGCCTAAGCTTGGGGATGCCCAAGGCACCCCAAGATAATATTCAAGGACAACCAAGAGCCTAAGCTTGGGGATGCCCCATATGGCATCCCCTCTTTCGTCTTCATTCATCGGTAACTTTACTTGGAGCTATATTTTTATTCACCACATGATATGTGTTTTGCTTGGAGCGTCTTGTTTGATTTGAGTCTTTGCTTTTTAGTTTATCACAATCATCCTTTCTGTACACACCTTTTGGGAGAGACACACATGAATCGTAATTTATTAGAATACTCTATGTGCTTCACTTATATCTTTTGAGCTAGATAATTTTGCTCTAGTGCTTCACTTATACCTTTTTAGAGCACGGTGGTGGTTTTATTTTGTAGAAATTATTGATCTCTCATGCTTCACTTATATTATTTTGAGAGTCTTTTAGAACAGCATGGTAGTTTCTTTGGTTATGAAATCAGTCCTAATATGATGGGCATCCAAGTTGGGTATAATAAAAACTATCGTATAGAGTGCATTGAACACTATGAGAAATTTGATACTTGATAACAGTTTTGAGATAGAAAGGTGGTAATGTTAGATTCATGCTAGTTGGGTAATTATGAAATTGAGAAATACTTGTGTTAAAGTTGGCAAGTCCCGTAGCATGCACGTATGGTGAACGTTGTGTGACAAATTTGAAGCATGGGGTGTTCTTTGATTGCCTTCCTTATGAGTGGAGGTCGGGATCGCGCGATGGTTAACTCCTACCAACCCTTCCCCTAGGAGCATGCGTAGTAGTACTTCGCTTCGAGGGCTAATAAACTTTTGCAATAAGTATATGAGTTCTTTATGACTAATGTGAGTCCATGGATTATACACACTCTTACCCTTCCATCATAGCTAGCCTCTATGGTACCGTGCATTGCCCTTTCTCACCTTGAGAGTTGGTGCAAAGTTCGCCGGTGCATCCAAACCCCGTGATACGATACACTCTATCACACATAAACATCCTTATATCTTCCTCAAAATAGCCACCATACCTACCTATTATGGCATTTCCATAGCCATTCAGAGATATATTGCCATGCAACTTTCCACCTTTCTGTTTATTATGACACGCTCCATCATTGTCATATTGCTTTTGCATGATCAGGTCGTTGACATCGTATTTGTGGCAAAGCCACCTTCATAATTCTTTCATACATGTCGCTCTTGATTCATTGCAAATCCCGGTACACCGCCGGAGGCATTCACATAGAGTCATATTTTGCTCTAGGTATTGAGTTGTAATTCTTGAGTTGTAAATAAATAGAAGTGTGATGATCTCCATCATTAGAGCATTGTCCCAAGTGTGGGAAGGATGATGGAGGCTATGATTCTCCCACAAGTCGGGATGAGACTCCGGACTTTATGAAAAATAAAAGATGCCAAAGATGCCCAAATAAAAAAAGAGGCCAAAGAAGCCAACCAAAATAAAAAATAATTAAAAATGAGAGAAAAAGAGATAAGGGACAATGTTACTATCCTTTTTCCACACTTGTGCTTCAAAGTAGCACCATGACCTTCATGATAGAGAGTCTCCTATGTTGTCACTTTCATATACTAGTGGGATTTTTTCATTATAGAACTTGGCTTGTATATTCCAATGATGGGCTTCCTCAAAATGCCCTAGGTCTTTGTGAGCAAGCAAGTTGGATGCACACCCACTTAGTTTATTTTGTTGATCTTTCATACATTTATAGCTCTAGTGCATCCATTGCATGGCAATCCCTACTCCTCGCATTGACATCAATTGATGGGCATCTCCATAGCCCGTTGATTAGCCGCGTCAATGTGAGACTTTCTCCTTTTTTGTCTTCTCCACATAATCCCTATCATCATACTCTACTCCACCCATAGTGCTATATCCATGGCTTACGCTCATGTATTGCGTGAGGGTTGAAAAAGCTGAAGCGCGTTAAAAAGTATGAACCAATTGCTTGGCTGAAACTGGGGTTGTGCATGATGGGAGCATTTTGTGTGACGGAAATGAAGCATGGCCAAACTATATGATTTTGTAGGGATAAGCTTTCTTTGGCTATGTTATTTTGATAAGACATGATTACTTTGTTAGTATGCTTGAAGTATTACTATTTTTATGTAAATATTAAACTTTTATCTTGAATCATTTGGATCTGAACATTCATTCCACAACAAAGGAGATTACATTGATAATTATGCTAGGTAGCATTACACATCAAAAATTGTGTTTTTATCATTTACCTACTTGAGGACGAGCAGGAATTAAGCTTGGGGGTGCTTGATACGTCTCCAACGTATCTATAATTTTTGATTGTTCCATGCTATTATATTATCTGTTTTGCATGTTTAATGGGCTTATTTATACACTTTTATATTATTTTTGCGACTAACCTATTAACCGGAGGCCCAGTGCAAATTATTGTTTTTTGCCTATTTTAGTGTTTCGTAGGAAAGGAATATCAAACGGAATCCAAACGAAATGAAACCTTCGGGAGAGTGATTTTTGGAACAAACGTGATCTAGAGGAGTTGGAGTGGACGTCAAGAAAGAAGCGAGGAGGCCACGAGGCAGGGAGGCGCACCTGCCCCCTGGGCGCGCCCCCACCCTCGTGGGCCCTTCGCAGCTCCACCGACCTACTTCTTCCTCCTATATATACCCATATACCCTGAAAACATCCAAGAGAACAATAGATCAGGAGTTCTGCCGCCGCAAGCCTCTGTAGCCACCAAAAACCTCTCGGGAGCCTATTCCGGCACCCTGCCGTAGTGGGGATCCCTCACTGGTGGCCATCTTCATCATGCCGGCGCTCTCCATGACGAGGAGGGAGTAGTTCACCCTCGGGGCTGAGGGTATGTACCAGTAGCTATGTGTTTGATCTCTCTCTCTCTCTCTCATGTTCTTGAGGTGGTACGATCTTGATGTATCGCGAGCTTTGCTATTACAGTTGGATCTTATGATGTTTCTCCCCCTCTACTCTCTTGTAATGGATTGAGTTTTCCCTTTGAAGTTATCTTATCTGATTGAGTGAGTCTTTAAGGATTTGAGAACACTTGATGTGTGTCTTGCATGTGCTATCTGTGGTGAGAATGGGATATCACATGATCTACTTGATGTATGTTTTGGTGATCAACTTGCGGGTTCCGTGACCTCGTGAACTTATGCATAGGCGTTGGCACACGTTTTTGTCCCGACTCTTCTGTAGAAACTTTGGGGCACTCTTTGAAGTTCTTTGTGTTGGTTGAATAGATGAATCTGAGATTGTGTGATGCATATCATATAATCATACCCATGGATACTTGCGCTAACATGGAGTATCTAGGTGACATTAGGGTTTTGGTTGATGTGTGTCTTAAGGTGTTATTCTAGTACGAACTCTAGGATAGATCGGACGGAAAGAATAGATTCGTGTTATTTTACTACGGAGTCTTGAATAGATCGATCAGAAAGAATAACTTTGAGGTGGTTTCGTACCCTACAATAATCTCTTCGTTTGTTCTCCGCTATTAGTGACTTTGGAGTGACTCTTTGTTGCATGTTGAGGGATTTTTGTATGATCTAATTATGTTATTATTGTTGAGAGAACTTGCACTAGCGAAAGTATGAACCCTAGGCCTTGTTTCCTAGCATTGCAATACCGTTTACGCTCACTTTTATCGCATGCTACCTTGCTGTTTTTATTTTTTTCAAATTACAAATACCCATATCTACCATCCATATTGCACTTGTATCACCATCTCTTCGCCGAACTAGTGCACCTATACAATTTACCATTGTATTAGGTGTGTTGGGGACACAAGAGACTCTTTGTTATTTAATTGTTGGGTTGTTTGAGAGAGACCATCTTCATCCTATGCCTCCCACGGATTGATAAACCTTAGGTCATCCACTTGAGGGAAATTTGCTACTGTCCTACAAACCTCTGCACTTGGAGGCCCAACAACGTCTACAAGAAGAAGGTTGTGTAGTACACATCATATGATAATAGATAGATTCAAATTAGTATAAAAAACAGATAGAAAATGGAATTTATAATATATATAATATTAATTATTCATTCATTCATCATAGAATATATATAATATCATCACATATATGTGATGATACTTAACTACTAGGTACAATGCATAAAATTGAAAACGAACAATACTAAAACTAATAATCCCTCCTTGGGCCAGTATTTCGATAGCCCCTCGCCAGCAGCTCCATTGTGCACGGTGTCTTCCCAGCGCGGAGGCAGTACTCCACCTCCTCCGCCTCGCAGTGCTTGACATACCAATCTGCCTCTTGCAGGCGGACGAGCGCGAACAATCTTGCCATTTCGTTGGGTGCCCACCAGAGCTCCTCGTCGGTGGCACGTTGGAGCTTATCAGCCCACCTCCATGCAGTGACGAGGTGCCTAGCACCTTTGGACTACCTTGCGAAGTACCCATCTTCGTACACCTCCTCCGCTCGATGGCGCGCCCGCCCCCAAAGCTTCACCGCCTCATTTTTCTAGGCAGCATCACGGGCTTCACAGGCCGCCTGGTACCTGGCATCCTCCTCTGCCATCTCCTTCTTGGAAGCCCCTTGCCTGGCTTTCTCAATCGGCAGCACCGACTTCCAAAGAGAAAGATCGTATTGGCCCCAAAACCAATCCAAAGTTGGGGGTCCGGTGCAACCTCATCCGGCGGAGCGTAGGGCTCCTCGTCTCTGCTCTTTGAGTAAGTGTCCTCGGGGGCAGCAACTCCTCGTCGGCGAGTGGGAAGACTGGCGGCGCCATGGCAGAGATTTGAGAGAGAGAGAGAGAGAGAGAGAGAGGGAGAGAGGGCGAGCAAGGGGAGGATGTAGATGAGAATGCAGGCGGAACAACGTGAGCAAGGTATAATTTATTGGTGGCCGGAATCTAGATCGACGGGAACAGTACACACGCCGGTCGCCGGAATTTACAAGTATTGTAGTTTGAATTACAAACAATTTCCGCAGCAAAATATGTGTGTGAACATAATAGCTGGCAGTTCCCATACAGAACCATGTCTGATTAATAACGCTCACCACTCACCTTCCATACCTCGAGGCACGAAATAGAGTGCCAATCATGTGGGGGCCGGTTGTCTTACCAAATTTTACATTTTCTTTTTTGAACACCAGATATTTACATTGTCTGATGATTTTTTAACTCGCACACAAGTACACAAATACGATTTCTCAAACCGTTATCGTTAGCCGTTGCATGTAGATGTAGTTCAAATTTGAATTACGGTCACTAAATGGCTAGAAAAACACTTAAATGTCTTCAAAAGGTCAAATGACCCCTAAAATTCCACATGATAGTTATATTAGTGCATGTTACACATAGAAAAAAATTCAAGGCCGTAAGAGCAAGCTATCTCCCGTTCGTCATTAAACATGCATTGTTCTCTCTCGGAACCACGAGCCTTCTAGTGAGTTGCTCCGGTTTGTGAGGGGTGTGTGTCCAAACTTTCATTAAACAGGCCAATTTTTTTACCACATCATCTTGGTGGCATGACATTAATCAAGCAATATTTAATGTTTTCTGATTATTTTTTAATTTTGTGGAATTAAAATGCCATGGCACTCCATGCATGTGTCCATGCCGTGAGAGCAATATGTTTGAAAATTCCTTCTAATTTACTGCACATGGAATTAACTCGCACACAAGTACACAAATATGATTTTTCAAACCGTTATGGTTAGCCGTTGCATGTAGATGTGGTTCAAATTTTAATTACGGTCATTAAATGGCTAGAAAATCACTTAAATGTCTTCAAAAGGTCAAATAACCCCTGAAAATTTCCAAATATTCACAAGACAGTTGTATTAGTGCATGTTACACGTAGAAAAAAAATTGAAGGCCGTAAGAGGAAGCTATCTTCCGTACGTCATCAAACATGCATTGTTCCCTCTCGGAACCACGGGCCTTCTAATGAGTTGCTCCGGTTTAAGAGGGGTGTGTGTCCAAACTTCCTTCAATCAGGCCAATTTTTTACCACATCAACTTGGTGGCATGACATTACATCAAGCAAGGGTTCATGTTTTTATGATCATTTTTTAATTTTTTGGAATTAAAATTCCATGGCACTCCATGCATATATCTCCATGCCGTGAGACCAATATGATTGAAAATTACTTCTAATTTACTGCACATGGAATTAACTCGCACCACAAGTACACAAATATGATTTTTCAAACCATTATGATTAACCGTTGCATGTAGATGTAGTTCAAATTTGAATTTCGATCATTGAGTGGCTAGAAAATCACTTAAATGTCTTCAAAAGGTCAAATGACCCCTGAAATTTTCCAAATTTTCACATGACAGTTGTATTAGTGCATGTTACACTTAGAAAATATTTGAAGGCCGTAAGAGGAAGCTATCTCCCGTTCGTCACCAAACATGCATTGTTCCCTCTCGGAACCACGAGCCTTCTAGTGAGTTGCTCCGGTTTGTGAGGGGTGTGTGTGTCCAAACTTCCGTCAAACAGTTCAATTTTTTACCACATCATGTCGGTGGCATGACATTACATCAAGCAAGGTTTCATGTTTTTTTGATCATTTTTTATTTTTTTGGAATTAAAATGCCATGGCACTCCATGAACGTGTCCATGCCGTGAGACCAATATTTTGAAAATTCCTTCTAATTTACTGCACATGGAATTAACTTACACACAAGTACACAAATATGATTTTTCAAACCCGTTATGGTTAGCCGTTGCATGTAGATGTAGTTCAAATTTCAATTACGGTCATTAAATAGCTAGAAAATCACTTAAATATCTTGAAAAGGTCAAATGACCCCTGAAATTTTCCAAATTTTCACATGACAGTTGTATTAGTGCACGTTACACGTAAAAAACATTAAAGGCCGTAAGAGGAAGCTATCTCCCATTTTTCTTCAAACATGCATTGTTCCCTCTCGGAGCATGAGCCTTCTAGTGAGTTGCTCCGGTTTGTGAGGGGTGTGTGTCCAAACTTTCATCAAACATGCCAATTTTTTTACCACATCAACTTGGTGGCATGACACTACATCAAGCAAGGTTTCATGTTTTTCTGGTCATTTTTAAATTTTTTGGAATTAAAATGCCATGGCACTCCAGGCATGTCTCCATGCCGTGAGACCAATATGTTTGAAAATTCCTTCTAATTTACTGCACATGGAATTAACTCGCACACAAGTACATAAATATGATTTTTCAAATCGTTATGGTTAGTCATTGCTTGTAAATGTAGTTCTAATTTCAATTACGGTCACTAAATGGTTATAAAATCACTTAAATGTCTTCAAAAGGTCAAATAACCTCTCAAAGTTTCCAAATATTCACATGGCAGTTGTATTAGTGCATGTTACATGTAGAAAACATTGAAGCCGTAAGAGGAAGATATCTCCCATTCGTCATCAAACATGCATTATGCCCTCTCAGACCATGAGCCTTCTAGTGAGTTGCTCCGGTTTGTGAGGGGTGTGTGTTCAAAATTTTGTCAAAGAGGCCATATTTTTTAACACATCAACTTGGTGGCATGACATTACATACAGCAAGGTTTCATGTTTTTCTGATCATTTTTCATTTTTTGGAATTAAAATGCCATGGCACTCCAAGCATGTGTCCATGCCGTGAGACCAATATGTTTGAAAATTACTTCTAATTTACTACACATGGAATTAACTCGCACACAAGTACACAAATATGATTTTTCAAACCGTTATGGTTAGCCGTTGCATGTAGATGAAGTTCAAATTTGAATTACAATCATTTAATGGCTAGAAAATCACTTAAATGTCTTCAAAAGGTCAAATGACCCCTGAAATTTTCCAAATTTTCACATGACAGTTGTATTAGTGCACGTTACACTTAGAAAATATTTGAAGGCCGTAAGAGGAAGCTATCTCCCTTTCGTCACCAAACATGCATTGTTCCCTCTCAGAACCACGAGCCTTCCAGTGAGTTGCTCCGGTTTGTGAGGGGTGTGTCTATCCAAACTTCCGTCAAACAGTCCAATTTTTTTTCCACATCATCTTGGTGTCATGACATTACATCAAGCAAGGTTTCATGTTTTTTTGATCATTTTTTAGTTTTTTGGAATTAAAATGCCATGGCACTCCATGAAAGTGTCCATGCCGTGAGACCAATATGTTTGAAAATTCCTTCTAATTTACTGCACATGGAATTAACTTACACACAAGTACACAAATATGATTTTTCAAACCCGGTATGGTTAGCCGTTGCAATGTAGATGTAGTTCAAATTTGAATTACAGTCATTAAATGGCTAGAAAATCACTTAAATGTCTTCAAAAGGTCAAATGACCCCTAAAGTTTCCCAATTTTTCACATGACAGTTGTATTAGTGCACGTTACACGTAGAAAATTTTAAAGGCCGTAAGAGGAAAGCTATCTCCCATTCATCATCAAACAAGCATTGTTCCCTCTCGGAACCATGAGCCTTCTAGTGAGTTGCTCCAGTTTGTGAGGGGTGTGTGTCCACACATTCGTCGAACAGGCAAATTTTTTTACAACATCATCTTGGTGGCATGACATTACATCAAGCAAGGCTTCATGTTTTTCGGATCATTTTTTAATTCTTTGGAATTAAAATGACATGGCACTCCATGCATGTCTTCATGCTGTGAGACCAATATGTTTGAAAATTCCTTATAATTTACTGCACATGGAATTAACTCGCACAGAAGTACACAAAGTATGATTTTCAAACCGTTATGGTTAGCCGTTGCATGTAGATGTAGTTCAAATTTGAACTATGGTCATTAAATGGCTAGAAAATCACTTAAATATCTTCAAAAGGTCAAATGACCCCTGAAATTTTCCAAATTTTCACTTGACAGTTGTATCAGTGCACGTACACGTAGAAAACATTGAAGGCCGTAAGAGGAAGCTATCTCCCGTTCGTCATCAAACATGCATTATTCCCTCTCGGACCATGAGCCTTCTAGTGAGTTGCTCCGGTTTGTGAGGGGTGTGTGTCCAAACTTTTGTCAAAGAGGCCATATTTTTTACCACATCAACTTGGTGGCATGACATTACATCAAGCAAGGTTTCATGTTTTTCTGATAATTTTTTATTTTTTGGAATTAAAATGCCATGGCACTCCATGCATGTGTCCATGCCGTGAAACCAATATGTTTGAAAATTCCTTCTAATTTACTGCACATGGAATTAACTAGCACACAAGTACACAAATATGATTTTTCAAACCGTTATGGTTAGCTGTTGCATGTAGATGTAGTTCAAATTTGAATTACAGTCATTGAATGGCTAGAAAATCACATAAATGTCTTCAAAAGGTCAAATGACCCCTGAAATTTTCCAAATTTTCACATGACAGTTGTATTAGTGCATGTTACACGTACATGAAGGCCGTAAGAGGAAGCTATCTCTCCATTCGTCATGAAACATGCATTGTTCCCGCTCGGAACCACGAGCCTTCTAGTGAGTTGCTCCGGTTTGTGAGGGGTGTGTGTCCAAACTTTCGTCACACAGGCCAATTTTTTTACCACATCAACTTGGTGGCATGACATTACATCATGCAAGGTTTAATGTTTTTCTGGTCATTTTTTAAGTTCTTGGAAGTAAAATGCCATGGCAGACCATGCATGTGTCCATGTCGTGAGACCAATATATTTGAAAATTCCTTACAATTTACTACACATGGAATTAACTCGCATACAAGTAAACAAATATGATATTTCAAACCGTTATGATGAACCGTTGCATGTAGATGTAGTTCAAATTTGAATTATCATCATTGAATGGCTAGAAATCACTTGAATGTCTTCAAAAGGTCAAATGACCCCTGAAATATTCCAAATTTTCACATGACAGTTTTATTAGTGCATGTTACACATAGAAAAAAATTAAGGTCGTAAGAGGAAGCTATCTCCCGTTCGTGATCAAACATGCATTATTCTCTCTCGGAACCACGAGCCTTCTACTGAGTTGCTCCGGTTTGTGAGGGGTGTGTGTCCAAACTTTCGTCAAACAGGCCAATTTTTTACCACATCGTCTTGGTGGCATGACATTCAATCAAGCAAGGTTTCATGTTTTTCTGATTATTTCTTAATTTTTTGGAATTAAAATGCCATGGCACTCCGTGCATGTGTCCATGCCGTAAGACCAATATGTTTGAAAATTCCTTCTAATTTACTGCACATGGAATTAACTTGCCCACAGGTACACAAATATGATTTTTCAAACCATTATGGTTAGCCGTTGCATGTAGATGTAGTTCAAATTTGAATTACGGTCATTAAATGGCTAGAAAATCACTTAAATGTCTTGAAAGATCAAATGACCCCTGAAATTTTCCAAAGTTTCACATGACAGTTGTATTAGTGCACGTTACACGTTGAAAAAAATTTGAAGGCCGTCAGAGGAAGCTATCTACCGTTCGTCATCAAACATGCATTGTTCCCTCTCGGGACCATGAGCCTTCTAGTCAGTTGCTCCAGTTTGTGAGGGGTGTGTGTCCAAACTTTCGTCAAACAGGCCAATTTGTTTACCACATCATCTTGGTGGCATGACATTTCATGAAGCAAGGTTTCATGTTTTTTTGATCATTTTTTAATGTTTTGAATTAAAATGCCATGGCACTCCATGCATGTGTCCATGCCGTGAGACCAATATGTTTGAAAATTTCTTTTAATTTACTGCACATGGAATTAACTCGCACACAAGTAAACAAATATGATTTTTCAAACCGTTATGGTTAACCGTTGTACGTAGATGTAATTCAAATTTGAATTATCATCATTGAATGGCTAGAAAATCACTTAAATGTCTTCAAAAGGTCAAATGACCCCTGAAATATTCCAAATTTTTACATGACAGTAGTATTAGTGCATGTTACACATAGAAAAAATTTCAAGGCCGTAAGAGGAAGCTATCTCCCGTTCGTTATTAAACATGCATTGTCCCCTCTCGGAACCACGAGCCTTCTAGTGAGTTGCTCCGGTTTGTGAGGGGTGTGTGTGCAAGCTTTAATCAAACAGGCCAATTATTTTACCACATCATCTTGGTGGCATGACATTACATCAAGCAAGGTTTCATGTTTTTCTGATTATTTTTTAACTTTTTAGAATTAAAATGCCATGGCACTCCATGCATGTGTCCATGCCGTGAGACCAATATGTTTGAAAATTCCTTCTAATTTACTTTATATGGAATTAACTTGCACACAAGTACACAAATATGATTTTTCAAACCATTATGGTTAGCCGTTGCGTGTAGATGTAGTTCAAATTTGAATTACGGTCATTAAATGGCTAGAAAATCACTTAAATGACTTCAAAGATCGAATGACCCTGAATTTTTTAAATTTTCACATGACAGTTGTATTAGTGCACGTTACACGTTGAAAAAAAATTGAAGGCCGTCAGAGGAAGCTATGCCCCGTTCGTCATCAACCATGCATTGTTCCCTCTCGGGACTATGAGCCTTCTAGTGAGTTGCTCCAGTTTTTTGAGGGGTGTGTGTCGAAACTTTCGTCAAACAGGCCAATTTGTTTACCACATTATCTTGGTGGAATGACATTCCATGAAGCAAGGTTTTCATGTTTTTCTGATCATTTTTTAATTTTTTGGAATTAAAATGCCATGGCACTCCATGCATGTGTCCATGCCGTGAGACCAATATGTTTGAAAATTTATTTTAATTTAGTGCACATGGAATTAATTCACACACAAGTACACACATATGCTTTTCAAACCGTTATGGTTAGCCGTTGCATGTACATGTAGTTCTAATTTGAATTACGGTCATTAAATGGTTAGAAAATCACTTAAATTTCTTCAAAAGGTCAACTGACCCTTGAAATTTTGCAAATTTTCACATGACAGTTGTATTAGTGCACGTTACACATAGAAAAAAAATTGAAGGCCGGATGAGGAAGCTATCTCGTGTTCGTCATCAAAGATGCATTGTTCCCTCTCAGGATCACGAGCCTTCTAGTGAATTGCTCCGGTTTGTGAGGGGAGTGTGTCCAAACTTTCGTCAAACATGCCAATTTTTTTACCACATCATCTTTGTGGCATGAAATTACATCAACGAGGGTTTCATGCATTTTTGATCTTTTTTTAATTTTTTGGAATTTAAATGCCATGTCACTCCATGCTTAATTGTGTCATAGCCGTTAGACCAATATGTTTGAAAATTTCTTCCAATTTACTGCACATGGAATTAAATCGCAGACAAGTACACAAAATATTACTTTTCAAACCGTTATGGTTAGCTGTTGCATGTACATGTAGTTCAAATTTCAATTATGGTCATTAAATGGCTAGAAAATCACTTAAATGTCTTAAAAGGTCAAATGACCCCTGAAATTTTCCAAAATATGACATGATAATTGTATTAGTACTACAATTTTTTCTCGTACATTTAAAAAACCATCCGTTACCAGTTTACTCCAAATTCATCTTCCACAGCTAATAAAAAATATCTACAACATCACACAGAGTTGTTTTGTAGCAATCGTTTGCGATGAAAATTTCTGGGTCTATTTAAGTCTTCCTCCTTAAGCTCTGCTGGCTCGTCTTCTCCAGTGCCGGCAACCCCCGAATCCACAAATTCCGATCCCCATTCCCGCACTCCCTTCTTGCAAAGATGACGCCGTGGAAATGCTTCGTGAAGGCCCATACGATGGTCGCGTCCCCCCAAGCATGGCTGCCTGCGCCGAGAGCGCGGCCGCCTACGCCGAGAGGGTCGCCGCATCCGCATTGAGCGCAGCCGCTTCCACCGAGAGGGCATCTGCGGCAGCTAACAGGGCAGCTGCAGCAGCCGAGATGGCTGCAGCTGCTATTGCGACGGTGGCTGCAAACGCTGAGAGCGCTCGAGCTGCCGTACGTGCTGCCGATGTCGCCCTAGCACGGGTCGAGGCCATCCACACCAAGATATTCCATGCCACCTCGGAATCTAGCATGCAACCCTTGTCCGAAATGGCAGTGGTGGCCATGGAGCACCTGCTTCTTCATGAGGGCGCCGAGCAGGAGCTGGAGATGCAGGAGGCGGCGGAGATCGAGGAGCGCCAGGAGGAGGAGTTGCGTTGCCGAGGTCGAGGTAGAGAATAATCTGCCCGTTGAGGAATCGGTGGTGGAGTACCAACGTGAGCTCTGGCGCAGCCACTACCACAAATACTAGAACCTTGAGGGTAGCGCCGAGGACGAGGACGAGGACGTGGTCGACTTTAGCAGGGGGACGCGGCGTCCACCAACGGCGGCATGTCGCCAGAACAAGTCATCAACATCTCATCTCACACCGGCGATGCATAGGCCGGCGCGGCAGCGGATTTGTTAAAATTATGTGTACTTAGGATTTGTTTTTAATGCTGGTCTTTTGTTAGAGCAATGTTTACGTCAACTGGATCTGTTTAATTAATAATTTGCTCAATTTAGTAAGTGTGG
Source organism: Triticum aestivum (assembly GCF_018294505.1). NCBI lineage: Eukaryota > Viridiplantae > Streptophyta > Magnoliopsida > Poales > Poaceae > Triticum > Triticum aestivum. Next base: position 26,272,223 of record NC_057807.1, on the reverse strand, counting down.
TCTGTGTGTTGTACGCTCTTTTGTGTGCCCAAATTAGCAAGCGATGTTAAATTATGCAATGACATACCTGGGGAAATTTCCACTAAAATTTGAATTATCAAACTCATCCCATGCACGTAAAGCATAAGAATCGTTTGCAATGCACACTATCATTCAATGTGAATGGTGTTTGGCTGCACCGCGTGCAAAGTTTCCCTCCATATTTCAAAAAATTTGGCCTACCGCCAAAATATGCTATGGTTAAGGATCTCCTGGAAGAAAATATAGATGGGCATGTTATTTATTTCTATGCTAAAGCTACTAGAATTGCCAAACCCAATGAAAAAGATAAACATAGACATGTTGTTGGCATGCCCATTGTCTCAGTTAAAATAGGAGATCACTGTTATCATGGTTTATGTGACCTAGGTGCTAGTGTGAGCACTATTCCCTATTCCCTATATCAAGAAATTATGAATGATATAGCACCCGCTGAAATAGAGGACATAGATGTTACTATTAAGCTTGCTAATAGAGATACTATTTCACCAATTGGGATTGTTAGAGATGTTGAAGTCTTGTGTGGGAAAATAAAATGCCCTACTGACTTTCTTGTTCTTGGTTTCCCACAAGATGATTTTTGTCCCATTATCTTTGGTAGACCTTTCTTGAACATCGTTAATGCTAAAATAGATTGTGAGAAACAAACTGTTGGTGTTAGATTTGGTGATGAGTCTCATGAGTTTAATTTTTCCAAGTTTAGTAGAAAACCTCATAAAAATTAATTGCCTAGTAAGGATGAAATAATTGTTCTTGCTTCTATTGTTGTGCCTCCTATTGATCCTTTAGAACAATATCTGCTAGACCATAGAAATGATTTACATATGCATGAAAGAAATGAATTAGATAAGATTTTCGTTGAACAATGCCCTCTGCTTAAACACAATTCACCTATTGAAACTCTAGGAGGTCCTCCTCCACCTAAAGGTGATCATGTGTTTGAATTAAAACAATTGCCAGACACTTTGAAATATGTTTTTTTATGAGAAGAAGATATATCCTATTATTATTAGTGCTAACCTTTCAGAACATGAAGAAGAAAGATTATTGAAAGTTCTAAGGAAGCACCGAGCTGTTATTGGATATAATCTTGATGATTTAAAGGGCATTAGTCACAGTCTATGTCAGCATAGGATTAATATGGAACCTGATGCTAAACCCATTGTTGATCACCAACGTTGGCTAAATCCGAAGATGAAGTGGTAAGAATGGAAATATTAAAACTTCTGGAAGCAGGTATAATCTATCCTATAGCTAATAGTAGATGGGTAAGTCTTGTTCACTGTGTCCCTAAGAAAGGAGGTATTACCATTGTTCCTAATGATAAGAATGAACTCATTCCACAAAGAATTGTTACAAGCTATAGAATGGTAGTTGATTTTAGAAAATTAAACAAAGCAACTAGAAAAGATCATTACCCTTTGCCTTTTATTGATCAAATGCTAGAAAGATTATCTAAGCACAAACATTTTTGCTTCCTTGATGGATACTCTGGTTTTTCACAAATACCTGTTTCCCGACCTGATCAAGAAAAGACCACTTTTACTTGTCCTTTTGGAACTCATGCTTATAGACGTATGCCTTTCGGATTATGCAATGCACCTGCTACTTTTCAAAAATGTATGGCTGCTATATTCTCTGACTTTTGTGAAAATATTATCGAAGTTTTCATGGATGACTTTTCTGTTTATGGGAAGTCTTTTGATGATTGTTTAAGCAATCTTGATCGAGTTTTGCAGAGATGTGAGCAAACAAATCTTGTCTTGAATTGAGAGAAGTGCCACTTTATGGTTAATGAAGGTATTGTTTTGGGCCATAAAATTTCTGAAAGAGGCATTGAGGTGGACAAATCTATGGTTGATGCAATTGAGAAAATGCCATGTCCTAAAGATATCAAAGGTTTTCGTAGTTTCCTTGGTCATGCTGGTTTCTATAGGAGATTTATCAAAGACTTTTCTAAGATTTCTAGGCCCCTTACAAATCTTTTGCAAAAGGATGTTCCTTTTATTTTTGATGATGATTGTTTAGAAGCCTTCGAAACACTCAAGAAAGCCTTAATTTCTGCACCTATTGTTCAACCACCTGATTGGAACTTGCCTTTCGAAATTATGTGTGATGCTAGTGATTATGTTGTTGGTACTATTCTAGGACAAAGAGTTGATAAGAAATTAAATGTTATTCGTTATGCTAGTAAAACTCTAGACAATGCACAACGAAATTATCCTACTACTGAAAAAGAATTTCTAGCAGTGGTGTTTGCTTGCCATAAATTTAGATCTCACATTGTTAAATCTAAAGTTAATGTTCACACCAATCATGCTGCTATAAAATATCTTATGGAAAATAAATATGCTAAACCTAGACTTATTTGATGGGTTCTCTTGCTACAAGAATTTGATTTGCATATCATTGATAGAAAAGGAGCAGAGAACCCCGTAGCTGATAACGTGTCTAGGTTGGAGAATGTCCTTGATGACCCACTACCTATTGATGATAGTTTCTTGATGAGCAGCTAGCTGCAATAAATGTTTCTCATAACACTCCTTGGTATGCTGATTATGCTAATTACATCGTTGCTAAATATTTACCACCTAGCTTTACATACCAACAAAAGAAAAAATTCTTCTATGTACATTACTTCTGGGATGACCCACATCTTTATAAAGAGGGGTAGATGGTATTATCAGACGTTGTGTACCTGAGCATGAAGAGGGACAAATCCTATGGAAATGTCACTCTGAAGCTTATGCAGGGCATCATGCAGGTGACAGAACTACTCACAAGGTATTGCAATCTGGTTTTTATTGGCCTACCCTCTTCAAGGATGCTCGTAAGTTTGTCTTATCTTGTGATGAATGTCAAAGAATAGGTAATATCGGTAAGCGTCAAGAAATGCCTATGAATTATTCACTTGTTGTTGAACCATTTGATGTTTGGGGTTTTGATTACATGGGACCTTTTCCTTCCTCTAATGGGTATACACATATTTTGGTTGTTGTTGATTATGTTACTAAGTGGGTAGAAGTTATTCCAACTAGTAGTGTTGATCACAACACCTCTATTAAAGTGCTTAAGGAAGTTATTTTCCCAAGATTTGGAGTCCCTATATACTTAATGACTGATGGTAGTTCACACTTTATTCATGGTGCTTTTCGTAAAATGCTTGCCAAGTATGATGTTAACCATAGAATTGCATCGCCCTATCATCCTCAGTCTAGTGGTCAAGTTGAACTTAGCAATAGAGAAATAAAATTAATTTTGCAAAAGACCGTCAATAGGTCCCGGAAGAATTGGTCTAAGAAAATATATGATGCACTTTGGGCCTATAGAACAGCATATAAAAATCCTATGGGTATGTCTCCTTATAAAATGGTTTATGGAAAAGATTGTCATTTGCCTATTGAGTTAGAACATAAAGCATATTGGGCAATCAAAGAACTCAACTATGATTTTAAACTTGCTGGTGAAAAGAGGTTATTTGATATTAGCTCATTAGATGAATGGAGAACCCAAGCTTATGAAAATACCAAGTTATTTAAACAAAAAGTTAAAAGATGGCATGATAAAAGAATCCAAAAGCGTGAGTTCAAAGTTGGAGAATATGTTCTTTGTACAACTCTTGTTTCAGATTATTTGCAGGAAAACTCCTCTCAAAATGGGAAGGACCCTATGTTATCGAGGAGGTTTATCGGTCTGGGGCTATCAAAATAAATAATGCCGAAGGTACTAACCCGAAAGTTGTTAATGGGCAACGAATAAAACATTATATCTCAGGTATGCCCATTAATGTTGAAAGTAATATTATCCAAACCATGACACCAGAAGAACACATAAAAGAGACCTTCCAGAACACTCCAGAATTGTGGAAAAAAAAAGAGGATGTACGTGATACGGTAAGTAAACGGAATCCAAAAAATCCGCAAAAATGTTTTTTCTCAATTTTGGAATATTTGAAAAAGGGTTCATTATCCTTTTGCCCTTAGTGGTGTCCATCTGCTCAGTTTTGACCTCAGATGCAAATTGTGCTCAATTTTGCCCCTAGTCCGTGCGCACCGACTCGTTCTGTGAACTTTGGCGTCTCCGTCAGGTCAACGTTTTGACTCGGCCCTTACAGGTGGGACCAGGCGGCAGAGGCGGCCAATTTTATTCAAACCGTTGCACGCGTGGCTTGCGGGACCCAGCAGAGAGCCGTTGAGCATAGAGTCGTTGTGGGTGTGCTATATTAGCGGGCGACAGCGGCGGTGACCACGGCGACAGAGAGCACGGCGCTGACCATGGCGAGAGAGCGAGAGCACGACGGCGGTGGGAAGCTAGCTGTGGAGGGCGCAGCGGTGGGAAGCTAGCTGTGGAGGGCGCGGCGGCGTTGAGATCCCGTTCGGCTCCGAGCTCCATGTCTTCCGCAAGCTCCCGCGCCACCTCGCGGATGCAGAGCCGGGCGCGTGTGGAGATGCATGTCTTCGTCTGTCCACGGTGCCGGGCGAGCATTGATCGGAGGGTTTCTCACACACCGAGGAACCACAATCGTCCGTTCTACGTGTGCAGCGAGAATGGGGTAAGAATCAGGGAAATTGCACCATTTTCGTGGTCGAGATCTTTGAGCAATCAGTTGATCTGTTTCGTGTTCATGCAGGTGACATGCTTCTTTCTTTGGGTCGATGCTCTGGCCAAGACTCTGATAAATGAACTGCAAGAAGAGCATGACGAATGGTTGCGCATGCTGCCCCAAACTGCAGTGGCTGCAGCACGTGCTCCGGAAGAAGAGATGGAGGGCGAAGCACGCACTGACAGAGAGCTAGCTATTGAGCTTAGGATGTTGAAGAAGAAGGTCAGGAAGCTTGAAGATCAAGCACTACCAATACCCATTTGCAAATACTTTTGGGCATTTGTAGGTATGGTAATCGCACTGGTTGGAATGTTGAAAATGTATGGAAAGGCATGAATTATGGAGGAATTTGTAATCTTGAAATTGTATGAGAAATTCACCTAGTTTAAATGTTGTTCAAAGTTGTTTAAATGTTGAAAAAAAAAAAGAAGAAGTGACCAACATTTAGATATTTTGAAAAAAAGGAGAAGAAATGAGGAATTCAGAAACTTTTGATCAATGAAATGTAGCTAATGAATTATTCCAGAGCCAAACAATTAAGGTTAGAAATTTTTGGGAGTTGTTAAATATTTAATAGCAATTTAAGTAATCCAATTCAAATACACCGTGATTTAAATCAAAGACCAAAATGTCATGGAAAATGTGCCTCAGCTCTGGTAGATGTTTACACCTAGTGCCAAAATAAATGAACCTTTTTTAAGGGCACTACATTGAGTAGAAACTAATTTGTCTAAAAAATGAAGGGTGGAAAGTGCACAAAAAATTGGTGCGGCTGGGGACTCGAACCCAAGACCGCGTGGGTTTGTGGTGTTTAGGGCTGCGCTGGTAACCGCTAGGGCAGATGGCAAGAGTTTGACATGGGTAGGGAAGGAATGTATACATAGTGAGACTGTGAAATTTGTCAAAAAAATGTGAGACCGTGAATGTTTGCACATGCGTGAGAGTGGTTTTCTTTGTTTTGCACTGAAATTTTGGAGGGTTGGAAGGTTGAAAACGTATGTTTGCACTGCCACGTGGTTTTGGTTAGAGTGGCACTTGGTTTAATGTTAGAGTGGCACTTGGTTTAGGATTTAAACGGAATAAATTTGCATGTTAGTTCATGACTTTTTTTTGAATAAAACGGAGGGCTTCTCACCCCCTCCGATTTTCATTAATGACAACCACAAGTTCTCGAGCTTCATGACTTGGTTTAGAGAAGAAATTATATGCTTGGGCACGGGCGTTTTTTAACACACATAATAAACCCTAATAAATAACTTAGATAAGATGCAACACAAGTACCATTACAATAATAAGTTCACGGACAGTTCACGGACACATGACGAAACATGACACGACACGACACAACATAGAAAAGCAACAAATAAAAAACGAAACAGTCTTCATCTTGATCTCCTCCTTCCACTTTGGCCGCGCGCGCCCCTTTAACACCGTCTTCATCTTCACACCTCCTCCTCGTCGTCGTAGGGAAGGGAGTGCATCCCGGCTGGAGTGGGGAAGATGTTCTCGTAGTTGGTGTAGATGTTGTAGACGGTGAAGACGATGGCCTCGCAGCCGCACCAAAAGACTTGGCCGAGGAGCTCGCGCGCGTCAAACGGGTTGGTGAAGGTGACCGTGAGCAGTAGGAGGATGCCGCCGCGGTCACGAACCTCGTTGAGGGTGAACATCATCGGTGAGCCCCGTGGGAGGTGGGCATAGCCGGCTCTGAGGAAGGCGCGGGTGAGTTCGACGGAACCCCTCCACCTTGAAAAAGCCCACACGCGGAGCTCCCTCTCCACGAGCACGCCCGGTGGGTAGCGCCGCTCCGGCACGACAGGCGGACGGCTGAAGGTCGGCCCGTTGAACTGCATGGTCTCGCTTGGGGAGGGCTCGGTCAATTGGGTGTTTGAAGTTGGAGAGAATGGATCGGATCTGGCTTATGGGTGGGAGAGGAAGATAGGCACCCCATTTATAGGCCTGTGGGTGGGAGATGAAGAGAGAAAGGGTGAGAATGGTGCGTGTGTGAATCCGAACGCGTGTGTGTATCCGTTACGCTTTGCACTCTTAAATTTTTGCACAAAAACGATGCATGCATGGGGCGCGTGTGTGCATTTGAATCACTGCATAGCTCTTTGACCGGACGGTGCATCTGACTCGTTGAACCACCTAGCTGGCCTCGCTAGCCTAGCGCGCCTAGCATGCCTCGCTCGCCTCGCTCGCATGCATGCACGTCGCAGCCTCCCGCACATGTAAACCCACGTCGCAGCCTATGCACGTCACCACCTCCCATGCATGCATGCAAGGCCTGGAAAGGCTGAGACGGGCTATTTACTGCGGTCTCAGGCCCAGACAATGAGACGGCCCAATGGTCCATCCAGCGCGCCCGATATTTGTTTAAAAAAAAGAATCTCCCAGCCAATCAGATTGCATCTCCCGGATCGCCCCCCTCCTCCCCACAGATTCCTTCTAGAAGGGTTAGATCGACGGCCCTTGTTCAGTGCTAGGGTTAGATGAACGGTCCTGGTTCAGCGCTAGGATTAGCGGGGTTTGGGAGGGGTTTGGAGCAGTCAAAGCTATGTTTGACCAGATTTCAAATGACCATAATAAATTAAATAAAAATCAAAAAAATAAAAATCCTACGCACATAGTCTTCTTATGTCATATACTAACGATTTAAGTTGATAAACAAGGTTTACATACATTTAAACGATAAGTTCATGTGTATTGTATGATATCTCGAGTATCTCAAACTCTTTTGTATGAAGTGACGAGAAGTGTTTTGGGGAAATAAACATGAAAATTTCAAAAAACTCACCACAGCTTCATTTTAGAGTGACTAAGAAGGATCAGGCTTAGTTTTTCATTATGATGTTTTACACTTATTTAAATCTTGGTCAAAGTTAAGTTTGACCAGAATTCAAATGAGCAAAACAAATTTAAAAAAAAACAAAAAATGGAAAAACCAGCGCACATAGTCTGTATATATAGAATATATAGAATATATGTTTAGGAAATTTATTTGGCTGATTTAGACAAGGTCGAAAAAAACCTTGCTTAGAGATGAGGCCGTTTACCCTACCTTTGGACCCCTCATTTTAGCACATTTTTCATGAAAATTTCAAAAACCTCACCACAGCTTCATTTTGGATTGACTAAGAAGGATCCAGGCTTAGTTCTTCATTTTGATGTTTTAGACTTGTTTAAATCTTGGTCAAAGTTAGGTTTGACCAGAATTCAAATGAGCAAAACAAAATTCAAAAAATCAAAAAAAGGAAAAACCATGTGCTCATTTAAACATCATCCAAGAGATTTAAACATCATGTCAAACATAGTTCTAACATCATCCAACAGAAATACAACATTATTCATAATGTTTCATAATTATTCACATATAGCGTTCGGGCTTCTGTCTGTTCCTTGAGCTTCTTGCCATCACTTTGCTCCTTGTGCACCTTGTGCTCATTGCTTCTTCTCTTCTCCTCTTGGTTGTCGGTGCCTTGTGTGTCTTCTTCAAACCTATCATAGAGTTGTGCAAAACATAAAGGGTAATGAGATCATGTCAAGTGACCCATAAATGTACAAACCCTTGCAAGATTTACATACCTAGCAGAACTCACAACAATAGAAGGTTGGTCACCATTTGGAGCCTCACTTGGATCATCATTTGGAACCTCACTTGGATCATCATTTGGAGCCTCACTTGGATCATCAAGATCATCATTTGGAGCCTCACTTGGATCACCATGATCATCATTTGGAGCCTCACTTGGATCACCATGATCACTATTTGGAGCCTCACTTGGATCACCATGATCACTATTTGGAGCCTCACTTGGATCGTCGTCAAAATCATGCGGCTGTTGACCATCATCATTTCGAACCTCATCAAAATCCTCATCTGATGCAACCAGCTGTTGTCCATCATTTTCATCAAAGCCTTCATCGAAACTCTCTCCGAACGCTGGATCTACTATGTTATCACAATACTTACCGAAATGACCAGACCCACCACATCTTGTGCACTTACGCTTCCTCGCTCCAAGTCCAGCTCCTTCGCTGCAAGGTCTGATTCGACTCTTCCTTGGTCTACCTGCTGCTCTCTTCAGAGCTGGAGCGCAAAGCTTGAATCCAGGGTCCACCATGTCCCATTGTTGTTTTCCCTCCATAGCAGGCAAGGCATAAGCATATGTGCCTTTGAACCTTGCAACAGAGTAGTAATCATGCACATACTGCTGAATGTTCCCTGCTGGACCTGGGAGAGAAGTGATGAAAAACAAGGCATGAATGCATGGCAACCCAGTTATCTGTCATTGCCTACAACTGCAAGTTCTAGCTTCTAAATCCACTCGTAACCCACGAACGATGTTGTCGCCGCGTTGCAGGCGCAAAAGCAAAGGGGGCAGTAAACGCGTCGACAGCCATTGCAGTACCTTGTTGGCTGGTCGAAACAACGGTTGCACATAAGCGACGGAAGCTGGTGTGGCACCACTCGTAACCCACGAATGATGTTGTCGCCGCCGCCTCCAGCCGGATCACCTCCCCCGCCGCCGCCGCCGCCTCCCGGACCACCTCCCCCGCCGCCGCCGCCGCCTCCCGGACCTCCTCCGCCACCAGGCGCACCTCCACCGCCGGCCCCACCCCCTCCAGGGCCACCTCCACCACCACCAAGGCCACCACCCCCGCGGGGGACTGGGCCAATGTCGACGGCGAGCGGATTTCGCGCTGTCTCGCCTGCAGCAGCCTTGAGCATCACCGGCGGCGCCGCCTCCTTGCGGAGGTTGGTGTCGAGAGCCGGGAGCGGCGCCGCCATGTGCTTGGCCTCCTTGCCGGTGTCGAGAGCGGGGAGCGGCGCCGCCATGTGCTTGGCCTCCTTGCCGGTGTCGAGAGCCGGGAGCAGCGCCGCCATGGACACCTTGTCATGGCTCGTGGCTAGCACCGGGAGGGGCGCCTCATTGGCCTTGCCCTGCTTCTTCTCCAGATTGGGCCATTCATACTGCTCGAGGTTTAACTTGACTTCGATTTGACCTATAAGGATTGTCCCAGCACTGAACAAGAAGAAATTACAGGTTAAAATAACCACACCCTCTAACGATCCATCAGAAATTCACGATTCGATAGACGATCCATTCGTCGCACGTACCTCGGAAAGGCGTACTCATCCGACTTGTCTGAACCCGAACTGTCGTAGTCCTCGCCGGACTCGACAGAGAACGCCTCGCCCCCTTTGCCCCTGCAAACAGCACACAGACACAGTCAAAAGATTATCCTCGCAAACAACAGATAGAAGAGAGAGCGCTTCTAATTCCCGCCCTACCTCTCGCGGACGGCGAGCTGCTTGCGATGTGGAGATAGAACGAGGTCCAGCATCTCCTCGGTCATGCTGCGAAGGAAACGGATGAACTCGTAACTCGGGGAAGATGGTACGATTGGACAGGTTGACAGATCGAAACGCTTACCAGGCTAGTGGCTGGAATTTGTTTCGAGTGGTGACTCCTCTCTGACTCTCCTTCCTCCTCGAGAAGGAGGGGGTCCGTGACGATGGTGCGCGCCTGGGCGGGGCGACCACCATGCACTTGTCGCCCGCCGCATTGCCGCCGCGGTGGCTTCATCAAACAGACCAGATGCGTCAGGTTGATGCCCCGAGAACAAACGGAATCAACAGCGCAGTTGGGAACATTATTAACCTGGTGTGGTGCGGAGCAGATATTCGAGCGGCCGGGAGTCTCCTTGGCGCGGCTCTCGCGGCACGTCGGAGTGGCGCCCGCCGGCGGAAGTCCTTGTACATGCGCACCATTGTTAGACTATGTATAGCTTCTGTACCTATATACGTATATGATACATATTGTAACACAACCATTATATATAATGAGATAAGCCACCCCAAGGGTTGTGCTGGTTCCCCAAAACTTATTGTCTTACATGGTATCACGCTAGGTTACGATCGCTTCCGCTTCTAAACCCTAATACCCGCACCGCCGCCGCAGCCGCCGCCGCCTTCACCGCCGCCGCCGCGCCACCGATCGCGCCGCCGCCATGTCGAGCGCCGCCACCACCGGTTCCACTGCTGCGGGCTTCCTCCCGGCCTCTCTTGCGGCTCTGCTCAACCTCCCGCTCGATGCCGTCTCTGTTCCGGCTCCGATCGGGACAAGGAGCATCGGCTCCGTCTTCTCCACGCCGCCGGCGCCCTCGCTTGGGCGTGACCTCGTGGTCCACACCGCGGCGCCGCCGTCCGCTGCGGACTCCGCAGGCGTCGTCCCGCCGCTCCTGCCGCAAGCGGATCACACTGCCCCGCTGGCGGGGTTGGCGGCGTCCGCCCCGGCCGCGGGCCTTGCGGCGTCCGCACCGGCCGCGAGCTTTGCGGCGCCCGCCCTGGCTGCGGTCCCGCCTCCTCCCGCATCGGCTTCGGTGCCTCCGGCTGCCTCCATGGTGTTTGCACCCCAGGCAGCCTCCTCGATGGGATTGTCTTCGCCGCCGCCGTTTCACTTCGGTCATCTCATCACCATCAAGCTCTCCGCCGACAACTACATCTTCTGGCGTGCGCAGGTTCTCCCGCTCTTGGGGAGTCACTACCTGCTAGGCTACGTCGACGGATCGCTTCCCTGCCCACCCGCGCTGGTAGACAGCGTGCACGGTCCGGTCTACAATCCGGCCCATCGCGTCTGGACGGGGCAGGACCAGGCGAACCTCTCCTCCATCCAGGGGTCGCTCTCGCCGGCAGTTGCCGGCCTTGTTGTCTTCGCGAAGACGTCTCATGAGGCCTGGACCATCCTTGAGCGCACCTTTGCAGCGCAGTCCCAGGCTCGTGTCTCTGCACTCCGTCGTCAGCTTGGAGAGTGTCAGAAGCTTGACTCCACTGCCACTGAGTTCTACAACAAGGTCAAGGGCCTCGCCGACACATTGGCCTCCATTGGACAGCCCCTCACCGACTCCGAGTTCAACTCGTTTATTGTCAATGGTCTTGATGAGGAGTATGATGCCTTAGTCGAGATCATCAACGAGCGGGGCAACTCGACACCCATGCTGGCACACGAGGTTTTCTCTCGGCTCCTTCTCACTGAGCAACGGGTCGAGACTCGCCGCACCAGGGGCACTGGCTCCCTCTCGGCCAACGCCGCCACCAAGGGTGGCCGCTCTTCTTCATCACCCCGGTCTCCCTTGGGGCTGCCACCGTCGCCCGCCTCGGCCCCCCCACCTACTGCGACCTTACCGGGGGCTGGCGGTCCACGTGTGTGTCAGCTTTGTGGCCGCGATGGGCACTGGGCCTCCAAGTGTCATAAGCGCTTCCAGCGAAGCTTCCTTGGTCTTGGCAATGACGGCAAAGATACACGCAACAATGCCCGTCAGGTCGCCATGGCTGATCGTCCCGCGCCGCAGAAGCAACAGGGACACACTCAGTCCTACTCCATCGATCCACACTGGTACATGGACTCTGGGGCGACAGAGCATCTAACCAGCGAGATGGGGAAGCTTCACACTCGTGAACCCTATCATGGCTCCGACAAGATCCACACCGCCAATGGAGCAGGTATGCACATCTCTCATATTGGTCAAGCATCTCTTCTCACTAGACATGCCAATAGGAGTCTTCAGCTTCGCAATGTTCTTCGAGTTCCATCTGTGACCCGTAATCTTCTTTCAGTTCCTAAACTCACACGTGATAATAATGTGCTTTGTGAATTTCACCCTTTTGATCTTTTTATTAAGGATCGGGGCACGAGGGACATTCTTCTTAGTGGGCGGTTGTGCCAGGGCCTCTACCGTCTGGAGCATCCTGGTGTCGCTCGTGTTTTCAGTGGAGTTCGGGTCTCTCCGTCACAGTGGCATGCTCGTCTTGGTCACCCGGCCACACCTATTGTCCGTCATATTTTGCGTCGTCATGAGCTTCCTAGTTTGTCTAGTCATAAAGATGTAGCAGTGTGTGATGCTTGTCAGCAGGGGAAGAGTCATCAACTTCCTTTTTCGGAGTCCAGTCGTGAGGTGAAACATCCTTTAGAACTTGTGTTTTCAGATGTATGGGGTCCTGCTCAGACTTCTGTCAGTGGTCATAATTACTATATCAGTTTCGTTGATGCTTATAGTCGCTTTACCTGGCTTTACCTTATTAAACGCAAATCTGATGTGTTTGATATTTTTGTTCAGTTTCAAAAACATGTTGAACGTCTTCTCAAGCACAAAATTGTTCATGTCCAGTCAGACTGGGGGGGCGAGTATCGCAACCTCAACTCTTTCTTTCAGTCGCTTGGGATAGCTCATCGTTTAGCATGTCCACATACACATCAGCAGAATGGTTCAGTCGAACGTAAGCATCGTCATATTGTTGAAGCTGGTCTTACTCTTTTGGCCCATGCATCTGTTCCGTTTCGGTTTTGGAGTGATGCTTTCACCACTGCATGCTTTCTCATCAACCGTACTCCTACTCGTGTTTTAAACATGAAGACTCCCATTGAGGTTCTCCTTAATGAACAACCTGATTATACCTTTCTCAAGGTATTTGGGTGTGCTTGCTGGCCGCATCTTCGTCCATATAACAAGCGCAAGCTTGAGTTTCGTTCTAAGAAGTGTGTTTTTCTTGGCTATAGCTCTCTTCATAAAGGTTACAAATGTCTTCATGTTCCCACTAATCGTGTCTATATATCTCGGGACGTCGTGTTTGATGAGCATGTTTTTCCCTTTGCCAACCTTCCTGTGTCCACTGTCGAACCACCATCCCTGCATTCATCCTCTGTTGCTTCTGACCAATTTGATGATGTTGCATACTCTCCTTTGCTGTTACCTAACCATGGTGCAGGAACCGGACGTGGAGCTCGTTTGGAGCTGTTGGAGGATTCACCATCATCATCGTCGTCTTCTGGTGGGCACGTCGATCGCCCTATGTTGCATGGCATCGATTCGCGTGCCCATGCATGGTCACCCGACGAGCCCGTCGCGCCGAGCATCTCCACTGCTCGGTCCGTTTCGCCAGCGGCCGCCGAGTCGCCCGCGGCTCGGCCCGTCACGCCGTCTTCGCCTGCGGCTCGGCCCGTCACGCCGTCTTCGCCCGCGGCTCGGGTCCTCACGTCGCCTTCATCAGCGGATCGGCCCGCGACACCGGCCGCGCCACGGCCCACTATGCCGAGCTCGCCATCGGCCCGGTCTGTGATGCCGGAGTCGCCAGCTGCTTCGTCTGCTCTGCCGGTTTCGCCGGTGGGTCGGCCTTCTTCGCCAACCGAGTCCGAGGCTACCGTGACTGGCTCCTCGTCACCGGCTGACTCGTCAACGTCGCCGTCCTCCAGCCCGTTGCAGGCTGCTCCGTCGACCTCGGTGGTTCCTGTGTCCCGACCACATACACGCAGTCGCAGTGGCATTTTCAAACCTAAGGAACGTAAGGATGGTACGGTTGCTTGGTTGGCTGCTTGTTTGGCTGCTGCTGTTGCGGATCCATCTTCTGAGCCTCGCTCATATCAGGCTGCCCTGCGCATTCCACATTGGCGAGAGGCTATGGAGCAGGAGTTTCATGCTCTTCTTCGTAACAAGACATGGACTCTCGTTCCTCCACCACCACGGGTAAATGTTATTGACTCAAAATGGGTATTCAAAGTGAAGAAGCATTCGGATGGATCTATTGAGCGTTACAAAGCGCGACTTGTTGCTCGCGGTTTTCGGCAGCGTCATGGTCTTGACTATGAGGACACCTTCAGTCCTGTCGTCAAGCCTACCACTATTCGGCTTCTTCTCTCCATTGCTGTTTCTCGTGGTTGGTCACTTCGTCAACTTGATGTGCAGAATGCTTTTCTACATGGATTTTTGGAGGAAGAGGTTTATATGAAACAGCCGCCTGGTTTCTCTGATCCTGATCGTCCTGACTATATCTGTCGTCTTTCCAAAGCACTATATGGTTTGAAGCAAGCTCCTCGTGCCTGGCATGCCCGCCTTGCCTCTGCCCTTCGTGCTCATGGGTTTGTGCCGTCTACTGCTGACACTTCGTTATTTCTTCTACAGAAGCCAGAAGTCACTATGTATCTTTTGGTATATGTCGATGATATTATCCTTGTCAGCTCTTCTCAGTATGCTGCTGATGCTCTTGTCTGCTCTCTTGGTGCTGATTTTGCGGTCAAAGATCTTGGGAAGCTTCACTACTTTCTTGGAGTTGAGGTCACTTCTCGTGCTACTGGTCTTGTCCTTACGCAGAAGAAGTACTCCTTGGAGTTGTTACAGAGAGCTGGCATGCTGAAGTGCAAACCGACCACCACACCCATGTCGTCTACCGACAAGATAACAGCTGTTGATGGTGAGCTTTTGTCTCCTGCGGATGCCACAGAGTACAGGAGCATTGTTGGTGGACTTCAGTACTTGACGATCACGAGACCAGATATCTCTTATGCTGTTAACAGGGTTTGTCAGTATCTTCAGGCTCCCAGAGATACTCATTGGGCTGCTGTTAAACGCATTCTTCGTTATGTTCAGTTCACCCTGACATTTGGTATGCATATTCGGCCGACTTCCTCTCGGGTCCTTTCGGCCTTCTCTGATGCAGATTGGGCTGGTAGCCCAGATGACAGGCGATCCACGGGGGGTTATGCAGTATTCTTTGGCTCTAATTTGATCGCCTGGAGTGCTCGGAAACAGGCTACTGTGTCACGTAGCAGTACTGAAGCTGAGTACAAGGCTGTGGCTAATGCTACTGCAGAGATTATTTGGGTGCAGTCTTTGCTTCAGGAGTTGGGTTTGTCTCAACCACAGCCTCCTATTCTTTGGTGTGATAACATCGGTGCTACATACCTTTCTGCAAATCCAGTATTTCATGCCCGAATGAAACACATTGAAGTTGACTATCACTTTGTACGGGAACGTGTATCACAGAAGCAACTCCAGATCAAGTTTATCTCATCTAAGGATCAACTTGCAGACATCTTCACTAAGCCTTTACCGCTGCCACAGTTTGAGGCTTGTAGGCGCAATCTTACCCTTCTCAGTTCTTTAGAAAGTGGCTAAGATTGAGGGAGGGTGTTAGACTATGTATAGCTTCTGTACCTATGTACGTATATGGTACATATTGTAACACAACCATTATATATAATGAGATAAGCCACCCCTAGAGGGTTGTGCTGGTTCCCCAAAACTTATTGTCTTACAACCATCATCTCCCAGTAAGAGATCTCCTCCTTCTGTTCCTCCTCCTCCTCGTCTCTGCGAAGTCTGAACAAGTTGCGCGCGGTCACAAACAACAGCAATCATCCTCGAAATTAAAGCAGACCGCAAAAAATAGGCTAGGACGAAATCAGTAATCAAGCGCAACACATTGCGGTCAGGAGCGTAAGGCAGCAAGCAGGGTCGAAATTGAAACGCGACTCAAAATCGAACCTGCTCTCCACCCTCCTGCAGGAGGAGGAGGAGGAGGAGGATCCAGGCGCTTTGCTCTTCCCCAGCTCGATCCTTAGCGACCGCGGGTTCCTTCCCACCACCAAGGAGGACGGGGGCGCGGCGAGCGAGGGGTGGCCAGTGGTGGTACGGCGGAGGCAGGGGACGAACATGATGTTCTCCGATGATGTCGGAGGCGGTGGCTGCGCTCGAACGGAGGAGGGGGGAGAGGATGGTCGTGGTCGCGGTCGCGGTAGGAGGGCGGTGGCGTCCGGAGACGGCGACGAGGGAGGGGGTGGAGGCGGTCGGAGGAGTGGAGGAGGGGAGGGTGCTCGTGGGAGGAGGGCGGCGGTGTCCATTGGCAGGAGGGAGGAAAGGGAGCTGTGCAGTGGAGGGGGAGGGGGTCGGTGGAGGAGGGAAGCGTGGTGTGTGTGTTTGTGTGTGTGTGTGTGTGTGGATTCTCCGTTCTGTGCACAGGTTATACGGGCGGACGCGGCACAAAGCAATGAGGGGCAGGATCGTCATTTCATCCTTCCACATCGTCTCGTCGGGGTAACCGCCTCTCCAAGAAATCCCCGCGGCCGCGATGCTCCGGAACCCTAGAAACCTGGGTTGATCGGCGCCGAATGGATCGGGCCGTCCAGTCGCACTGGCCGAAGCCGACAGGCCCGCTGCTTCATAGGCCGGCCCCTCCAAGCGCCTGGATAGCCTATTGCTCGTCGGTTTTGGTTTTTCCGTTTTCCCCCTTTATATATTTCCACTAAAATATCTATATTCAGCACATATTTCAATTTTACTTATATTTCTACAAAAAGCTTCACATGTACTCGAAAATGTAAAGGTTCATTGTGAATTAAAGAAAATGTTCGTTGCAATTTTTAAGGGGTGTGTTCACTGTGAATTTGACAAAAGTTCAATGCGGCTTTACAAAAAAAAATTTGCGGCTTTACAAATATTAATTGTGTACTGTATTAGATACTTTGGTCATGTATAGAAAGATAATGCTCATCATGTCCATAAAATATGTTCATCATGTGTTGAAAGATGTCCATCGCGTGTCTAATAAATATTAATCACTTATCTATAAAGGCATGTTGCTTATTTTAAAAATGGTCATTGTGTATCTAAAAGATGATCATCTTGTATTGAAAAATATTCCTCATTTATTTCAGAAAATATTCATCGTGAATTTGAAATCATTTCCCGAGTATCAATAAGTTGTTCATGTATAGAAAACCAAAGGACAAAGGAAAAACGCAATGGAAACTACAAAAAGAAAAGTCGGGTTTTCGAGATAAGGTGGATTTCTACTCTTTCCCATGTTTGTGCCACGCATGTTTGGGCTTGTCGAAGCGCACAAACAAATGGCAAAGAGGTCACATACCCGAGCCACCGACTTCCGCACAAGTTCAACCCCCGATTTCGTTACTTAAGAGCTCTGAATCATTCAGGACACCAAAAGAGCCGGTGCCGTCCACATGACACAATCTGGTTTGTTCGGGC
Organism: Triticum aestivum; assembly: GCF_018294505.1. NCBI lineage: Eukaryota > Viridiplantae > Streptophyta > Magnoliopsida > Poales > Poaceae > Triticum > Triticum aestivum. The sequence goes on along the minus strand of NC_057807.1, from coordinate 26,254,762 downwards.
ATGCCGAAGGCATTGGACCTACTAGACTTTTGATAACCCACTGGTACAAGGAAAATTGTATATCTTTCCGATAAGTAAGAGTGTCAAACCTGATGAGAATCATAAGGAATTGACCGGTCAAAATTACTAAGGAACCGCTTCAAAGTTGCAAAGATTGTCCGGTCTTTTGTTGGTGGGTTCGTGGGCCAGGGAATCAGAGAGAAGTGGACCCGCGGAGCATGCGGATGGGACGTGCCCATGCACGCTGGAACGTAGAGAGGGCTGGTTTTCTGTGAGCCTTTCTGATCAGGCTGACACGCCGGTGGCGGGAGCGGCCACAGCTATCGCTATTCCGACTCAGACTTCGCCCCGGGAGCAGGTTGCCATGATCTGCCTGAGCTGATGCAAGCGCTCTCCCCAATATTATCGCAGCCCATGAACACAGACCCTCCTCAGAAACAACGGAAGCCAAGGCAGAAGCGTGTAGCGGTTACCTCTCCGCGTCGGAGTGTCAGACTTGCCAAGGGAGGACGTGGATCAAAGGCATCCAAGCAGCAGTCGGTGCTAATCAGGAAACTGTGCCTCGCGCACGAGGGGGGTGTGATCACCGATGAGGCTCTTCAAGCCTACGTCGACTTGTTTGAAAGCCACTGGTGGAGAGCCACGTTAAGGCAATTTTGGCCTTGATCGGCTGGGACTCGCCTCAGATGAGGATGTGGTGGTAGTTGGTTCGTAGTGCCTGAGTGCACCATGGTAGTCGTGGTGGGTCATTGCTGTGGCTGCACAACCCACGAAAATATTAGTGTGGAACGTGCGCCGACTGAACTCCACGGCACGGCGTAGCTCGGTTTATCAGGTAGTGGAGGCGGCTCGGGCAAGCATTGTGTGCCTTCAAGAGACTAAGATGGAGATCATGTCGAGCGAAATTGTAAAGCAAGGCCTGGGTAATAGATTTGAAGACTTTTTCTATGTGCCAACCGTCGGCACGCGTGGCGGTATTCTACTTGCGTGCGATAGGCTGGTAGTTTCGGCCTCTAATAGGCATGTCACTGCAAACACACTAACTGCACTCTTCAAGCAAGGAGAGGCCATGTGGCGGTTGACGGGTGTGTACGGGCCGCAAAGTGATGTTGAGAAGGTGGAGTTTTTGCATGAGTTGCGGGAGTTGCAAGGAGAGGCCATGAATTTCAACATCTTTATCGTCGAATCTGACGAATCAATGAACTCTTTGTGTATGAATTTGTTAAGGTGTCTATTTCAATACTCATCATCCAACTACGAATCCATCGATGACCAACAAATGACCAAAAGAAAAGGAAACACTGCTCGGACATTTCATCAAACACATAGAGCACAAGGTGTATGGCCTAGGAGTTGCACGTACCAGGGCGGCGTTCGATGGTCGCACAGTCGGTGATATTGTCGGTTAGGGCCTCCGGCGGTGGCGTGTTATGTCTCAATCTTATCTACAATTTTTATTGTTATTGAAATATGCCTGAAAGGCAATAATACTGTATTATTATATTTATGTGTTTAAAGTTAAGAGTTTATATTCTATGCTATAACTCCTATGGTCCTAGAATATGTGATTCACTGAAAAACTCATATGCACGCGTGGAATGATAAACGGTAAAATATGATTCCTAGGCCCACCTTAAGACTAGCTCAATTGTTGTTGATGATCACGGTTCTCGGATCTTAGAATACCATTAAGTGTAACAATAGTCCTAACATTGAGAATATGACATTGGAAGAACGATCATATTGAATCGATCCAAACTTGTTTACTATACTTTGAGATGCAATAGCCAGAAGTTAATTGCTATAACACGGAGCGTTAACGTGTGATTTAGTTCCTTAGACCATGAGAGTGTCGTAGTCACTTCTTACCTTGTGATGAACTTTGGGGTTAATCAAACATCATATGTAACACGGAGGTCATAACGAGAGATGTCCACAATAATCTCTGGTTAGCCTGAAGCATAGATCATGTGCTTGCACTCCCTCCACCACGGGTAAGAACAAGGGCTTGCGCATCCAGAAGCGTTGACGAAACCATGTATCAGGGAATGTTGGTCCGGATTGGAAGTGGTACTTCTAGAGCAATTGTGCTCCAGCGACCCTATCCCGTTTCAAAACTCTTATCCCTTTGATCGAAACTTTGAAGTTCAGAATGTGCTCCACCTCCGTGTCTATTTCCCCCTGGATGTTCATGATCATCATCATCATCTTTGCTTGTCTTCGACGAATCGAAGAACTTGTTTTTACAATAATTCACCAAGCTTCGTGTTTTCATACTCCTCATCTGATGAACCATCCGAATCCATCGTTTTTCCTAGAAAAGAATCACAAAAAGACTTCTCGAACAATTTGTCAAATACAAGGCAAGGCACAGTCCGAGAATAGCCAGACGTGTCGCCTTGGCGAGACAGCGGGGAGAACTTTTGTGGTGGCGCCGGCTACGCTAAGGGGTCGGAATGGAGATGGAGCTAGGCCAGGGTCGGAGCAGACGAGGAAGGGGAGAGAGAGAGAGAGAGAGAGAGGGGGGGGAATGTTGGGTCCAACAAGATCAAAGGAGGTGGGAGGGAGCAATTTGGTCGAGTTTGTGGTACACTCTCGGGCTCGTCCGGGCCTCCTCATATTCGCCCAAGATATGAGTTGAATACGAGGGTTCTGATTAGTATGAACGTATATGGATGGTTTGAAGAGCCTGGTTAGGTCATGATTTTCTGATTAGTCACTAACCGAGGCAGTCCGTCCGATTGTATAAAGAGCAGCCATGCTCCAGCAACCCTATATCGTTTCAAAACTCCCCCCCCCCCCCCGCTTTGATCGAACCCTTAAAGTTCAGAATGTGCTCCACATTCGTGTCTATTTCCTCCTGAATGTTCATGATCATCATCATCTCGTCATCCTTATATAGATTAATTGTAGAAAACCTTTTCCATTAATTCATCAAGCTCAGTGTTTTCATACTCATTGTCTCACGAACCATCTGAATCCATCGTTTTGCCTACAAAAGAATCACACAAAAAAAGAATCGCACAAACAATGTGCAGTCTGAGAATAGCCATGTGTACCATGGCGGCGAGACGGCGGAGAGGAATTTTGTGGCGGTGGTGGCGACACTAAGAGTCGGAATGGCGGCAGAGCTAGGGTGGTGACAGAGCTAGCGGAGGGTCGAGGTAGACGAGGAAGGAGAGAGAGAGAGAGAGAGAGAGAGAGAGAGAGAGAGAGAGAGAGAGGGAGAGAGGGAGAGGGAGAGGGAGAGAGAGGGAGAGGGAGAGAGAGAGAGAGGGGGGAATGTTGGGTCCAACAAGATCGAAGGAGGCGGGAAGGAGCGATTTGGTCGAGTTTGTGGTACACTCTCGGGCTTGTTCGGGCCTCCTCATATTCGCCCAAGATATGAGCTGAATACGAGGGTTCTGATTAGTATGAACATATATGGATGGTTTGAAGAGCCTGGTTAGGTCATGATTTTGTGATTAGTCACTGACCGAGGCAGTCCGTCCGATTGTATAAAGAGCAGCCATCCTCCGGCAACCCTATCTCGTTTCAAAACTCCCCCCTGCTTTGATCGAACCCTTAAAGTTCAGAATGTGCTCCACATTCGTGTCTATTTCCTCCTAAATGTTCATGATCATCATCATCTCGTCATCTCTATATAGATGAATTGTAGAAAACATTTTCCATTAATTCATCAAGCTCAGTGTTTTCATACTCATTGTCTCACGAACCATCTGAATCCATCGTTTTGCCTACAAAAGAATCACACTAAAAAAGAATCGCACAAACAATGTGCAGTCTGAGAATAGTCATGTGTATCGTGGCGGCGAGACGGCGGGGAGGAATTTTATGGTGGTGGTGGCGACACTAAGAGTCGGAATGGCGGCAGAGCTAGGGTGGTGACGGAGCTAGCGGAGGGTCGAGGCAGACGAGGAAGGAGAGAGAGAGAGAGAGGGGGGGGGAGGGGAATGTTGGGTCCAACAAGATCGAAGGAGGCGGGAAGGAGCGATTTGGTCGAGTTTGTGGTACACTCTCGGGCTCGTTCGGGCCTCCTCATATTCGCCCAAGATATTGTTGGAAATATGCCCTAGAGGCAATAATAAAAGCATTATTGTTATATTTCTTTGTTCATGATAATTGTCTTTATTCATGCTATAACTGTATTATCCGGAAATCGTAATACACGTGTGAATACATAGACCATAATATGTCCCTAGTGAGCCTCTAGTTGACTAGCTCGTTGATCATCAGATAGTCATGGTTTCCTGGCTATGGACATTGGATGTCGTTGATAACGGGATCACATCATTAGGAGAATGATGTGATGGACAAGACTCAATCCTAAGCATAGCACAAGATCGTGTAGTTCGTTTGCTAGAGCTTTTCCAATATCAAGTATCTCTTCCTTAGACCATGTGATCGTGTAACTCCCAGATACCGTAGGAGTGCTTTGGGTGTATCAAATGTCACAACGTAACTGGGTGACTATAAAGGTGCACTACAGGTATCTCCAAAAGTGTTTGTTGGGTTGACATGGATCGAGACTGGGATTTGTCACTCCGTATGACGGAGAGGTATCTCTGGGCCCACTCGGTAATGCATCATCATAATGAGCTCAAAGTGACCAAATGGTTGGTCACGGGATCATGCATTACGGTACGAGTAAAGTGACTTGCCGGTAATGATACTGAACAAGGTATTGGGATACCGACGATCGAGTCTCGGGCAAGTAACGTACCGATTGACAAAGGGAATTGTATACGGGGTTGTTTAATCCTCGACATCGTGGTTCATCCGATGAAATCATCGAGGAGCATGTGGGAGCCAACATGGGTATCCAGATCCCGCTGTTGGTTATTGCCTGAGAGTCGTCTCGGTCATGTCTACGTGTCTCCCGAACCCGTAGGGTCTACACACTTAAGGTTCGGTGACGCTAGGGTTGTATGAATATGAGTATGCAGCATACCGAATGTTGTTCGGAGTCCCGGATGAGATCCCGGACGTCACGAGGAGTTTCGGAATGGTCTGGAGGTAAAGAATTATATATAGGAAGTGGTATTTCGGCCATCGGGAAAGTTTCGGGGTCGCCCGGTAATGTACCGGGACCACCGGAAGGGTCCCGGGGGTCCACCGGGTGGGGCCACCCATCCCGGAGGGCCCCATGGGATGAAGTGGGAGGGGAGCCAGCCCATAGTGGGCTGGTGCGCCCCCCTAGGCCCACCCCCTGTGCCTAGGGTTGAAACCCTAGGGTGGGGGGGGCGCACCACATGCCTTGGGGGCACTCCACCCCCCTGGCCACCGCCCCCTTGGGAGATTGAATCTCCCAGGGCTGGCGCCCCCCCTGGGGGCCTATATAAAGGAGGTCAGGGGGGAGGGCAGCCGCACCCTGTGCATTGGCGCCTCCCTCCCCCTGCTACACCTCGTCCTCCTCCCACAGCAGCTTGGCGAAGCCCTGCCGGAGTTCTGCTGCATCCACCACCACGCCGTCGTGCTGCTGGATCATCATCAACCTCTCCTTCCCCCTTGCTGGATCAAGAAGGAGGAGACGTCTCCCGTCCCGTACGTGTGTTGAACGCGGAGGTGCTGTCAGTTCAGCACTTGGTCATCGGTGATCTGAATCACGGCGAGTACGACTCCATCATCACCATCCCCTTGAACGCTTCCGCACTCGATCTACAAGTGGTATGTAGATGCAATCTCTCTCCCATGACTCGTTGCTTAGATGAACTCATAGATGGATCTTGGTGAAACCGTAGGAAAAATTTTAATTTTCTGCAACGTTCCCCAACAGTGGCATCATGAGCTAGGTCTATGCGTAGTTCTCTATTGCACGAGTAGAACACAATTTTGTTGTGGGCGTGGATCTTGTCAACTTGCTTGCCACTACTAGTCTTTTCTTGCTTCAGTGGTATTGTGGGATGAAGCGGCCCGGACCAACCTTACACGTACGCTTACGTGAGACCGGTTCCACCGACAGACATGCACTAGTTGCATAAGGTGGCTGGCGGGTGTCTGTCTCTCCCACTTTAGTTGGAGCGGATTCGATGAAAAGGGTCCTTATGAAGGGTAAATAGAAGTTGACAAAATCATGTTGTGGTTATTCGTAGGTAAGAAAACGTTCTTACTAGAACCCAATTGCGGCCACGTAAAAGATGCAACAACAATTAGAGGATGTCTAACTTGTTTTTGCAGCAATTGTCATGTGATGTGATATGGCCAGAAGTTGTGATGAATGATGAATGATATATTGTGATGTATGAGATCATGTTCTTGTAATAGGAATCACGACTTGCATGTCGATGAGTATGACAACCGGCAGGAGCCATAGGAGTTGTCTTTATTTTTTGTATGACCTGCGTGTCATTGAAGAACGCCATGTAAATTACTTTACTTTATTGCTAAACGCGTTAGCCATAGAAGTAGAAGTAATCGTTGGCGTGACAACTTCATGAAGACACGATGATGGAGATCATGGTGTCATGCCGGTGACAAGATGATCATGGAGCCCCGAAGATAGAGATCAATGGAGCTAGATGATATTGGCCATATCATGTCACTACTATATAATTGCATGTGATGTTTATTATGTTTATGCATCTTGTTTACTTAGAACGATGGTAGTAAATAAGATGATCCCTTACAACAATTTCAAGAAGTGTTCTCCCCTAACTGTGCACCGTTGCTAAAGTTCGTCGTTTCGAAGCACCCCGTGATGATTAGGTGTGATAGATCCTTACGTTCACATACAACGGGTGTAAGACAGTTTTACACATGCAAAGCACTTAGGGTTAACTTGACGAGCCTAGCATGTACAGACATGGCCTCGGAACACAGAGACCGAAAGGTCGAACACGAGTCGTATGGAAGATATGATCAACATGAAGATGTTCACCGACGATGACTAGTCCGTCTCACGTGATGATCAGACACGGCCTAGTCGACTCGGATCGTGTAACACTTAGATGACTAGAGGGATGTCTAATTTGAGTGGGAGTTCATTGTAATAATTTGATTAGATGAACTTAATTATCATGAACTTAGTCTAAAACCTTTGCAAATATGTCTTGTAGATCAAATGGCCAACGCTCATGTCAACATGAACTTCAACGTGTTCCTAGAGAAAACCAAGATGAAAGATGATGGCAGCAACTATACGGACTGGGTCCGGAACCTGAGGATCATCCTCATAGCTGTCAGGAAACAATATGTCCTAGAAGGACCGCTAGGTGACGCTCCCGTCCCAGAGAACCAAGACGTTATGAACGCTTGGCAGTCTCGTGCTGATGATTACTCCCTCGTTCAGTGCGGCATGCTTTACAGCTTAGAACCGGGGCTCCAAAAGCGTTTTGAGCATCACGGAGCATATGAGATGTTTGAAGAGCTGAAACTAGTTTTCCAAGCTCATGCCCGGGTCGAGAGATATGATGTCTCCGACAAGTTCTATAGTTGTAAGATGGAGGAAAACAGTTCTGTCAGTGAGCACATACTCAAAATGTCTGGGTTGCACAACCGCCTGACTCAGTTGAATATTAACCTCCCTGATGAGGCGGTCATTGACAGAAACCTTCAGTCGCTCCCACCAAGCTACAAGAGCTTTGTGATGAACTACAATATGCAGGGGATGGTGAAGACCATTCCTGAAGTATTTTCAATGCTGAAGACAGCAAAGGTTGAGATCAAGAAAGAACATCAAGTGTTGATGGTCAATAAGACCACTAAGTTTAAGAAGGGCAAGGGCAAGAAGAACTTCAAGAAGGACGACAAGGATGTTGCCGCGCCCGGTAAGCCAGTTCCGGGAAGAAGTCAAAGAATGGACCCAAGCCTGAGACTGAGTGCTTTTATTGCAAGGGGAAGGGTCACTGGAAGCGGAACTGCCCCAAATACTTAGCGGATAAGAAGGCCGGCAACACCAAAGGTATATTTGATATACATGTAATTGATGTGTACCTTACCAGTACTCGTAGTAACTCCTGGGTATTTGATACCGGTGCCGTTGCTCATATTTGTAACTCACAGCAGGAGCTGCGGAATAAACGAAGACTGGCGAAGGACGAGGTGACGATGCGCGTCGGGAATGGTTCCAGAGTCAATGTGATCGCCGTCGGCACGCTGCCTCTACATTTACCTACGAGATTAGTTTTAAACCTTAATAATTGTTATTTAGTGCCAAGTTTGAGCATGAACATTGTATCAGGATCTCGTTTAATACGAGATGGCTACTCATTTAGATCCGAGAATAATGGTTGTTCTATTTATATGAGAGATATGTTTTATGGTCATGCTCCGATGGTCAATGGTTTATTCTTAATGAATCTCGAGCGTAATGTTACACATATGCATAGTGTGAATACCAAAAGATATAAAGTTGATAACGATAGTCCCACGTACTTGTGGCACTGCTGCCTTGGTCACATTGGTGTCAAGCGCATGAAGAAGCTCCATGCTGATGGACTTTTAGAGTCTCTCGATTATGAATCATTTGACACATGCGAACCATGCCTCATGGGCAAAATGACCAAGACTCCGTTCTCCGGAACAATGGAGCGAGCAACCAACTTGTTGGAAATCATACATACCGATGTGTGCGGTCCAATGAGCGTTGAGGCTCGCAGAGGATATCGTTATGTTCTCACTCTCACTGATGACTTGAGTAGATATGGGTATGTCTACTTAATGAAACACAAGTCTGAGACCTTTGAAAAGTTCAAGGAATTTCAGAATGAGGTAGAGAATCAACATGACCGAAAGATAAAGTTCCTACGATCAGATCGTGGAGGAGAATACTTAAGTCACGAATTTGGAACACACTTAAGGAAATATGGAATTGTTTCACAACTCACGCCGCCTGGAACACCTCAGCGTAACGGTGTGTCCGAACGTCGTAATCGCACTCTATTGGATATGGTGCGGTCTATGATGTCTCTTACCGATTTACCGCTATCATTTTGGGGATACACTCTAGAGACAGCTACATTCACTTTAAATAGGGCACCGTCTAAATCCGTTGAGATGACACCGTATGAATCATGGTTTGGGAAGAAACCTAAGCTGTCGTTTCTAAAAGTTTGGGGATGCGATGCTTATGTCAAGAAACTTCAACCTGAAAAGCTCGAACCCAAGTCGGAAAAATGCGTCTTCATAGGATACCCTAAGGGAAACCATTGCGTATACCTTCTACTTAAGATCCGAGGGCAAGATCTTTGTTGCAAAGAACGGATGCTTTCTAGAAAAAGAGTTTCTCTCAAAAGAAGTAAGTGGGAGGAAAGTAGAACTCGATGAAGTACTGCCTCTCGAACGGGAAAGTGGTGCAGCTCAGGAAAATGTTCCTGTGATGCATACACCAACTGAAGAGGAAAATAATGATGATGATCAAGGTACTTCGGATCAAGTTGCTACTGAACTTCGTAGGTCCACAAGGACACGTTCCGCACCAGAGTGGTACGGCAACCCTGTCCTGGAAATCATGTTGTTAGACAACGGTGAACCTTCGAACTATGAAGAAGCGATGGCGGGCCCAGATTCCAACAAATGGCTTGAAGCCATGAAATCCGAGATAGAATCCATGTATGAAAACAAAGTATGGACTTTAACAAACTTGCCCGATGATCGGCGAGCGATAGAAAACAAATGGATTTTTAAGAAGAAGACGGACGCGGATGGTAATGTTACCATCTATAAAGCTTGACTTGTCGCTAAGGGTTATCGACAAGTTCAAGGGATTGACTACGACGAGACATTCTCTCCCGTAGCGAAGCTGAAGTCCGCCCGAATCATGTTAGCAATTTCCGCATACTATGATTATGAGATATGGCAGATGGACGTCAAAACGGCATTCCTTAACGAACATCTTAAGGAAGAGCTGTATATGATGTAGCCAGAAGGTTTTGTCGATCCTAAGAACGCTAACAAAGTATGCAAGCTCCAGCGATCCATTTATGGGCTGGTGCAAGCATCTCGGAGTTGGAACATTCGCTTTGATGAGATGATCAAAGCGTTTGGGTTTATGCAGACTTATGGAGAAGCCTGCATTTACAAGAAAGTGAGTGGGAGCTCTGTAGCATTTCTCATATTATATGTAGATGACATACTCTTGATGGGAAATGATATAGAACTTCTGGACAGCATTAAGGCCTACTTGAATAAGTGTTTTTCAATGAAGGACCTTGAAGAAGCTGCTTATATATTAGGCATCAAAATCTATAGAGATAGATCGAGACGCCTCATAGGTCTTTCACAAAGCACATACCTTGATAAGATTTTGAAGAAGTTCAAAATGGATCAGTCCAAGAAGGGGTTCTTGCCTGTGTTGCAAGGTGTGAGATTGAGCTCGGCTCAGTCACCGACCACGGCAAAAGATAAAGAAGAGATGAGTGTCATCCCCTATGCTTCAGCTATAGGATCTATTATGTATGCCATGCTGTGTACCAGACCTGGTGTAAACCTTGCCATAAGTTTGGTAGGAAGATACCAAAGTAATCCCGGCAAGGAACACTGGACAGCGGTCAAGAATATCCTAAAGTACCTGAAAAGGACAAAGGACATGTTTCTCGTTTATGGAGGTGACGAAGAGTTCGTCGTAAAGGGTTACGTCGACGCTAGCTTTGACACAGATCTGGATGACTCTAAGTCACAAACCGGATACATGTATATGTTGAATGGTGGAGTAGTAAGCTGGTGCAGCTGCAAGCAGAGCGTCGTGGCGGGATCTACATGTGAAGCGGAGTACATGGCAGCCTCGGAGGCAGCGCATGAAGCAATTTGGGTGAAGGAGTTCATCACCGACCTAGGAGTCATACCCAATGCGTCGGGGCCGATCAAACTCTTCTGTGACAACACTGGAGCTATTGCCCTTGCCAAGGAGCCCAGGTTTCACAAGAAGACCAGGCACATCAAGCGTCGCTTCAACTCCATCCGTGAAAATGTTCAAGATGGAGACATAGAAATTTCCAAAGTACATACGGATCTGAATGTCGCAGATCCGTTGACTAAACCTCTCTCGCGAGCAAAACATGATCAACACCAGAACTCTATGGGTGTTCGATTCATCACAATGTAACTAGATTATTGACTCAAGTGCAAGTGGCAGACTGTTGGAAATATGCCCTAGAGGCAATAATAAAAGCATTATTATTATATTTCTTTGTTCATGATATTTGTCTTTATTCATGCTATAACTGTATTATCCGGAAATCGTAATACACGTGTGAATACATAGACCATAATATGTCCCTAGTGAGCCTCTAGTTGACTAGCTCATTGATCATCAGATAGTCATGGTTTCCTGGCTATGGACATTGGATATCGTTGATAACGGGATCACATCATTAGGAGAATGATGTGATGGACAAGACCCAATCCTAAGCATAGCACAAGATCGTGTAGTTCGTTTGCTAGAGCTTTTCCAATGTCAAGTATCTCTTCCTTAGACCATGAGATCGTGTAACTCCCGGATACCGTAGGAGTGCTTTGGGTGTATCAAACGTCACAACGTAACTGGGTGACTATAAAGGTGCACTACAGGTATCTCCGAAAGTGTCTGTTGGGTTGACATGGATCGAGACTGGGATTTGTCACTCCGTATGACGGAGAGGTATCTCTGGGCCCACTCGGTAATGCATCATCATAATGAGCTCAAAGTGACCAAGTGGTTGGTCACGGGATCATGCATTACGGTACGAGTAAAGTGACTTGCCGGTAACGAGACTGAACAAGGTATTGGGATACCGACGATCGAGTCTCGGGCAAGTAACGTACCGATTGACAAAGGGAATTGTATACGGGGTTGTTTAATCCTCGACATCGTGGTTCATCTGATGAAATCATCGAGGAGCATGTGGGAGCCAACATGGGTATCCAGATCCCGCTGTTGGTTATTGCCCGAGAGTCGTCTCGGTCATGTCTACGTGTCTCCCGAACCCGTAGGGTCTACACACTTAAGGTTCGGTGACGCTAGGGTTGTATGAATATGAGTATGCAGCATACCGAATGTTGTTCGGAGTCCCGGATGAGATCCCGGACGTCACGAGGAGTTTCGGAATGGTCCGTAGGTAAAGAATTATATATAGGAAGTGGTATTTCGGTCATCGGGAAAGTTTCGGGGTCGCCCGGTAATGTACCGGGACCACCGGAAGGGTCCCGGGGGTCCACCGGGTGGGGCCACCCATCTCGGAGGGCCCCATGGGCTGAAGTGGGAGGGGAGCCAGCCCATAGTGGGCTGGTGCGCCCCCCTAGGCCCACCCCCTGCGCCTAGGGTTGAAACCCTAGGGTGGGGGGGCGCACCACATGCCTTGGGGGGCACTCCACCCCCCTGGCCGCCGCCCCCTTGGGAGATTGAATCTCCCAGGGCCGGCGCCCCCCTGGGGGCCTATATAAAGGAGGTCAGGGGGGAGGGCAGCCGCACCCTGTGCATTGGCGCCTCCCTCCCCCTGCTACACCTCGTCCTCCTCCCACAGCAGCTTGGCGAAGCCCTGCCGGAGTTCTGCTGCATCCACCACCACGCCGTCGTGCTGCTGGATCATCATCAACCTCTCCTTCCCCCTTGCTGGATCAAGAAGGAGGAGACGTCTCTCGTCCCGTACGTGTGTTGAACACGGAGGTGCTGTCAGTTCAGCACTTGGTCATCGGTGGTCTGAATCACGGCAGGTACGACTCCATCATCACCATCCCCTTGAACGCTTCCGCACTCGATCTACAAGTGGTATGTAGATGCAATCTCTCTCCCATGACTCGTTGCTTAGATGAACTCATAGATGGATCTTGGTGAAACCGTAGGAAAATTTTTAATTTTCTGCAACGTTCCCCAACAGATATGAGCTGAATACGAGGGTTCTGATTAGTATGAACATATATGGATGGTTTGAAGAGCCTGGTTAGGTCATGATTTTTTGATTAGTCACTGACCGAGGCAGTCCGTCCGATTGTATAAAGAGCAGCCATGCTCCAGCAACCCTATCTCGTTTCAAAACTCCCCCCCCCCCCGCTTTGATCGAACCCTTAAAGTTCAGAATGTGCTCCACATTCGTGTCTATTTCCTCCTGAATGTTCATGATCATCATCATCTCGTCATCTTTATATAGATGAATTGTAGAAAACCATTTCCATTAATTCATCAAGCTCAGTGTTTTCATACTCATTGTCTCATGAACCATCTGAATCCATCGTTTTGCCTACAAAAGAATCACACAAAAAAAGAATCGCACAAACAATGTGCAGTCTGAGAATAGTCATGTGTACCGTGGCGGCGAGACGGCGGGGAGGAATTTTGTGCCGGTGGTGGCGACACTAAGAGTCGGAATGGCGGCAGAGCTAGGGTGGTGACGGAGCTAGCGGAGGGTCGAGGCAGACGAGGAAGAAGAGAGAGAGAGAGAGAGAGAGAGAGAGAGAGAGAGAGAGAGAGAGATGGCAACCGCTGGAGTTAGCCGGGAGCAGAGAGAGAGAGAGAGAGAGAGAGAGGATGGCTGGTCCAGCAAGGCCGGGGGGAGGGGGATTTGGTGGAGTTTGTGCTACACTCCCGGGCTTGTTTATGTCTCCTCATATCCGTCCAAGATATGAGCTGAATACGGGGTTGTGACTAATGCTTACGTTTTTTTTTGAGAAATCTTGCCTGCTTTATTTATTCAGAAGCAATTGTCATAGGTACAAGATTGGGGTCATGGGGGTTACCCAACCAAACATGTCTACATATATGTAGGTTACAAGCAAACTTGGCGAGATTGTGAGCTTCAAAATTGAAGTTCCTACGCTCAAAAACAAAAGAGCAAGTAATAAAACTATTACAGTGGTTCATTATTTCATGTACCAACGCAGCATTGGGGCCTCCTGTTCCCCTATTGATATCATTAACCGCCTCTTGGCAATCCGATGCCACGCAAACTCTCTGTTGTCCCAAGTCATCCGCCAAAGCAAGAGCCTCACGGCATGCATATGTCTCCAGGGTTAAGGGGTCCGTGATCCCATGATAAACCATCGCCGAAGAGCCCAAATAGTGCCTCTCATGGTCGCGGCATAGGGCAGCAACTGCACCTCCTCTCCGTGATCGTACCACAGCCCCATCAACATTAATCTTCGCGATGCCAGTTGGTGGAGGAAGCCACCTTTTCGGTTGTGGTGGTGCAGCAACAGTACGTTCATGCACTCGAAAAGCATCATTGTGTCCCAACTCGTCAATGTAAGTATTGATAAAGGACGCCGTATGTTGGGGACTGAAATATGGATTCATAAACAGCCTTCCTCCTAGCATACCATATTGACCAAAGCGTGATGACCATCCTTGTGAAACTAGCATGGTCCAGTTTCACTAAGATCAAATAACCAAATTCTTGCGTTGGATTCCTCGTTCTCCGCCATTAGAGACACCAAATTTTCGTCCGACAGCGCCCACACGCACCGGGACATTGTGCACGCTACCAACGCATGTCTCCATGAGTCCTCACATCCACAAAGCGGGCACACATCTTTGTCTGACATATTTCTCCTCTTCAAGACATCAGTTGTGGGGAGTGAGTGATGATCTAGCCTCCAAAGAAAGATCCTCACCTTCGACGGGATTTTAAGTCTCCACAAGGATGTCCAAGCTTTTTCGTCTTTCTCGTTGTGAGATGATTCGCTGCTTCCGTTCAGCCACTCCTCCCTCTGAATTTTTGTCTTAAGCAAAAACTTATATGCCGAACTAACACTGAACTTGCCTTTCTTGTCCGGGTACCATGCCCAAAAGTCCTCAACATTGCGGGTACAAACTGGGATTTTCAAGATAGCATCAACATCTATGGGCAAGAACACTGACCGGACTATAGTCTCGTTCCAGGAGGCTGTCGCCGGGGATAGCAATTCCGAAACGTACCTAGGAGGATGAGCAACCAGTGACGTGATGGGCCGTGGCGTCATCTCCTTCGGTATCCAGTTGTCGCTCCATATCTCCGTAGTTTGACCATTGCCAATTCGTCGAATGAGCCCCTATTTCAACAACTCCCGTCCTTCAAGTATAGCTCGCCAAATCTGAGATGGTTTTGACCCCAACTCGGCGTCTAGGACCGTAGTGTTAGGGTAGTATGCAGCCTTCAAAATTCTCGCACTCAAGCTCATTGGTTCTTGTAAGAGTCTCCAAGCTTGGCGAGCCAATAAAGCTAGATTGAAAATCTCAAGATCCCTGAAGACTAACCAGCCTAGGTGTTTCGGGCTAATGCTTACGTATATGGACGGTTTGAGAAACCAGGTTGGGTCATGATCTTGTTAGTGTTAGTGATGGGCCGTCCACCCAAATGTGTATATGGAGCGTATGTGTCTTTCGTGAGGTTCCAGTGGGCCCGATCCAAGTTCTCGATCCTCTCGGCGACAATCGATGCCAGCTTCAAAAAGTCAAGTTGGAAAAAGGTTGAAGAGAGAAAACCCCACGCCATTAGTACTACTACCTCCGTCCCGGTGTATAAGTCATTCGCGTAGTTCTAGGTCGATAATTTAACTATCTAAATATGTATTATATGTGACAAAAAATATATATTTAGAAACTACATCCGCGTGGAAATCTAGTGATATACTTTTCATGACATATAACACATATTTAATTCCTCAAATCGATGACCTAGAACTACGCGAATGACTTATACACCCGGACGGAGGAAGTACTTTGAGCTCTCGATGTCCCAGATCACACCAGTTTAATCATGACAAACCAGGCGCTCCACACGACGGACAGTACCGTGGAACAGGGTGCATCCGGCTGCTCTCACGTTTTGGGTGCTCGATGCATGGAGGACGTGCACCGAACCTGCCCCACCGCGTAGTGCTCCAATCGTTTCCCCTTTTCATGTGCCCTGCCCTTCCAGTTGCAGTTGGTCCTACGAGACATTCAGATTGCTTGCCGGGTACACGACCACGGGACGAGAGAGCACGCTTGGTGGCCGAATGGAAATTTTTGTCCGGCTCTGTCTCCTCCACAGGTTGCCCCCGCAAAGATTCTCATCTAGTATCTACTCCTGTAGTCTACTACTCCGGTCCCCAACACATGCAAGCGGGCAAGTAGTAGGAGTATTATAAAAGCCTAAAAGTAGAAGCTACCCTGCCCCCTGTCCATCGCTGCACGCAGCTTCATAATCTTCCCCGCCTTTGTGCTAATGATACTTTAGGGTCAAATCACAGTGGCTAATTTTATAGACGACAGCGGTGGACTATTTTCAGACGATGTAACACATCAAGCCGTACATGAGTAGAGCTAAATTAAACAACGCCGTTCAATCCAACATCGTCCACCACTTGAGGATGACGCGCGCTTTGCTGCGCCGTTTTCCAGTCATGAGTTATGCCTTCTTTTTTCATACGGGTTGTTACAACGGTGTTTCTTTGTTGGCCCAAAGATGAAGAAAAAAACAGATGTCTTTTATTTACGATGGAGATGACGCCCACCTTCATCCCTCCGGTCTCCGGATGTTCTTTTTCAATATTTTGGGAGCTCTTTCCTTTCTATGTAAATCACATTCTACTAAGAAGAGAATGCTTGCAACCTCACAATATAGATAAAAATAAAATATCGGTGGTACAATTTCTTCTAAACAATTCTGAATTCATGCCGATATGTTGCATGCACCAGGTAAAGATTCAGCACCCAAAGCATCAGCTGATAGCAGTCTTTGGCAATATCTTCAAAATATAATATCTCAAGAGATTTAATGATAGCAACTTTATACCTCTAGTAAGACAACATATTATCAACAAGAACTGATACTGTAAATGTGAATACCAATGTAGGCATGCCTGCAACTCCCCGCGTAACCGTCGCCAGACAATGTCTCGCCACTAGAGATGACGCATGTCGCCGTAGCCGGTCATTGGCTCGTCGCTGGAGATGAAGAGACAGAGATTAAGAATAGCATAGACAATTTATCAAACACCTAGTAGACACATACGGTATGATAGAACATCCAATCAAAATTTGAAGAGCGAAAACTGAATGACGTCAAGAGGGAAGAGAAGATGGAATGTTGACCAGGCCGGCGGGACAGGGCAAGAAGCAGGCGCACCTAGGAGAGTGGCGTTGCAGCACCCGAGCACCAGTGCTCTCTATATTTGACTTTTTCAAATTCGTATTTTTAAAGTTTCAAAAAAATGTGAAATTATTTCCCGGGATGCATATACACATTCCGAATAACCGCTGCAAGTTTCGGTACAAATCTCGTTTTGTTTTGGACTATAGAAAAAAACAAATTTCTGACAGTATATAGGAGAAAAAAGGTGCCATTTCTGTTAGAAATTTCTCTTTTCTGTATTTCCAAAAATACAAAGTATTTCTTCTCTAGATTTCTACAAGTCCTTAGGAATATGTGTACGTATTCACATATTTGTTTTAAGATTTTTTTGAGCATCGAAAGTGTGTTTTTTCAAAAAATTCAAATATCAAGAGCAATGAAGCTCGGTAGCTGCAGGAACTTTTTGGCGCACCTAGGCTATGTATCCCCTTGTGTCCATCCATGGATTGATGTCTGGCAATGGCGTGTCTCAATGACAGTATGGCACAACTCTGCTCCGTATCACCGGAACAAACTGCAACCAAAAAAGATGGGGCGATCGAATGAAACAACGTCTGATTAGTTTGCTGCACTTGTTAAACCCCATTTTTTTGGTTCAGTGCTTTTGATGTTTGAAACTCTGAATTGCAGCCCAAGCTAGACAAGGCTGCTTTCCGGATGTGCCTCTAGCACACGAAGCCTGGGGGCTCCAACAGCGTCGCCTCCTGCTATGGGTTGACCTCTCCTGGTGCCTCGTCACATGCGACCCCTTCGTCGACGCGCCCGTGCTCACCCTTGTCAAGCTCCCGGAGGACAAGGCGCTCAAGTCCAGGGAAGCCTGGGGGCTGCTCCACAAGTACCGCTGTGAGGACGTCAGCGCCGGCAAGCGACAGTTCGTCGACATGTACCGGAACCGCAATAGCAACAGGGCCGCACAGATCAGCGTGTGGACGCTCGTGGCGCGCAGGCGCAGCACACGAAGACATGGACGATGCGGCGGCCGGAGCATGGATCGAACAACGGCATGCCACGCGAAAGCCGGTGCCTTCTCTCCAACAACCACCCAAGCACCGGTGATTTGGCCTACTCCCCCGAAACGCTCTCCCTCTCTCTAGAAACGAGACCTGACACTACGTGTGGGGCCCATCAGCACTTTGCAACCGACTTAGAGAAAAGAAGTTTGACCAGACGGGAACGTCGGTTGCAGAGGATATACACGGAGGCCTTACACTGACGGGAGGGGCCCATCACCGAAAAAAATTACCAGATCGCTCACAGGCCTCTATTTCCTGGGAGCTTAGTAACTCTAGTTATTCGGCCCGGATACTGTCGTCCGCACAGTAAGTTCCGCATAGATGACTTTATTTATTAGCTCATAGACTCATCTTATCTTGGAAAACGCTATGTTACAGTAACATATTATGTTACCATCTCTCATTAATTACTTGCCACATAAGCAGAATTTTCTCAAAGTGTGCTATGTTACTAGCTAAGTTACTTCCACTATGACTAGCCTTAGTAATTAGCTATGTTACCACATGCCTCTCTTTCTTCATTTATTGCTTGCCACATCATCTATTTTATCTAGATATGTGTGATGTTACTATCTATATTACTTCCACTGTGGGGAAGGCTGGTCGTAATGGGGAGTATCATATAGTAGTATCATGCATATGATACTAGTGTATGATACTACCTCCCTAATGTATAGTATCATACATTAGTATCATACAATATTTTATTTATTGCTATGCATGACACATACTAGCATAGTATTTATTATGATACCGTATCATGATATGATACTCAACTCTCTCTCTTTCTTCATTTAATTCTATGCCACCTCATCAAAATTGCCTAGTTGGCATGTATGATGCTAGTTATGATACTCCCGCTACGACCAGCCTAAGGAATTTTCTGTCAAGAAAAATTGGTCAACAAATTGATGGGTCTGCTTTAATAGTGGAATCACGACATCTCGCATTGTGTGAGTGCGTGAGGAGAATACGGTGGCCCTAGTGGCTTCTTGGGGAGCATTGTGCCTCCACACCGCTCTAACGGAGACGTACTTCCCCTCACAAGGAAGGAACTTCGGTAACACATCCTCGTCCTCACCGGCTCCACTCTTGGTTATCTCGTGCCTTTACCTGTGCAAGCTTATTTGTGTTGTATCCCTTGCTTATTTGTGTACTTGTTATTGTTGCATCATATAGGTTGCTCACCTAGTTGCATATCTAGACAACCTACTTTGATGCAAAGTTTAATTTGGTAAAGAAAAGTTAAAAAATGTTAGTTGCCTATTCACCCCCCCCCCCCTCTAGTCAACTATATCGGTCCTTTCAGGAAGCCCCACACGCATCCTGCATTTCGGCGGGACAACCTCCTAACTCGAAGCAGGAGAGCTCGGAGGAGGAGGACGCCACGATGGGGGAGGTGGAGGAGGAGGCGCACAGGTTGGTTTCCGGGTTCACCCTACAGTTGACGAAGGTGTACTACAACCGCGCGCTCATGGAGGTGAGGCAGGAGGAGGAAATCCGGCTTCGGAAATGCAAGCGGCTGAGCACATGGGCTGGCTAGATGTCCAGGGTGAAGTCCGAAAGTCCGAGCCTGCCCAGATGAAATCACCCTCTGGATAGGCATTCATGTGTGGTGTTCGGGCGATGTCCGGATGATCCGCATAGGGACCCGGACGATCCAGGCAATTTGGCTCTGGCGTTAACTTATGTGTATGTTCTGGTGCTCTAGCTGAATGCTCCAGGACCCGTGTGGACGATTCGGGACCTAGTTCGGACAATCCGGAGGAAGACACAAGAGAGGTAGTTTTGGCATGTGATTTTTTGGCCAAGTTATTCTTGTAGTAGTATTGGTGGTAGTGGGATTTTAACAAAGTCATATTTGTAGAGTTGTGAATGTGTAGGATGACAGTGACAAGATGATGACTTGATCAAATTTGGATGAACCCTTTGATCACTTCTTAACAGTGCGGGATCCCTATAACTCAAGATTAAATGAAAAAGCCTACGCTTATTTTCTCAATACCGCAACGCTTGAGTCATATATCGTGTGATGAGTCCATGATCCCTGCACAATGATGCCAAGGGAAATAATATCATGTGTAAGCACTTAGCAAGCGTAATTAGCCCCCTATATGTATATTTTCATCAGCATTGAAAAATGATTAAGGGCATGATTGCACTTTCAGCTCTAGAGATGCTTTGATTAAAGAAACTACAACCATAAACCTCCATCCCCGTGAAAAATCCGCCACCCACCGTAGCATAAGGGCCACATTAATGCGGCAGGACGCAAAAATACCTAGGCCCTGTTTGGATCAGGGGGTTAGAGCTAGTATGGGTTAGTTGAGGCAGAAATAACCCTAAAACATCCAAACATGTGGGTTAAAGTAGAGTTATTTGCATCTAACCCAGCAAAAAAACCAACCCGGTGGGGAGGTGCTATTTGGGGTTAGATGTGGTGGGTCCCATTAAAAAAGTATCTATCCCGCACCTGGATCCCGCACCGCATCCATCCCGCATCGCATCCCGCCTCCCTCCCGTTCGCATCCCGCCGCCGCCACCGCTACCCTCCGCTCCCTGCCTCTGCCCCTCCACCCCCAATCCCTCTGCCCCTCCCGTCTCTTTCTCCCGCTGATTTCTCGGAAGCCGTCGGCCTCTTTCTCCTTATCCTCCAGCGGTAGAGCACGCGGCGGCGCCCGATGCTCCGCGGCGAACAAGCCCTCCCCTCCCCCTTCCGCCGCTCCGGGCAACGAGGTAAGGTAGCCGCCCCGTCGTCTTTCTTCTTCCTCTGCAATTGGGGGCCGAGCGGCTCTCGGCTCTGGGCCCGTCGTTGATGGCCTCGGTCGATTCTTGTAGCGGCGGCAGTAGCAGCTCCATGGCAAGATAAGGAGCGAGGTGCTGCTCCCCTTCCGGTCGGTGCGCATGTTCTTCTACCTCGCCTTCATGGCCAGCGCGGGCCTAGGTAGCCTCATCGCGCTCACGCAGCTCCTCCCGGCGTTGGGGAACCCCACGAGGGCGGCGGGGGTCCCGGAGACGCTCAAGGGCCTGGGCCTCGACGTGGCGGCGATTACAAAATAGAGTCTTGGGTAGTATCTCTCTGATGGAAATAAGTTACTGCTATACAGTTTTGGTATTCTATTTTGGACACATCTTAGTTTTTTTACTGTGAGCAATCTCTGTTTATTTGCATGTGTGTTGCTCCAGATAGTCGTGTCTTATGCAATGTGAATTATTCAGTACAAGCTATTTACATGATTTTTGGATTGAATCCGTCTGGAGTCTACGAGTAACTGGTAATATACTAACTTTGTGCCGTGCTACGATGATTTTTTTTAGTGGAAGGATGAGATATCCTAATTTGAGATACATGGTTGCAAGCTGACCATAATGTTTTGTATGGACAAAATAAAATTTATCATGTTTTTGATACTTGATTTGTAAAGATCGTTTATGTCATTTCTGAGTGGGAGGAGGCCACACAAGAGCCGACCACAACGAATCCGGCTGAAAAGAAGACCAAATGATTGAGAAAGTGCATTTATTGTCAATCTAACCCTCTCATCCAAACACCACAAAAGCTAGAGTTAGTTCAGGGTTAGTCACAAGTTAGAAACTAACTCTAACCTCTAACTAAGTTAGAGTATCCAAACAGGGCCCTATCCCTCCCATGTCCTTTGGCATGCATATGTCAGCCCACTGGACCATATTGTATTTCTATCGGTCATCTGTCGTCCTGGCTACTGACTGGGTGGTGTCACTCTAGTTCCGGCTGCTGATTTGGTCGATGACCTCTCTCGCCTGGTGCCATGCCTAGCATAATGTCCTTCCCACGTTGTGTGGCGCCCCGATGCCCTCCTCGCGCATGTTGACCGGTGTCCGACGAAGCCTGTGCTAGCTAATTATCTTGTCTTTGGAATTCATGTGGGGTGAAGGCAAATGGCAGCACCAAGGGTGAAGGAGGCGAAATCACTGTTTTGACCTTATACGTGAAGATTAACACGAACTGACCTCGTTTGAAAAATATTTTCGAATCTGACCTTTTTTGGTCACGCCACGTCCTTGGCGTTTGGATTGCACTGCAGACGCCACGATCAATGACGTTTAGCCCTGGCCCACACTTACACAACTGGCACTGATGTGGCAAAGGCGAAACGCCATGAACCTCGGCGTCTGGGAAAACGCCATTGTCCTTGGCGTTTGGTGATACACACATAAATGTGTCCTTGTCTGGCGGGCCTAGCTAAAACTACCGAGAGCTGGCTGGTTAAATCTTTTGGGCAAGCTTGCATGTTAGTATCAAACTTGCGTTTTGGGTAAACGCCATATTCCTTGGGCGAGCTTGCATGTTAGTATTATTTCTTCTTTCCATGCAAATGATGTGCTCCATGCAAGAGTCCATGACACCTTGCACGTATTGTGAGCGGAACAGGAACTACGATTGCCTTCGTTGAATTATTACTCCTAGTCAAGCATGAACTGCACGGTTTCGGGCCATTAACTCGGTGTTGCTAATCGCCGGTAAAAATTCCAACCCGATTTTTTTGTCATTCAACATGGTGTTGTAAATCAAGTCGTCTGAATTTTCACAAATCGACATCAAATTTACGGAAGGTTTGCAGGTGTTCAAACTCGTGCCACTTACGGGTCCGACCACACGATCTGACCCCAACCACTACTGGAATTTCCGTATACGCCGGTTGTCAGGCTCTTCGCCGAGAGCCAAAACACGGACACTCAACAAAGTAAACAACACCGAGAGCCACACTCGACAAACCTTGTTTCACGGCAACTAGTTGACGTTGCCGTCACGGGCTCACGGCGAACAAGCACCGCACGACAAACGACACAGATGCCGAGAGCCACACACGACAAAGAGGAGCCACGTAGCATCCCCGTTCACAACTGATGGCTCCGTCAGTTTCTTTCCACATTACCGAGAGCGGACGTGATTGGACGCAGCCGTTCTAGAGCAATGTGACCGGACGGGTGGGCGTCCACACAACACATCACTGGTGCCTTTCCTCTCCGTTCTAACCCTATTCGTTCCTCTCCACTCCCTTGCCGTCCAGACCAAGATCTCCACCATACTATCTCCGACCTGGTTTATTGGTCCCCTTCGTATTTTGTGCCAAATTTTGATCTTAAATTTAAATAACAAAATATTAGTGAATGTCACAAATAATAATAATGTTGGAAACTATGTTCAAATACGAATAGAAGGATATATTTATTGTGACATGCATTAATATTTTCTTAGTTAAATCTATGATCAAAATTTAGCAAAATACGGCGAGGATCAATAAATCAGGACGGAGGTATTATGCGTGAACTTAAGTGAATTTTGTTGTCTTTGCAAATTCGTTCGGTTTAGCATGCAAAAAAAATGTTCGGTTTGTTAAATCACGTTTCTAAAGTATGCGAACATGATTGGATGATTGGCTTTCATATTCTTGCATGCGGACTGGTCCGAACCAGTCCGCTGACAAATACAATATTTTTTTCAAGAGTCAGTGTTGGTGATGTCTTACTAGTGTGTCGCACTCTGCAATGCAAATCATCCGATCGACTGTACTTTATATGTTCCTTTACTCGGCATCTGATTGACTCTGCTGAATGTTCTCTATCTAGCTAGCCAAGCTGTTAGTTAGCTTTTTTTCTTACATGAGCTCTCAATTAGCTTTAGCTAAGCTAGGCTAGGACATATTTGTGTCTGACACCAAACGCCAAGGAGTGTGGCGTTTGCCCAAACGCCAAGGTTCATGGCGTTTCGCCTGCACCACATCAGCACTAGCTGTGTAAGTGTGGGCCAGAGCTAGACGCCATTGATCGTGGCGTCTCCAGTGCAATCTAAACGCCAAGGATGTTGGCCTGACCAAAAAAGGTCAGATTCAAAAGTATTTTCCAAACGAGGTCAATTCGTGCTAATCTTCGCGTATAAGGTCAAAACAGAAATTTCATCCGGGTGAAGGAGCTCTGGGCTAACATCGATGCTAAGGCTGGAAGAGGTGGCGCTACACGCTGATGCGAGTGACCTGTGTGTATGGGTGTGTGGTTTGTAGCGTGAGGAGAGAATTGAATGTTGTATCACAATTACATGTGGGTCCCACGAGATGACACAAAATTTGAAATTGTAATTTTGGAGTGTGTGACTTTGCAATTAGGCTCTGAAGCCTCCAATTTTTTTTGGAGTACTTCGAGATTGTTGTGTATGTTGATCAAGACTTTAGCTTGGAATCAAAATGAGAGATTGTGGAGTTTAAGAGCGTTTTGGAGAGGAAAAGGAGTAATTCTAGCAGTTGTCTAAAATTAGCGGTTCTCATGTAGAGTGCACTCCAAAATCGGCAACCTACAAAACGCTCTAAAACCAATTACTCCCTCCCTTACTAAATATAAGTCTTTGTAGGGATTCCATTAGGTGGACTACATACGGAGCAAAATGAATGAATCTAAACTTAAAATGCATCTATATACATTCGTATGTATTTCATAGTGGAATCTCTACAAAGACTTACATTTAGGAACAAAGGAAGTATATCTAAACTCTCATTTTTATTCCCCACTAAAGTATTAAATCAACATACCTAGCCAGGAAATATTTGTTTTCAACAACAGTACGTGTATTTTTTCGATAAAGGAAATATATTAATATCGCGAAGATATCAATTACACCCGGCCTCCGCAACAACGCAATACCCTAATTGCATTACGGATGGCTACTCTAACTATACAAGTAAAAAAAATTGCTGCACACTGCACCGAGACGAAAGGATCAGTAGTAAGTAGTAGAAGTAATGAAACACGGAATGCAGCGACATTCATTCTTTTTGCAAAAGGATGGGGCACGCGCATAGTAGTACTTGACAGGATCCCGAGAGCTGTTGGCACAAGGCGACCTGTGTAGTGCCGCTTGTCACGTGTACCTCTCCACATCATCCCCTGGATTTTTTGTCCAAAAAACCCCCTGCCGAGACAAATTGCCAAAAAAGACTACCTCTAAAACGAATTGACAGAAAGGACCAGCTACACCGTGGCGGCAGGTGCGCCAGCCGACACGTGGCACCTGCCGCCACACGTGTGGCGGTCCCTGCCACCACGGGCGCAGGCGGCAGCTGGGATGTAACAGGTTTTTTCATCCGCGTATGCAACGAAACGGATCGAAATGATGGGCCCTTCGGCCACACTGCGAGCGGCAGCCACTGCTGCTGCCAGCGCACCGCGACAGGCCAAGTGGGCCCCGCCGCCATAGCTAGAGGCGGCAGCCTGTACGTGCTGTCAGGCAGACCGGACGGCGAGTGCGAGAGGCGCATTGAAGCATTGGCTTCTGTTTAGTGCCTCAACGCCATGCATGTACGCATATGGGCGGATGGAAGTCAAGCAGCATGCAGCGACGTTCAAGTAACTTGTGTCAGCTCAGATTAAAGCATCCCGTCCATTTGGCCATCTGTATTGAATCGGAGTCAGCGGCTGCCGCCTGGTGCTGTGGCGGCATGGCCCACCTGGCCTGTCGCGGCGCACACGCAACAGCAGTAGCTGCCGTCTGGCACTATGGCGGCAGGGCCCATCACTTCCGTCCGTTCCGTTGTAGCACGCGCGGACAAAAGAAACTGTTAAGCCCGAGCTGCCGCCTGCTCCTCTGGCGGCAGGTGACACGTGTTCGCTGCCGCACCTGCCGCCACGGTGCAGCCAGTCCTTTTTATCAATTTATTTTAAAGGTGGTCTTTTCTGACAATTTGACTCGGCAGATGGTCTTTTTAACAAAAATTCCATCCCCTGAGTAGTAATCAAGGCTAGGCATATATAGGCCATTAAAGTAGAGCTATAGACTGCCGTCCTGTCGCCTGTCCATCTCCTGTCGCAGAGCTGGGATGTGGATGGGCAAAGTACAGTAGTACGGTAAAGTCCATCAGCTTTTCTGCTGCACCAGGATTCCTCGGGTTTCGTGCTAATGGTACTACGACTGGAGTACGTACAGTTTGTTGGGATCGTTACAATCCCTACTAGTAGTACTAAATAATTTAACACCAACACTTGACGCTTCCACATGGGAATGCATCCTACTAAGGGTTCCAATAAGTCACTTGACTTGCTTGCTTGCTTGTTGCATCGATGGCATGTCGCATGCAACTCACACGCACGGTCACGCCTGGAACGGGCACACGCAGAGGCTGTACGAGAACAATCAAATTTACTCAGCCACCGCCTTTCTGTGCCACCGGCCGGGGCTACCGGACTTGCAGGACTTGGTGGCTTGGATGAGCATGCACCTGAAGCTCGGATAACCACGATGAGATGAATACAAGCAAGCAATACGGCATCAGCTCCACATGTAATAATGGTTCTATCATTATCATTAGCGAAAATCCGCAGCTTGGCATTGGTATGCTCCCTGGTTTGGCATCATATTTCCCACTGTCTCCTCCTTGGACAGAGACCGGACACCTCTGGCCATCGTGCAGTTCAGCAGGGAATGGCGCCATGAGTCCGCCTCCCGCACCACACAGTGTAACAACACAAGTCCTACTAGGCGACATGTTTCAATGAGTGACGCCGCAGCTTTGAAAGAATCTTCCAAAGGGTCGACCAGCCGCTACGTTCCGCTGCAGAACAAGTCCGACATGCCTCTGTATGGGCCCAGCTCATGCGTCTGTACTACTACTTGGACACGATCACATGTGATTCCATAGGAACTCCTTTTCCTTTCCTTTTCCATTTTTGCAAAAATCTTCCAAATTTGTAATCAATATTTTGGGAACATTTTTCGAATCCGTCAACATTTTATACAAATTCATGATTTCTTTAAGTCATGAACATCTATACAAATCACAAACATTTTCTGTAACTGTGGATTTTTTAAAACCTGTGAATTGTTTTCGAATGGAAGAGCATTTTCCAAATGTATGCGCTTTTTTGTTTTGTTTTGTTTCGAAAACACTTTTTTTTCGAAATGCAAGAACATCTTTCGAATCCGTGAATATTTTTTGAACCGATGATGTTTTTTTTTACAAAAAATGGGAACGATTTTCTAAATTCGTGGACAGTTTTTGATATTCCTGAATGATTTTTAAAAATTCATTATTTTTTTGAATTCACGAAGGTTTGTTCAAATTCATGAACATGTTTTGATTTCCTGAACATTTGTTTTTCAAAATAGTGAAAGTAAATCACGAACATTTTATGATTTTCCAAACATTTTCAAAATCTGGAACATCTTTTTTAATTCAACCATTTTATGATTTCTGCAAGATTTTTTTTCAAAATTCGGAATCATGTAAAAATTTCCAACTTTTTGAAATCGTGAAATATTTTTAAAATAAAAAATAAAATAGAAAAATATCTAATTATTTAATGACTTTTTCACATTAATTATTTCATGATTTTTTAGACAAATTATTTAATGAATTTGTTACTTTTTTGGAATCCCGAATTATTCGTACATGGGTCCTCTCTGACCCACGGGGCACGGTTTCCAGCCCGAATGAACGCAGGACCGAAACCCTATCGCCCATCGCTGCTCCATCTCCATCTCCTTCGCCCCAGTCCCCCTCTCGCCGGCCACCGCGCTGGTGGTCAACCCCTCTGCCGCTGATCCTCCTCCACGCGGATAGAAAACCCGCTGTCCTCCCCATGTCGCGGTGCCCTCTGCTGGCCGTCCATCCTCTATCTGCTCTGACCTGTCCCCTCCGCTTCGCCGAGCTCGGGCCTTTTCTCCCCGCCCCTGCCCCCCTCTCTCTCGTGCCAAGCCACCTCTACCCCCACCCTGAATCCCATGAGAGGCCAGCCGAGTCAGCCCACGTGCATCACGATGACGTTGATCCCTGGCAAATTTATTGTTTGTTTACAATGAATGCATTCAGGTGTAGTACTACACAAAGGGTGTGTTTGGTTCACGCCCCAGCTAGCCACACCAATCTTTTGGCATGACCAAGGCAAAGGCATGACCAAATTTTGGCAAGCTGATGTTGTTTGCTTTGGGGCCATTGTATCCTCCAAATTTTTGGCAAAAGAGGCCTTTGCTTGGTTTGTAACCAACTGGTACCATGATACTACTTGAAAAACATTTAGGAGATATTTAAATGCATCTATTATCTAGAAGTGAGAAGTATGTATAGATTTAAAAACTATTATGAAATCTATATAGAAAAAAATGCCAAAACAATGGCACACAATTATCACAAGTTGAAACACAAATCCCGTGCTGCACGTCATGTTGCATGCACTCCTTTCTTTTCGAAGGATGCTGCATGCATCTACTAAGGGCATGTACAATGGTGATATCTTAGGAGTGCCACATTGGATAAATGATGAGGTGGAGGAGAGAGAACTCATAAGAAAAGGCTTGTCTTCTCTTATTTAAGAGAAGACAAAAGATGATCTCTTAGCATAATATGTCTCACCATGTTTTTAGGAATTACGAGTTATTGAAGATAAGGCTAAGAGATGACCTAGTGTAGACACTTTTTTTGTCATCATTAAATTACATGCAAAACCTAAGATAAGACTATCTTATCAATCATTGTACATGCCCTAATCACGCGGAAGCACGCAGGGATTTGTTACCGATTGATTACCTCTAACAGAACCAGTCTTAGGGTGTGTTCGGTTTCTCGCTGCTCCTCAACTCCACTCCCGGAGTTGGTGGATCGGCACTGAACGCTAGAGCTCCACGGAGCTGAAAACGTGGAGTGGAGCCGGCTCCAGTGCAGTTATGCAGAGCGGCTGTTTCCCAGATCTCGGATCTTTAAAATCATGGAGTTGATAAAATTACAAAGGAACTGCCACCACCAAGTGAAAAACGGTTCAGAGTGGCCACCGCGAGTTGCTCGTTTCTGTTTCATCCAACGCCACGAGTGAATCAGGAGCGGAGCAGAGCTGTCGAACAGTTTTTTGTAGGGCTGATTTTTACAAGGAGCAGCATTTCGGGAGGAGGAGCCGGAGTCGAGGATTTGGAGAAGCCAGACCACTTCCGAACAGGCTCTTAACCTACAGAATCCCTTTAAAAATATCAATTGTACCACTACGTTGTATGTAGGGCCCACCAAGAACAGCACGCCAATTTTTTGGCGCAGCTTTTGCTCGCCCACATCTTGCCCGCGCGTTGGCAAAAAATACACGGGGGAACGCCCTGGTCGCTGGGCGTGCCAAATATTCGGCAATGATCCAAACAACCACCAAATTCCATGGGCTAGCCAAATTTTTGGCATGGTCAGTTCTGGTAGCAATCCAAACAGCCCCAAAATAATTCAAGCTTTACATTCAGCTATGAGATCCGTGTCCCCAACAACTACAGTACTGCATTTCTTAAATATCAATGAAATGAACAACATTCATGTTTTTCTTCTGAATGAGTATTATGGTAGCATCGATTGCTTTTATTGTGGTTAAAGCATTGATCAATTAAGATGTTAATCAGAAACTTCATAGAGGTTGTTTTCCTCGCTGCTCCAGGCAATCAGCCAGATAATCTGTCTGGTTGCTGCTGCTTGCGTGTTAGGTTGCGACATCATTGACCTTGTAAACAATGTGGTTGGGATCGTAATGGCCGGGTCATAGTTTTCATTTGGCTGCACCAGGGAGGGATGCTGCTGCTCGGTGATCATGTTGGAGCCACACTCAAGCACTCGCCTCATACTGGATGTCATGGTGTTTGGCATTATAGTAGTGCTTGGCGTAGCTTGGAGGAGCCGGGTTGCCATGGATGCGCACAAGAATGCGCGTGCCACGGAAGCCGCCATGTATGGAAGTGCAAGGGGGATGAAGTGCCGATACTTTGAGAAGCAGTCGACGACTGTCAAGACGACCGACTTGCCGCCCACCTTTGGGAGGCCCTCCACGAAGTCCATCGAGTGGCCTGCACAAATGCTACTCCCCCCGTCTCATAATAGACGTTTTTTGACACTACACTAGTGTCAAAAAACGTCTTATATTATGAGACGGAGGGAGTAGATGAGACCTCGAGTTAGCACAGCAGACCCTTAGGATGCAGATGTTCAGTCTTGTCGCGCTGACAAGTACCAGAAGACCAAATGAAGTCCTGTACCGCGACACGGTCCGGAAGGACAACGCAGGTGGTGTAGGGTCTTCGGAATTCCCTCTTGTCCTCCTTCATGAGCCATTGCCAATACCCATGGTAACAGATCTGATGTTCCCGAGTATGCAGACGGTGGTCAAAGGCGACCAAGTCGTCCAACAAACCCCATGGCGCCTTGAGCTGGCCGGCTTCGATGTGTGCATGTAACACGATCAAGCTGGGTCAACGGCTGTAGCTTGGCCGATCTCATCAAAGAAGTTGAACCGAGGGATAGATAGCACCATAACTATTCCTGGTTCTGCACTGCGGTGTGAGAGAGCGTCTGCAACAATGTTCTGGTTCCCGGGCTTGATTGAATTTAACTCGGAACCCAAGTAGCTTACTGGCCCAATGATTCAGCGGTATCGTAGACAAACACTGATCAAGCAAAAAATTCAGTCTGCAATGGTCTTTATGTACCACAAACGTGCGCCCCCATAGGCATGGTTGTCGGTGCCGCACAACGTGTACAAGGATGATGAGCTCCCTCTCATAGATGAATTTACGGTAGCAGACAGCTAATCCCAATCAGCCACACACTGCCAATCAGCCACAGCCTGCACTTTTATTGATCCATAGTCACGCCCTTTGTTTAAAACATGCCCGAGATAAGCGATAGTGGTCTCACCGGAAGAGCACTTAGAGCGCTTGGCTAAGAGGTGGTGTTGATGCAGTGTAAGGAGGACCACATGGACATGTCAGAGGTGTTCTGACCAAGATGTGCTGTATATGACAATGTCGGAAAAAAAAAACAAGGACAAACCGTCGCAAGTATGGGTGCAACAGATCGTTCATGAGGGCCTGAAACGTTGCTGGGGCATTGGTGAGGCCGGAAGGCATCACAACGAACTCAAAGAGGCCCTGGTGTGTGCGGGATGCCGTCTTCTCAATGTCCAGGCGGGTGCATGAGCACCTAGTGATGATAGTTAGACCGAAGGTCCAGCTTACTGAAGAATTAGGCGCCGTGCAGCTCGTCTAGGAGTTCATCTACCACCGGGATCGGGAACTTGTCTTTGATGGTTCTTCTTGATGAGGAGGACCGGTGATGAGAAGGAGGACTCACTCTTGCGGATGATGCCTAGTCACACCTTTGTGCCAACTCATCCTTCTGCGGTTGCGCATACCATTAAGGGCGTACAGCTACGATGTTCGTCCTAGGTAGGAGGCAGATGCGGTGGCTGCGCTCACACTCCGGAACCACGTCATGGGACTCGCTAAAGTCGCCGAGGAGCTCGTCCAGCATATCCAATGCCGTCCAAGCTGCTGTACGAGCCAAGAGGGCTGCTGGCCATGCCATGTCATGGCGCTGTTGGTGAAGTCTCATGTGGTCAGTCCCCGGTCCCGAGCCATTGAGTGCCGAGGTTGATATAAAAGCCGTCAATAGGCAGGGTGTAACAGTCCACCGGGAAGGTGCCGTTGGCAATACTGATGGCGAGGGCACTACACACACCGGTGCTGTTGATGCGGTCACCATTGGCTACTGTTGCATAGAGTGCAGTGCGAGAGTGGATTTGCAAGAGGCTGCTTGAGCCACGACGAGTTCAGCAAGGAAGTTTATTCGCAGACCCGGAGTCGAGCAGGGCCACCAGTGTTTTCTTTATTATTATAGAAAGGGAGACGCAAGGTCTGCCTCGTGCATGGCTGAACACGCGCGATGGCCACCAGCGATATTGCCATCACCTCCTTATCCTTGATATCAGGATCTTGCTTGTCGACGCCCACAAACAGATAAACAACCATGACAAAGGGAATGAATGTGGATTGCCTGGTAGTTAGAATAGAGTGAATTAAAGAGGCTGAACAAATCCTAGATGATATGGTCTGAGTTCAGTGAAGAGACCGAAACTAATCGGAGCATGCTAAATATGCAACTGTAGATCTAAATCTAACTAGAGAAATGATTTCAGTTTTGCAGGACTCTACCTGATGTCCATGAACGACGATTTCTGGTTTAGCAATGCAATTCTGTTGTAAGCGAGAAAGGTGTGCTACTATTTTAAGTTTAGATGTGGCGTTGCAACTTTACCTGTTTTGCAGCTTCATTTTGTCCTGCTACAACTATAGCTTGCCTTAATGGTGTTTAGGGATCCGTAATTTACATGGGTTTCTGTTGTGTACTAGATATGTAGTCCGTACTGCTAGGATTTTCAAAATTTTATCTTCATTCTGGCAGTTTTTCTTGTCCAATGAACTTTAAATCAATTATTTAGTTATGTCTTCGACTGCTTATTTTGATTATTTTCTTGGCAATGGAGAAAACAATTTCTTTTCTCATAGTACTGTGCTTAGCTCTTCTGATTTCTAAACGATGGTGATTCCAGTCATGCGATCTGGAAATAGGTAGGAAAATGAATTCATGATGGTTCAGTAAGCTTATAGGTGCTGCGCTGTTGGAGTCTATTTTATCAATCAATAGAAGCATAAGTAAAATCATAATTTCTCCTATGCAACAATTTACTTTCATGCAGATGTATATTTTGCTTCCGCTGACCTGCAATTGTATACTGTAGGCATGAGGCTTGTTTGTTCGTTCAAGTGACTGGATGAAGCAGGATTAGTTCTCTTTGGAGAATTGTGTTACGACGTCGCTTGAGCTAGGCACTACTCGAGCCTTCCTGAACAGTTGGCCTTCATTATTTGTAAGGTTGGGAGTTAAGAAATTCCTGCAGTATGTTTTCCGAAAGAACTTTGTCTTTAATTTTCAGCAAGTTGCTAAAAAACTCAACAATTAGGTTTCTAGCATCCTCGGATTTCTGAGTCGTGATTAGACCTTTTGTTAACAGTCATGTCCTCCATTTTTGTGCTTAGCTATCTTGTTTTTCTCAAGCCATATGCATGTGTTAACAAAAGGTCTAATGATAGTGTTGTCTGCATTTGGGTCGCCGGGAAGTCGCACTGCCTGATGGGGGTATGGGGTGTTCTATCAGATCATGGCGGAGGGCGTTGTTCACAGCAGCTTGCAGCAAGTCCGCCGGAAGGACAAATATCAGTGGTGAGGGTCACCCTGCCACACCCCTCAACGACAGTGGAATTGTCTTCCCAGAACACCGTTTAGTAGCACTGAGGACTTGTCCGTACCAAATACGGAGTATGCATTTAATTCATCCAAGCCATCTATCATCGAATCCCATGTACTTCATGGTGTCAACCATCGCCGAGTGTTCAATTGTGTCAAATGCCTTCGAGAAGTCCAACTTTAGAATGAAAGCTTGAGCACCTGACGCCTGACATTGGTGTATGTATTCGAACACCCAATCTAGGTGGTCTTGGATAGCTCCCCCTTTGAGAAACCCATATTTACCACGGTGGATGATCTTTAGCATTAGTTTTTGCAATCTGTTAGCAAGGATCTTGGTAATAATATTCAGACAACAGTTGAGCAAGGTGATGGGGTGATAGTCGTTTACAGTCTCGGGGGACTGTATCTTGGGTATCAGTGTGATATAGCCTGTGTTAATACTCTCCAGATTTAGGTTACCAGAGTAAAATATCATGGCAGATCTCATATATGTCCTGCTTTATTATGTGCCAACATGATTTAACAAAACGTCCACTAAAACCGTCAGGCCCTGGGGCTCTGTCCGCTGGCATTGTCTTGATAACTTCATCGATTTGCACTTCAGAGAAAAGGAGTAGAGAGTTCCTCCAGCTTACCAACAGGACAGATAATATATTGCAGGTCAAATCTTTGGTTGGTAGGGGATGACTCACCAAGTCTTTCCTTGAAGGCATTGTACAGAATGCTCTCTTTCCCACCATGATCTAATATTTCAGTACCACCAGGAAATTTTAGCATGGCAATGGAATTGTTTCGATATCTTTGAGTTGCCAGATGTTGGATAAATTTCGTGTTTTCATCCCCAAAATGAATCCATCTGATGGTGCATCATTTTTTCCAGTGTTGATTCTGATGATAGTCCAAAAGCTTCTAAAGGCGGGCCTTGAGAATTTCCTGAAGTTTGTTTTGGGTACAGTAAGAGGCCTTGATTTTCAGTTTCATCCAGTTCAACAATGGCCTTCTAGGAATTTTGAATCAGAATTTTTAGACGGGAAAGACCTTCACTCCAGTTTTTGAGAGTATAACAGAGTCGTTTAAGTGTCTGACATATTCTAGCCGTCCTGTTTAGGAGGTAGCTGTCTTTGGACCAGCAGGTTGCAACAATATCATAGAACCCAGGGTGTTTGAGTCCAGTATGATTCAAACCTGAATATCTTACTTGCTGGGATAGTTGATTCAATACTGATAGAGCAAGGGGTATAGTCAAATATTGGCTTGGCTAGAGCAGAAACAATAGTGTTTGGGAATGAACTTGTCCAGTTATTAGAAGTAAAGAACCGTCTAGTTGTTCCAAGAGTTGGTCGTCTTGCATGTTGCTCCATGTGTATGATCGTCCTTTAATTGGCAATTCAACTAGGCATTATTCCTGAATGAGTTCATTGAACTTTAACATATCAGAGGCATAGCCTCCCAGTTTGTTTCGGTCGACTGGAGAACGAATATAGTTAAAATCCCCTAATAACAACCAGTCTTCGTTATCAGGTATCAAGAGATTAAAAAGCCATTCTGTATATGTGGTACGATCGTGGCTGTTGTAAGGTCCATACACATTCACCAGTTTCCAAAGTATTGGCAGATCGAGTGGATTTAAAAGCTATAGTTTGTGCAAAGAATTTCGAAGAGACCACAACACTAGAGAAAACCGAGCTGTTCCATATCGTAATCAGACCACCAGAAGCCCCTCCCGAAGGAACAAAAGCAAATTGATCGAATCTCTTTGGGCAAAAGGTATTAATTAATGCACAAACGAGATGAGTTCTTTTGGTCTCTTGTAAGCATATAGCAGCACAACAAGAGCTTTCAATAGTTTTTCGGATAGCTAATAATTTTTGCTCGGAATTTATTCCCTTCACGTTCCAGCAAAGAACATTCCAGTTTTTAAGTGCTGGCATTGAGTACACAGCTAGTTGGAGGGCGCCCCTTCTCCATCCAAGAGAGCTCTTGCAGCTTGTCGGTGGAGAGATCAGCAGCCGGCATGCCCCAGAGGTTGTCACTGATGTGCTAGATAATAGCGATGGCTGTGGGCTCTGGGGGGAGGAACTGGGCTTTTTGATGATCATGAGGAGTTTACATTAAGATCTACTCCCTCCGTCCCAAAATAAGTGTCTCAACTTTGTACTAGCTCTTATACAAATTTGTATTAAGCTCAAGACAGTTATTTTGGGATAGAGGGAGTACTTGGTTACTGTTGCTTTGAATTGAAAACATATCAGCGGAGTTTCGAAATTTTAGTTCACTGGTCATTTCTGGCACTGACATGATGCACTGTTTCTCATCATCAGCTGCAATTTATGGATCACCCAAGAACTCAGCCTGCACAGAAGTTTCCCCTGACTGAAACTAAACTAATGTGCATGACATTTTTATTCTACGTGATAACTTTCAATGTTCATGAGATCTCTGAACTGACTGAAATTAAACTAATGTATTGCAGCTTGTCGTTGAGGATATTTGCCGTGATATCTACCGTACAGATCCTGAGCAGAGATCATTCTACTTAGGTACTCCCTCCGTCCCGAAATACTCGTCGGAGAGTGGATAAAATTGGATGTATCTATAACTAAAATACATCTAGATACATCCATTTTTCCGACAAGTATTTCCGGACGGAGGGAGTACTTTAGTCCTAGTCCTGTTGGGGCTCATCCGGGTGGATACCTTGACGAATATCCATGCAGGATTCACAATAATCTTATGCCCTATGTTCAGCAAGTTGCTGTTGTTAGGAGGCCAGCTCTCACAATACTGGGGAATGACTATGCAACATTAGATGGAACTGGGCTACTTTTTTTGTCATGCTATGTACAATTGCTGAGCTTAACCAGTACTGGAGTAAATTACAAATGGTAAATAGTGTAAGGTAAATCCAGGCCGTCGAGCGTAATCACTTGAAGATGAAACGAAGCAAGCCATTGGATCTGCCGAACCGTTTTCTGAAAAATTGGGCGCTATCTGTAAATCTCTTCAATGCTTATACAGATAAGAGAAAAGGAAAGCACAGGTCTTACAGCTCGTACATAATAATGAGATAAAAGAACAATGCAAGTAGTCTACATGTTTTCCAGGACCAGCAAGTATTTTGTTGGAGCAGTGGTAAACTGAATATGGCACCTCCACGTAGAGCCAAATAGCAGATCAGAAGTATTTTTAACAGACATTGTATTTAAACATTATTATGGTAATACCCTCGTATTTGTGCAGATAATATAAACATTAGGAACACGTCATTATATTTTGAAAGAGAAATGATATACTGACAATAAAAAAATGGTTAATACTATTACATTATCAAAGCTTGGTGTTTCAGTTCGCAAACATGCAGGCAAGATATCACAAATAGACATTTCATATAAAGAAGGTCGGTGCCTTTAAAATGCATCACCACAACAATTGTTTCTTGGCCACACGGGTGTAACATGCCAAGCTCTCCTCATATAACATTGGAACACAAGGAATCATCTTAGAGTCCATTCTATTCATCTCCGCCGCTGAGTCTTCTTTGGAGCATGTCAAACTATTCGCTGCTGAAGTTGAAGGCATATCAAGAAACTTATGGTGTGGACTACTACAACTTCTGACAACCGGCACCTGATCAAGTGAATACAAATTTTGAATTGCTTGCTCTACTGGATCGTACAGTCCTATTTTCCTTCCAGTGTTGAGCAGGATCCTCCCATAATCGTGATCAACAGCTAATGGCACCACAACACTTGTCTTAAGGGAATAGTCAGGATACGCTTCCAGGTGAATTGTGAATGCTCTACCCCATTGGCCACGCTCTAGCTTCCATACATCTAATTTTTCTGCCACTGGATCTGCTAGAACAGCACATAATACTCCCTCAAGCTCAACAACAAATGCACGGCAACGGTTTCTGCTATTCCATCTTGCAAACCATGAAGGGCAAGGGACAACATCAAAAATTCTTGTAGCAAGGTTGAAAGAGACAATGGTCCATTCACAGCTCCGTCCCAACCTTGGTTCACTCATCCAGTACAGCATTCCTTCAACATATGCTGGTGGCATGTCATTCACAGGCAGAGGTGGTACCGAGCTCCGTTGGGGACGATCCCGAGAGTTACACCAGCGTAACGTGCATGTCAGGTCATATTGACGAGATTTGAAGTCCTTCTGGCGATAGAAGATTGCCACCATAACATGTTGATGAGTCAAAGGGTCGAAAGTCAAGCCAACATTCTTATTGCCGACTGTGAAAGCATGTTCTTCTGCTTTACTCTGCAGCAAACTTGGCCCCAGTGAGTAGCCCCTGTGGAAACCTGTACATGGGTTGCAGAGATAGTCCCTCGTCTCG
This sequence comes from Triticum aestivum, assembly GCF_018294505.1. NCBI lineage: Eukaryota > Viridiplantae > Streptophyta > Magnoliopsida > Poales > Poaceae > Triticum > Triticum aestivum. The sequence continues at coordinate 26,217,327 of NC_057807.1, read as the reverse complement.
GTACTTACCAAGTTCAGCCCATGGCAAGGCTTGGAGCAAACCACCTTTGTGTCAAGTAGTGTACTGTTACTAGGAGCTTCTTGGATGCATTTATTCAAGGGAGAAAAACTGAAGGCCAACTGTCCAGTGCCCTTGACCAGAAGCATGACCTTAGGTCTTTTGTCCATGTTCTTATGCTGAAAGTATGACTGAATGAAGTTTTCACTCTCAATCAATCTGAACCACTGCTTGCAGACAAATTTGGAGTGTACCACTGCTTTAGCTGGGAGGCGGAGTAGGATCTCTCTAATCACCTTAGCCAGGTCAGATGATAAGGCTATCTCTTCATCTGTTTTATGCACAGGAGCAAGGGTCTCTTGAATGAAACTAAACCTTGAACTAGGGGGCCCATAATATGGAGTTGAGTGTGTCTCCGTGATTGAAAGAATGGTTTCTAGAGCTTCAGACCTAGGGTCATACGTGTGAACCATTTTCTGATACTTGTCGAAAATCTTGTGCTTGCTAGTAGTGACGACTATCTTCTTCCTTGGCGAGCTGGAATTGATGCCAAAACATCCAATAACTCTCAGAATTTGTGATTCGCGTAAATCTCTTGCCAGGTGGCTCGACAAATTGATCCGGTGACTCAGTAACCAGTCACCAGAGCTATAGTCCGGCAGTTTCCAGATCTCCAAAACATTAGCATAAAGCATTGTGTTGCGAGTATCTCGGACCAAACATAGTTGGTCATCCATCTCCACTAGTTGCTCTTCTGACAACCCATACCTGATCGGCGGCGCTCCTGGTACCCAGAAGGGCGGTGACCGGAGACATGTGAAGGTCTCCTCTGTGACCGAGAAGGACACGACAGCAACACTTGGAGTCGTGGTGAAAGAGGCAGGTCTCATCAACCAGTGCAGGCAACCCTTGGCAAACACAGGAGGTAATTTGTTCAATTCCGCATTTGTAACAGCGGCATATACAAACTGATGCAAGCTCAAGGGTACTCCTCCCGCAGGCGGCCTCCAGCGATCCCCAAAGCGGCCTCCAGGTGTGTAAATCTCACACCTCACCATGTCCTTCTGATGACACAACCTATTGATCAACCTCACCACTTTGTACTCATCTGTGTGGGCATCAAACCCCAGCCCAGCAGTGGACCTGGCTGCTCGTTCCTCAGTGGAAGCTGGCAGACGCGTAGCAGCTCGTGTTGCCGCGTTGCAGATGTAGAAAGCTCCACCGAGAGCGTCATAGAGGAGGGTGAGGCCACGGCATGGTGCCGGCGTCGCTACTTCCACACAGTTGCCACGGGCACCGTCGATGGTGAACAGTAGGTCCCCACGATCTCTGGGGCGCCCCGATGATGATGATGGCGAGAAGGGGCACGAGTAGACCGCCGTGGAGTCGAATGTGGCGGTCGGTGAGATGTATAGCAGCTTGGCTGGTGGTGCACGCCGCCTTGCGTCCTTGGCTACTGACATGTGGAGGCGGCGGAATTCATCGGAGGAGAGCAGCGCAGCCCAGGAGCGGCAAACTGCTCTGAAGCGGAAGACGGATTTGACAGGAAGCCACTGCAGAATCTCTATGATCATCTCGTATGGAAGCGATGCCCCGCAATCATCTCTTGCGGTGGCCATGTGTGCCCTCCTCCTCCTCCTCCTCCTCTCACTGACCTCCCTCGGCATGATATCCTCCTCCCTGCTTCTACGCATCTTCAGCGCCCAATCGAGGTCTGAGATACCCTAGAAAAAAAATCGAGGTCTGAGATGCAATCAACACATGGGGAAAATCACAACAAGAAAGCCACTGCTATCAGTGTTATCTATCTCATTCAACTGATGGGATCAAACAGCTCGGATCTAGTCTAGGGTGAAACTACTGCTGCAGAAGGGGATCTGGTTTCTCGTCTACTAAAAAAGGAAGATGAAAAAAAGTAGGCCCTTACCGATGGGAAGGCGGGGTCGAATCGCGTCCTGCGAGCTCAGAGTTCCTTCAGCCGGAGGCTTGGCGTCCCCTCGGCGGCGGCGCGGCGCAGGGCGGCGAGTCGCAGGAAAAGACTCGTTTTTTCCCAACCGGTGAAGAAACAGTGCTAATATTTATTTGTCGATACCTCTCCGAATTGTGTTCCCTTACGCTGCGAAACCGCCAGGGGCTGTTGCACCTTATGGGCCGGCCTACTTCTGCCTTTCTCCGGTTAAAACAAAAGAATAAATATGTTTCCATCACAAAAATGCATCTGCACAAGTAGTAGGTTTTTTATGAGGTTACTCCCTCTGTTCCATATTTATACTTGTCGCTGATTTAGTAGTATGGAACGGATGGAGTATGTGTCAAGCTACCGACATAAACGCGGTGATGGATGGTCTTTTTTCCCTGTATTTCTTACAGCTTCTGGTTACTTAATTCTTCTTCTTCTTTTTTCTTTTCTCGTTTTTATATTTTCATTTTCTTTCAATTTTTTTTATTTTTCCTTTTCTTTTACAAAATTAGGTTCCTGAAAAAATATTCACCTTTCTAGTAAATTTCAGAAAATTTAATGAGTTCTTTAAAATATAAAAATGTTACAACAGTTTAAAAAAATTCATGTTCAGAATTCAAAAATAAATTAATAACTTTCAAATGTATTCAACTTCTTATGAAAACATGTAAAAGATGAACTGAAAATAAAAGTAAAACAAGGAAACCATACAAAAAAGACAACAAATCGTTAAAGGTTGCTTCGCTCCACTCGGTATAGAAAAACAATGACACGTCTAACTGGGCCGAGGCCCATATATGGTGCACTGTGTCATCACCCTCCTATATGAAGCAACGAGTGGCATGCAATTTTCTATTTGGCGCATATAGCATTGGCAAATCCTATTTCCTAGCCGCCACTTGTCTACGTGCGCTACATGCCCTATATGCAGGGTGGAAGATGAAGGGTCTTTCTATACATTGGTAACATGCAGCCATGAAGGAGGTTATGAGGGGAGATGAGTTTAGTGTGGTTGTTGCCGCCATGAGAGCTGTTAAAAACCCAGAGAGGACCGGTTGCTACAGCCTACAGGTAAATATGGTGATCATGTTAGTTTAGAGGATTTGGCAAGTGCACACGCACAAGACTCATAGTGAGGAAGGTGTGCCGGTTGAAACTTCTGCTAACTTCCTACAAAGCTACTTTGATTCCATCTGTGCTTAAAGAAGATTCTCGACAAAAGAAGTAATCAAGGGCAAGATACCATTGCAATGCTCATGGGACGTTGGAAAACAAAAGAAGACCAAAGCCGCCCATAGCTGGTTAGCTCCGCCAGCCAACATGCATGGTCGCTCTCTCTGTTAAACGGTACATTTCTAGAAGCTGATAGCTTGGCAGCGACTGGAATGGTGCTTCATAAGCAGAATGGCTCAGTGCTTTTTCACTGCATATTGGTATCTATTCAATTGCAACGAATCTATGAAAGCAGAGATACATGTGATAATGATTGGTGTGCCGCTGGCCATACAACATTTTGACGAGCCTATCATCCTTTCCATTCTTTTCGGTAATAGCTTAGATCGTTCCGCTTATGGACAATATGAGATTAAGTCTTTAATAGTGAGATCAAAATAGCGTAGCAGACTGCCTAGCAAGGTATAGTCGTACTGAATGCGCCATGTTGTATGGTTGCATCGAGGACCCCATGTTGTAGGGTGAAACCCTAGAGGGGATCTCTTCACACTTGGAGGGGGGAAAAGTGATGGACACACAAGAACACAAGAGGGAGATCACTCAAACAAACACAAATAACACATCCACTAGAGTAGCATACATGAGATCCACAAGCATACAAGAACAATTCAAGGTAAATAGCACTAGGGTAAAGTTCATCCCACTCCTAGGAGATGAGGTCTTGATGTTGATCTTCTCCAAGAGAAGGCCTTAATAATCCAAAAGGATTCTTCGGGCTTGATCTCCAAGAGGAGGGGATACAATGAGCAAAGCTCTCTAGTGTCTATCAAATACTTTGCTAGCCCTCAAATGAGCTAGGGGGAGAGTTTATATATGCTAGGGATGAATTGGGGGTAAAACAAGGGTACATGGGTCATTTAGCCCAAGATGCACGTAGGCATTTTCGCTGGAGTCTGGGCACCCGGGGTAAAGGGGTCTGGGCACCCGGGGTAAAGGGGTCTGGGCACCCGGACCGGTCAGAGGCAGGCGCACAGGAGGGGTCGGGCACCCGGGCGTCGGCGGTCCGGGCACCCGGGAGGACTGATGGCTCCTAGGCACGGTGGCCGGGCACCCGGGGCGGCCTGCTGGCACACAGGCAGGGAGGGTCGGGCACCCGGGATGGATGGGCGCGGCTGTAGGGTAGGCCGGGTGATGTCTACTACGCAACCTTCTTCTTGTAGACGTTGTTGGGCCTCCAAATGCAGAGGTTTGTAGGACAGTAGCAAATTTCCCTCAAGTGGATGACCTAAGATTTATCAATCTGTGGGAGGCGTAGGATGAAGATGGTCTCTCTCAACAACCCTGCAATCAAATAACAAAGGGTCTCTTCACTACAAGAAAATCTGCCTATAGAGACGCCATTTTCCATAGCTAGAGACGTGTTATTTCATCTCTAGGCGACCATAGAGTCGACTTTGTAAAGCGTCTTTGGAGCGTCTCCCCATGGGCCGTCTCAAAAACATTTAGACGCGCTAGCGAAGCGTGTGTACATGGGATGAGACGATATACTGGGACGTTCAAAAGCGTCCCTAGATATGAGACACTATATTGGGACGTTCTAATCGTATCTAGACAAGTAGAGTCGTTCTATTAGATGCGCTTATCACGTCTCTACACACGGCCTTGACCCCATTCTTATACACGCTATGTAGAGACATTATATCCATCTCTAAATATATACAAGCTTCTTTGTAACTACGTAATATTTAACTTTAAACATTATTTTATTTATTTTGAATTTGCATTTCATCGTTTCAAATCCAATTACTTTACCAAGCCACATGTTTGTGCAAAATCATCAGCAAATATCGTTACATAAAGGCTTCCACCCGTATCACCAGTCACATTAACAGGCAACAAATATTATGTAAAGGGATCCACCAATAGCACCAGTTGTATTCACAAGCATCTCATTCGCACAATATCAATTAGTAAGAATAAACATCTTGAGTTCTAAACTGAATCAAATCAGACATTAATATGAAAGATGCAAACAATTAAGAAAAAATCATACAACTAGAACTAAGTTTTGTGATGAAGCTAAATCCTTTACATAACACATAATATTTGTCCATTTAAAAACTAATTCTTCTGTTGTTTCTCGTGGCTCCTGCAGTGCACTCCTATTTTAAATCATGAGCTACCCTGGAAAAGAAAGATAACAAAAAAAATTAGAACGTAAGCTTTAAGAGTAGTGTGAGAAGAAATGTACTTTGATGAAATTGTAAGAGATGTACCAGTGTTTGGTACAATGTACTTCTCAATGTGTGCTTTCTACAATTGAGGTTCAGTTCATTGTAAGTAAACTTATACAAAACATAGGCATTTTCTTAATAATGAAGCAGAAATTTATGGACACACACCTAAGCAACCATTTTTTCATGTGGCAATGATAAACCGGTGCAACACCCTTTGGCTCTCACACAATTGCTAGGATGTAGTTCCTGCAACTTATGACAAACAATTGTTTTTAAGTATGACAATAAACTAGAATATTTATTAGTGAAGAAACTATTACATCACCAGCAGAGCACTCAATGGAGCATGCATATTGCCAGGTTATTCTTCAACTATGTTATGTGATTCATTTGGGAGGTCATTGCTAGCAACTGTTTCGTTGAGATCAACTTGAAACAAGAACATGATAATAGTATATTAATACTCGTACTTTTATCTTTGCGGGAAGAAATGTGGTTCATATACCAACTTCATTACTTCCCGCGGTTCAAAATCCTTTTCTCCAATCCTCTCCGGGGAATTTTCGCTTCCGAAATGAATGCATCATAGCAAACTCATCCGTCATGTTTTCTACATTATCTCCTAGTGCCCGCAGTGCAAATTGAACATTTTCTTCTTTCTCAGAATATTGAGTAAAAGTCGATTCTAAGCCTAGCACGGCTTTTTCTCCCAGTTGTGTGTGGATTCTTCTGCTTCTTTGCACATTCGGTGTTCTTTTCACATAATTTCTGGGAAAACAACACATCCAGTCAATATTAATGTCACTAAACTAATTATGTATGCCAGATTAAGTATAAGAATAGAACATAAAACCATGGTGAATCCTAGCACCAAAACCCAACAAGAGTATCCCATTGATGTTAGTTAACATCTCTGGGAATACCTGCTATAATTTCGGCCAAAGACCTTGTCATGCTCAAAAAATTTATTCTTCAAACGAGACATAAACACTCTCCATTTTTTGTTAATTTTCAATTGGATCCAGTCTCGTGCAAGTTGCCTCGTCTCATTGGGGTAAATAAATTTCTCCTTCAAAAATTAAAATTGACAGCCAACTATGTCAAATTAACAATCTTGAACAGTGCTATGCAAAATTTACCTCCACATTTGTGATCATCTGCCCATGCTTTCTGCAGAAACAATTCATTGTCACATCTCGGAATATGCAATGGTGCAAATGTTGAGTTCTCAGCAAGCCAGGTAAGATGCTGACAGAGAATGGCAGCCAGCCTTCCATTTGGAATACCACTTCCATTAGTCTCCACAATTATCTTCCCCCCGTGTAACTCCGACAAAATTTTACCCCAGAATTCCCCTATAATCTGTTGCACATCTCCATTTGGCCCTGCATGCAAGAGTACCACAATGGCATAACTGGACCATATACATCACAATAGATATGTGTTTGAAAAAAATGTTTCGAGCTACAAATTATTTTAGTTTGGCTAGTAGATTCAGGAGGCTTTTTGCTAATATATCATCAATCTCTGGAGGGCCTTGTAAATTTTCTTCATCTGGTTTTCATTTACAGCAGCCTGCTCTGGGATGTTTAGGCTTCAAAACCGTCGAGGCATAGAAACATAATGGTAAAAATTGATGATACAGATAATCTACTTCTAGCAAACAGTACAGATTAGATAGAAACATATTGGTACCTATTTTTAAAGAGAATCTACTTCTAGCAAATGGTACAAATTGGATTCCAGCCATGAATAAGGTGATCTTCCGGCAAAACTGGCCTATACAAGCCGGAGGCGGACGTTTGGTTCCGGGTGCTATCTGTCCCCGAAAGTTCGACCATGCAGACGTTCATTGGGATTTGTAGCTAAAGTAGCAAATACTGATATACAAGTCGGACGAGCTGTAGGTAATACACGAATACGATGTGGACGCAGGTGCATACAACCGGCAGTACTGAATTAAACAGGTTACAGAACAGCAAATCGACACGTTTTGCAGCACAAAACGTTCATGGAAAACTTCAGAGGGACGCATTTAGCAGATGAAGCAGACGCGTATATAGTTTTTGTTCGTTTAAAATTACTACAAAATAACATAGCTCGTTGCAGCCTGTATAACCAAACATTATCATGCTTTATGCTCCAGCATAAATGGAATCTGAGATTATTTGGCTAGTCACCACTTATACTGTTCTTGAGTTTTGCCATGTAAAATTTGATTGGACCAAACAGTTGCTCACATATTTTCAAGAATATCTGTCAGAATTGAATTCTGGGCAAGCAAGCAATTCACCAAACACTTAGAGTGCATTGCCTACAGGAAGGAAGTAAGGAGTCGATGGGAGAAGAGCATCGAGACTTCAGATGCATATAAATGAAGGAGCCCACTTTGGTTGATTTAATGATAAACTATAGGGGCTATGCGAATCAAGGGATCACCTGGTTGACGTGGTGGAGACTGAAGATGCTGGATGGAGGCGAGAGCTGCTTGCAAGGTGGTGTACCGACGAGACACGCGGCGGTGCTTCGGGTGAAGGATGAGACCGGCCGTTATGGATACGGCTTCATGACAGTGAGAACGACCTTGGGGTGAGCACGGATTCGTGACGGTGAGGACGACGTTTGGGCGAGCACGGCTTCCTGACGGTAAGGATGACGACGCTGACTGGGCTCCAACGAGCGAACTTGCTGGTGGAGGAAAATGGGAGTCATCGGCGGGCGAAGCAAGCGGCGGGGGCGGAGATTGAGGGTGAGGCTGCCACCATGCGGGGTGCCGGAATGGGCGGTGCGCGTGGTGGTTATGCCGGCGTAGATTGGAATCTGGAGGTTGGATAAATTGGAAGGTGGGGGAGATGGCAGCTTGGAAAAAAAAATCCGGCGACATATACGGGAACTGAGAGACGTGGGAAGTCTTGTAGCGCCAAATTTTTCTAAGCAGAAATAATCCGGAAATATTAAATTTGGTTAAGTGAAAATATTTTTTTACTAGAGAAACTGGAAATAGTTTGAGAGCAGCAAGCAACCACATATATGGATAAAATATATTTTTAGGTGTTTTTATCAGATAATTATGTATCCTTTGTTCTTTTTTGCAAAAACCATCAAATTTCACATAGTTTTAATAAAAACTATAAGACAGTGGTAGACCGAAGGGGCGGAGCGTGACTCGGAAAGCAAGGATAGCACTATCCGTTCGCAGACACGACTGCAAACACACATACATGAGCCGTCCATTCAACACTATACCCCCAATGTGTGCGCGCATTTTAAACGTGAATTGAACTAAACGAGAAATTTAATGCAAATCAAATGGGTTTCATGCAACCCGATAAAAGTATGATACATTTACACGAACCGGATGAGGACATACAGCTAAGACGTCTTGAGAGCCACATCTTTCCCAAGAAAACTCTAGGGTTTCCCTGCCTCCCGCCGGCGCCGCAGTCGGTCCGCGTCATCTCCGGTGGCCTTAGGTCCATGGCGGCGTAGTGGATCTCGGCCCTTGCCGACGGGATGGCTTTGTTTCAGTTGTTCATTCATGTTTTGTTTGGGGTTATGTCCTGCACTCCTGCTCAGTTAGACGAGATGGCGGCGGCTCCCTGAAGATGAAATAAGGTTCTCCTCGCCTATCTCATGTCCTAATGGTGTGTCTACCACCATCGATAGACGTGTAGAGATGTGTCTCCGACGGATCTGTCCTTGGTGGATTTGCTCGGACCTAGTCATAGTTCGTCTACGTTCACGTGTTTTCAACTTGGATCCTCCCGATCTACGCTACTCTTCGTCGGCCGCGGTTGTTGTTCTTCTGTGCTGGTCCTATGGGGCCCTACCACGACGAATTTCCGACTGTCTACTACAACAAATTTTGCCTGGCTTCAGCGAGGGAGGGGCAATGACGGTGGCACGCCTTCGGCTCGCTTACGTGCTTGTGGTCGTTGCTAGGTGGTCTACGGATCAAGATGTTATTTTTATTATTTCTGATATTCGCTGTACTGCCATGATTGAAGATGAATAAAGGGTTGAGTTGTTGCTCTAGAGGGTTGAGTTGTTCCCCCAAACATACCCCAAAAAAACTGCCCATGTATGTCTGACGTGACGCAACCCAAACAAAATTGATAGAAAAAGACAAGAAAAAGGAAGTCGGGGATACAAGGACCGCAGGGGCTATATCTCGCCCATACCGATTTCTTATAGGAGTCGCTAACGGGTGAGCTAGGTGTTGTTGTAGTTGTTCGCTTGCGTGTCGCAATGGTCGCTCGCTGTGGTCTGGTTTTTTATTTCTTTTTTCTTTGTTTTTCACCTTTTTCTTTTTTGCTTTGTCATACTTTGCTTTTCACTGGTTTTCTTTCCTTTCTTCTTTATACTTTGGTTTTTTGTTTCTTCTTGGTGTTATTTGGTTTTTCTTTTGCTTGTTTTTTGCTTCTTTGTTGAGTGTCTTGATTTTTTGTTGGTTTTTACTTTTTTCAACACGTGTCTATTAGGAATTGGTTGCTTTGCTTTTTTTTTTTTTTCTTTTCAGGCCCCCCCTATTTTCCTTTGTTTTCTACAATTTTTTAGCCTTCCTTTTTTGTTTCTTTGTGGTTTTATCGGTCTACTTTTTTCAACTCAATGTCTACTTTTTGTCGGTATACAATGTACATTTGTAGAGCAGACATCAAACATTTCTGATACATGTTGATTTTTTTCTTAAAAAATAAATATTTTGAACACTTTTCAAGATACACGGTAACTTTTTCCAAATAGATTTGTACATTTTTTAACATGATTAATTTTTTTATGTACACAAGCATATTTTTACAATTTATAAATATTTTTTGTACACATCATTACATTTTTTTGTAGATATAGTTAGCATGTTCTCCTTCTCTTTGTTTCACTTTCGTACATTTTTTGTGTATGATAAACATTTTTCTTACACATGATTAACAATTTTCGTACAAATGATTAACATTTTGTACTTCTATTTGTTTCACTTTTGTATATTTTGTGTGTGTATGATAAATATTTTTTGTACACATGATTAACATTTTTCGTATAAATGATGAACATGTTCTACTTTTCATTGTTTCACTTTTGTATTTTTTTTCTATGTATGATAAACATTGTTGCACACATCATTTACATTTTTCGTACAGATGATTAACATGTTCTAATTTTCTTTGGTTTTTGGCCGGGTTCTGTTCATATTTTTTTTAAAAAAATTAATTCTCTCTACTTCTTTCGGTTCTCCTCTGGTTTTTTCTTCTGTTTTATTTTCGTTTTCGTTTTTATGTTCCATTTTTCTTTCCCTTTTTCATTTTAATTATTTCATTAACTTTTGTTTTCAAATTCGTGAATTTTTTGAAAATCATGACCAATTTTCAAATTCATAAGCCTTTTTCAATTTCGTGAAGATTTTCCAAATCCCTAAACTTCTTTCAAATTCATGAATGTATTTCAGATTTGTGAACTTTTTTCAAGTCCGTGAACTTTCTTTTGTTCATGAATATTTTAGAATCGTGAACTGTTTTCGAATTTATGACCTTTTCCCAAGTTCATGAACATTTTCTAAATCCACAAACTTTTTCAAATCCCTGAATGTTTTAGATTCATGATTTTTCCTGGGTTCATGACCATTTTCCTAATTCATGAACTTTTTCAGACCCACATACTGTTTTCCAATTTGTGAACAGTTGTCAAATTCCTGAACTTTTTGCAAATTGGCAAACATTTTTTAAATTTATGAGCAATATTTGTTCTTGAGAACATTTTTTTCCAATTCGCAAACATTTTCTTGTGTCCATGAACTTTTTTTTTCAAAATCCTTATCTTTCTAAAAACTTGCGAACATTTTTTTGAATATATGAATTTTTTTAATTGATGGAAAACCGGAAGTTTGCCTTTTTTCTGAACGAGTAGCTTGCTGGTCTTTTTACGGACTAGTGCAACTGAATGATAGGGTTGGTGTAAAAAAGGCAATCGAACCAGCCAGCCACCGAGCGAACGAAGCCGAACAATATTTGGGCTGCAGCCTGCATGTTCGGTGGCGCCCGAAGTACCGTGATTCGTTGCTCACAAAGTCACAGATTGTATTAGAATGGAAATATAGGCTTCGAATATTCATTTCGGCTCTAGGGTCCAGATGTGGTCCTTATATGTTGACCGTTCGATCTCTCTAAGATTCACGCCAATCCCTTGTATCGTACTCACTCCGTACACTGCAGACGATTATGCGCCGTATGGCTCGGTTCATGTACAAGATAATTATTTACTGTTGCATATTTCACAGGCGTAAATCCCTCCAAAACAACGATCCAAGCACGGCCTAGTAGTATTTTGTTGGAGCAATGAAAAACTGAAACATGGCACCTCCCATGTAGAGCAAAATAGCAGATCAGGCAAGCAACAAACAGAAATATTCATAATACAAAGATAACAGATATTATTACCCTCTTATTTGTGTAGATAAGATAAAACACTAGGAACAGGTCATTATAATTCAAAAGCAAAATGATATACTCGCAATAAAAAATGTTCAATACTATTACATTATCAAAGCTTGGTGTTTCAGTTCGCCAACATGCAAGCAAGATATCACACATAGATAGTTTATATAAGGGTAGGTGCAATGAAAATGTATCACCACAGCAATTGTTTTTTGGGCACACGGGTGTAACATGCCAAGCTCTCCTCATATAACATTGGAACACAAGGAATCATCTTAGAGTCCATTATATTCAACTCCGCCGCTGGGTCTTCTTTGGAGCATGTCAAACTATTCGCTGATGAAGTTGAAGGCATATCAAGAAACTTATGGTGGTGTGGACTACAGCTTCTGACAACCGGCACCTGATCAAGTGAATACAAATTTTGAATTGCTTGCTCTACTGGATCGTACAGTCCTATTTTCCTTCCAGTGTTGAGCAGGATCCTCCCATGATCGCGATCAACAGCTAATGGCACCACCACACCTGTCTTAAGGGAGTATTCAGGATATGCTTCCAGGTGAATTGTGTATGCTCTGCCCCATTGGCCATGCTCTAGCTTCCATACATCTAATTTTTCTGCCATTGGATCTGCTAGAACAGCACATAACACTCCCTCGAGCTCAACAACAAATGCACGACAATGGTTTCTGCTATTCCATCTTGCAAACCACGAATGGCAAGGGACGACATTGAAAATTCTTGTAGCAAGGTTGAAAGAAACAATGTTCCATTCACAGCTCTGTCCCAACCTTGGTTCACTCATCCAGTACAGCATTCCTTCCACATAGGCCGGTGGCATGTCATTCACAGGCAGAGGCGGTACCGAGCTCAGTTGGGGGCGATCCCGAGAGTCACACCAGCGTAACGTGCATCTCAGGTCATATTGACGAGATTTGAAGTCCTTCCGGCGATAGAAAATTGCCACCATAACATGTTGTTGAGTCAAAGGGTCGAAAGTCAAGCCAATATTCTTATTGCCGACTGTGAAAGCATGCTCTTCTGCTTTAGGCATTCTCTGCAGCAAACTTGGCCCCAACGAGTAGAACATGTGGTAACCTGTACATGGGTTGCAGAGATAGTCGTACGTCTCGGTGCTTACCAAGTTCAGCCCATGGCAAGGCTTGGAGCAAACCACCTTTGTATCAAGTAATCTACTGTTACTAGGAGCTTCTTGGAGGCATTTATTCAAGGGAGCAAAACTGAAGCCCAATTGTCCAGTGCCCTTGACCACAAGCATGACCTTAAGTCTTTTGTCCATGTTTTTATGCTGAAAGTATGACTGAATGAATTTGTCACTCTCAATCAATCTGAACCACTGCTTGCACACAAATTTGGAGTGTATCACTGCTTTAGCTGGGAGGTGGAGTAGGATCTCTCCAGTCACCTTAGCCAGCTCAGATGACAAGGCTATCTCTTCATCTGTTTTATGCACAGGAGCAAGGGTGTCTTGAATGAAACTAAACCTTGAACTTGGGGGCCCATAATATGGAGTTGAGTGCGTCTCCGTGATTGAAAGAATGGTTTCTAGAGCTTCGGACCTAGGGTCATAGGTGTGAACCATTTTCTGATACTTGTCGAAAATCTTGTGCTTGCTCGTAGTGATGACTATCTTCTTCCTTGGCGACCTGGAAGTGATGCCAAAACACCCAATGACTCTCAGAATTTCTGATTCGCGTAAATCTCTTGCCAGGTGGCTCGACAAATTGATCCGATGACTCAGTAACCAGTCACCCGAGCTATAGTCTGGCAGTTTCCAGATCTCCAAAACGTTAACATAAAGGATTGTGTTGCGAGTATCTCGGACCAAACATAGTTGGTCATCCATCTCCACTAGTTGCTCTTTGGACAACCCATACCTGTTTGGCGGCGCTCCTGGTACCCAGAAGGGCGGGGACCGGAGACATGTGAAGGTCTCTTCTGCCACCGAGAAGGACACGATGGCAACACTTGGAGTCGTGATGAAAGAGGCAGGTCTCATCAACCAGTGAAGGCAACCGTTGGCAAACACAGGAGGTAATTTGTTCAATTCCGCATTTGTAACAGCAGCATATACAAACTGATGCAAGCTGGAGGGTACTCCTCCGGCAGGCGGCCTCCAGCGATCTCCAAAGCGGCCTCCAGGCGTGTAAACTTCACACCTCACCATGTCCTTCTGATAAGACAACCCATTGATCAACCTCACCACTTTGTACTCATCTGTGCGGGCATCAAACCCCAGCCCAGCAGCGGATCTGGATGCTCGTTCCTCAGTGGACGCTGGCAGACGCGTAGCAGCTCGTGTTGCCGCGTTGCAGATGTAGAAAGCTGCGCCGACAGCGTCGTAGAGGAGGGTGAGGCCGTGGCATGGCACGGGGGTCACTACTTCCACACAGTTGCCACGGGCGCCATCGATGGTGAACAGTAGGTCCCCGCGATCTCTGGGGCGGCTAGATGATGATGATGGCGAGAAGGAGCACGAGTAGACCGCGGTGGAGTCGAATGTGGTGGTAGGTGAGATGTATAGCAGCTTGGGTGGTGGTGCCCGCCGCCTTGCATCCTTAGCTGCTGCCATATGGAGGCAGCGGAATTCATCGGAGGAGAGTAGCGCCTCCCAGGAGCGACAAACTGCCCGGAAGCGGAAGATAGATTTGACGGGGAGCCACTGCAGCACCTCTATGATCATCTCATACGGAATCGACGCCCCGCAACCATCTCGTGCATTGGCCATGTGAATTCTCCTCCTCTTCTTGACCTCCCTAGGCGTGATATCCTCTGCCCTGCTGCTATGCATCTTCAACGCCCAGTCGAGGTCTGAGATGCAACCAACACATGAAAAATCACAAAGGAAACCGACTGCTATAAGTAACGAGTACTCCATTAGAAACTGACTTCTATTAGTAATAAAAGAAGAAAGGACAACACAACGAGATCTGGTTGATCGTCGACTACAAAAAGATGAAAAGAAACGGGAAGACGGAAAAAATACTTACCAATAGGAGGGATCGAATCACGTCCAGCGGTCTCAGAGTTCCTTCAGTCCGAAAAACGATGATGCAATACAGATAAAACTATACACTATACTCATCAAGGAAAACAGAACAAAGCCATGAAAAACATTATGTGAAGATTAGCATACTAGAAGCATGAAACAATAATATTTGAGGTAGCTCTGAAACAACAACGTACTACTACATAGCAACAAACTAGCAAGAGAGCACAAAAGATAGTCGCTGTAGCTCTCCAGCACAATGTAAATTAGTTGACACAGCAATCAAATTCAGAGCTGTGTACAAATCTGAAGTTGTGCAGCGCGCTACATAGATACATCCCTTAAATATCAAAATTCCTTTTGCACAGCGACCATTGAAAACTGAAGCTTCTTATCACAGTAATCATGGCTGATGCACTCTAATCCTTTCAACGAGTAATGACTTGGTCTTTTTTAGATTGCGAACATTACAATCTAGTAATTAGTTAAGGTCAACGATCCAAGCCATCACAGTTCTGGACTAGCTCTCCAAAACACCCATAATATCTCCTCCGTTACTGGTACCGTGAACTCTGCTGGGGATTTGACACCTACGCTGAAAATTTTGTACCTGTCTTGTTTTCCCCCTTAAACCAATCCAATCAGGATCCCTTCTGCAGCTTCGGTTGATGTTCGTCCAAGCTAGACTCGGCAACGGAGGTGTTGGACAGGGGAGAGAGAGGCGGAGAAGGGAACCGGGCGGGGAGGGAGGTACCTCTGAACGTGGGGCGGATCTCGATGGAGAGAGGCGGGCTGGAAGGCAAGTGCGCCGGCGGATCAAGACTGCACGGCGGGCACGAGTGCAAGAGGAGGCGGCGCCGGCAAAGATCCCTCTTTCTCCTTTTATTTTTTGAGAATCCAGATCCCTTTTTCTCGAGAGAGGAACTTGATTTATGCAGAGCTTTGTCGGGCTTTCTACGGCAAAGTTCTGTCGCATCTAAGGATTTTTACGGAACCCGGCTTCTGCCCGGCTTTTTTCAGAATCTTGGAGCTTCATTTGTTTTATAATTTTTATTTAAAATTCTGGCAAAAGAATTGGGTCCGATCGTGTTATTACGCTAATTGGGCTTCATAGGGCTTTCTAGATCGTATTATTTTTCTTCCATAAATAAACTGATTTATTGTGTTCATAAATAATCTGATTTATAATTAGTATTAACTGTGTGGAATTTGGAGATATTTATTTATTCAATTCAATTCAACAAAAGCGCATCTGAAACAATCAGTCATTATTAGATCGCTAAGGTTAGTTATAGTGGGAGTAACTTAGATAGTAACATAACACCTCCTAAGACAAATTTGCTTATGTGGCATAGAGTTAATGAGGAGAGAGATACTTGTGGTAACTGGTAAGGTTATTGATAGTGGGGAGTATCATACACTAGTATCATGCATATGATATTGGTTTATAATACTATCTTCGTAGTGCATGCTATCATAAATTATTGTCATAAATCATCTTATTTATTGTCATGCATGACACCTAGTAGCATAACATTTATTATGATACGGTATCTAGCTACGTTACTTTAACCCTTCCTCTCTTCTTTAATTGCCTACCACATAAGCATGTTTGCTAGTCTCAAATGCATGATACCGGTTATGTTACCCCCACTATGATCAGCCTAACATAATATGTTACTGTAACATAGCACACCCCGAGGTAAAATGAGTATATATCTCAATTAGTGAAGACTTGCTGTTACCATCTATATTTTTCTCTCGAATATGCACACTCTTATATATTAAAGAAGAAAGGCAAAAGAGTGCCTCCACCATAGTTTTACAAGGGTTTCGTTACAACTTACTCCTCACTACTCGCCCACCTATGTAAACTACAGAAGAAAGGGTCAACATTCCCTTTAAACTTGCCGGCTCCGAACCAAACCATGCCTTCGGACCTCACCCTACTTAGGAGCACACTCATCGAAGGAGTTGCTCCATCAAACACAATAGCATTGCGATGCTTCCACAGTTCCCAAAGTGTTAGAATGAAGATTGTACGTAGATCCTTCCTCCGCAGGTTGTTCGGCCCTTGCTTCTCCCGTAGCCATAGGCCAAGGGAGGTTACCATCTATATGTTACTACCCATTATGATGATAGTAACATAGACTAGTAACATATGCACGTTACTAGTCTAAGTTACTCCTTATGATCAGTCTAAGGCTATGTTCGGTTACTAGATATTTGACCCCCTATAGGATCCATAGGATCCAATCCACGAGGGTGTTGTGTTGACCCCACACCGTCACGCCTTCCATACAGCAACAACGTGATTAATTCCACTCATACAGAGGAGAGGTTATTTTCCCCGTCAAAACTGCAAGGTTGCGAGGGGCTTTGACAGGGTTTCTATCCCCGCATGGTATAAACGAATGCACTATATGAAGCAATCGAGGATATATACCCGACCGATCCACGAAGTTTTGACTCCAATCTCGGCGGGGCAGGATTAAGCGAACGAAGCCTGATGAGGAAGGAGGTTCAGAATCAATACAACTATCAGTGACCGACAAGTAAACCGCACGCGTAGCACCAATGTGCGCTAGAAGATTGAATGAGCGACTAGGAGGGTCAGATTCTTAACATGGTTTGAAATCAATTCAACTCTCTGTTTACATGTTGGATAATTAAGGAACTAAAGAAAAAAAAGGCAAGTCTACAACTTCCAAATGGAACAAAGCCACAATGGAATGGGAGTCACGGCGAGAATTAGAGAGGTGCACAACCTCTAGGCAGTCTACCATCATTACCACATGATGAAAGTCTCGGATCTTGGAAAATCTACCACCATCATGCAAACCCCATCAGACTATCCATAGTGGGGAGTAACTTAGACTAGTTACATGCTTTTGTTAATAGTCCATGTTACTACTTCCTCTTATCCATCCCCCTCTCCCTCGCGCCGTCTCCTCCTGAGACTTCCCGGGGGGCCACTAGTGCCGGCGGGTCCGGTCTCCCGCTCCTCCCTTGCTGCCGCTACCGCCGGCCCCTACCGCGGTGGCGGCGGGCCCCTTCCTCTAAGGGGAGGGGGACATCCGGCCGTAGCGAAGGGCGAGGTGAAGCCTGGGTCCCGGGGCAGCGGCCTCGGTCTTCGTGGCAATGACGGTTGCTACGGCCGCTTGGGTGGCGTGGTGGTCGGGCCTGGGCGCGGTGCTACTGCGCGCCAGCTGCTCGCGGTGGAGGAAGCTCGGCCCCCTTGCTGCCCGATGTTTTCCTCTTCAGCGTGGCAACTCCGGCGACGTCGTGGCCTCATAGCGTCGCTCGACAGTTCTTCTCCCGCTGGGCTAGGAGGGATGGCGTCCCCCTGGTCCTGCTTGTGCGAGCTCGTCCCCGTGTGGGATCTTGTCGATGGAGTGCCAGCTCGCTAGATCTGACCGGCTTTGGCCGGTTCTGGTTATCTGCGTCGGTGGAGATTCTGCCACAGTTGGGAGCTCCGTTCTCCGGCGTGGGGGTGCTCGTGTAGCGGTGGTGGGTGCCAGATGTTGGATCTGGCTCGTCTATTTTGGCAGATGAATGGCGAGGGCGAATGTGGCTCTGGCGCGGTGGTGGCGTGTTTGCTGCGTCAGAGGTGTGCGGGCCAATGGAGTGTTGTGTGGGAGTGTTGGTCATGCTGCTCCAGGCAAAAGCCTCACGAACGCTTGTCGGCCAGTTGCGACGGCGCCCGTGGGCATCACTATCCTTCTTGGAGCCGCCGTCAAGGAGTTTTGCGCTTCCACTGCTCTCGGGTCAAGATTTGTGGGCGAAAGTCATGATCATGTGAAGGATCGAGCGGTGGCGTCGTCTTCAACCTGGGCGGTGGGCTCCTACTTCTATGACAAAAAATCATGACATAAAATGGGCTTTTCGTCCTGGGCGGGCCGAAGACGCAGCTGCATGACATTCTTTGGGCTGTCCATGACAGAAAAAACGTAGTAGAAGCGAGGGCGAGGAAAATTTCGGCGAGTTCCCGGTTATGGTGGGTGGCGGGGGCCGAGCGATGCGTGTTTCTCTTGTACACGTACACGCGTGTGTGCGAGGCGTTGGGCTGTAACTGAACCCGAGCGAGGCGTTGGGCTCTAACTGAACCCGAGCGATTGGACTGCAGGCTACGCATTACTGAACCCGAGCGATCTATCGATGGGTGTTAACTGAACCCGATCGAGCGATTCCTTTGCTACTGCTGCTAACTGAAGGCGATTGATGCTGCCTTTGGATGAACAGTGAGCGTTACGGAGGGGGTGGGGGTGGGGTTGGATGAACAGTGAGTGGTGGGGGTGGATGAACAGGACCCCGTGGTGTTGCCTCTGGATGAACAGAACCCCGATCGATCGAGCCAGTTGGGGCTGGATGAACAGGACCCCGTGGAGGGCTGGATGAACAGGACGACCCCGTGGAGGGCTGGATGAATAGTAGACGTGGAGGGGTGGATGAATAGTAGTCCGTGGAGGGGTGGTTGAACAGGAGCCCGTGGAGAGGGGTGGTTGAACAGTAGCGGGTGGAGTAGCGCGCGGTGGAGGTTGGATGAACAGGAGCCCGTGGAGGAACAGTCGCAGGTGGAGGCTGGAGGAGGTCAACGGTGGATGAATATTAGCTCGTGGAGGCTGGAGGAGGTCGACGGTGGAGATGAACAATATCCCATGGAGTCCCGTTTTGCGGTACGCCACACCCCTCCCGATGAACAGGACCCCCGTTTTGACTGTAGCGCTCCAACACAAGTCCGTTTCCTCCGTTTTGCGGTACGCCACACCCCTCCCGATCAACAGGACCCTATTTCGACCGTAGGAGCTCCAACATAAGTCCGTTTCCTCTACTTTGTAGTACGCCAGACCCCTCCTGATGAACAGGATCCCATTTTGAACGTGGCTGGTCGAACACAAGGTCGTTTCTCCGTTCTGCGGTACGCCATGCCTCATTTCCATCACCTGTTCCGTCCAAGCCGATTGGCTCCCACGCGTTCTGTTGCCTCCCGATGAACACGACGCATTCCGTTGCCTCCCGATGAACACGACGCATTCCGTTGCCTCCCCATGAACACGACGACAACGGATTTTCTCCGTTCCGACCCAGCCATGTACACGAGCCCTGGCCGTACGTATGTGCGAGTAGGCATTCGAGACCCCGCCCGTATGTACGTACGTGGCCGTATTTTCTTTCTTGCACTCTGGCCGCTGTACGTACGTGTACAAGCTACGTGCGCGCCTCTACATCGACCAATATGTACATACACGTTCGCGACCAGAATGACAATGCTACTAGGTGGGGCCCGACTGTCAGGCACTTCCTTGCATGTGAAGATGTAGCTGGTGGGTCCTAGCAGTCAGGGGGGCGAATCGTTTTCTTTTGCCTAGACGCACTTCCTTGCGTGCGAAGATGTAGCTGGTGGGTCCCAGCAGTCAGGAGGCGAATCATTTTTTTGCCCGTAATATGGACGCACTTCCTTGCATGCGAAGATATAGCTGGTAGGTCCCAGCAGTCAGGGGGAAAAGTTTTTTTCGCGAAATACGGTGGCCCATCCAGTGGGTCACTGCCGTCAGGTGGAGGAATCATTATTTTCTGCGTAATAAGGAGGCACTTCCTTGCTGCAGCCGTGGACCCAGCTGTCAGCCTCTCACCACGTTGACCACGCCGCACCGAGAGCACTAGGGCGATGGACGACAGCGAGGCCTAGGAAGGGGACAACGCGGAGCCGGGAAGACGCGACAGTGGATGCCCACGCGAAGAGGAGTACGAGGGTTCACTAGTTCGGCTGCGGTGTGAGGCTGCTGTCGCCGCAGAATAACAGGGGGTGTGGGTGAGTAGAGGGATGGCCTGGCCAGCGGTGGGAGTAGTAGGGGGCGGTGAGGCCTCCGCGACATCACAGTCGGCCATGGGAGGTAGAGCACGCGGCACGACCGACGCTGGTTTGGGCGGCTGGAGCAATAAGACCAGAGGTTGAAGAAGCACTACGGCCGTTGGATGAACATCGTACGGTAACAGGAGCTAGAATCGTTCATATTGACTAAGTTGACAAAGCCCTCCATCCCCATCAACTTGGTAGGCCCACAAGTCAGCCTCCCACTATGCTAGGTTCCAGCTGGCAGGGGGAGTATTCATTTTTTTGTGCGTAATAAGGAGGCACTTCCTTGCGTGCGAAGATAGCTGGTGGGTCCGACTTGTCAGCTGGGGGCACATTTTTTCGCGAAATACAGAGGCCCTTTCGGTGGGTCCCAGCTGTCAGGTGGAGGAATCATTATTTTGCGCGTAATAAGGAGGCATTTCCTTGTGTGCGACCGTGGACCCAGCTGTCAGCCTCTCCACACACAGTCTACTTCCGATGGTGTCGTTCGTTGACCACGTTGACCACGCCGCGCCGAGTGCATCCAAGGTGGTGGACGACGGCGAGGCCCCGGACAACAACGAGCCGGAGATGGGAAGACGTGGGAGTAGAGTCACAGACGGAGAGGTGTATGAGGGTTAATTGGTTCTAGTGCGGTGTGGTTCGGCAGTCGGTGGAGAAGAACATGAGATGTGGAGGGGTGGAGGGATGGCCTGACCAATGGTGGAGTAGTGCTTCACAGCGAAGCGTGCTAAGCAGAGTTGCTAGCAGCAGGAGGCGGGAGGTGGTCCCGGCGGCGATGGAGGAAGAAGACGAGAGATTGAAGATGGATGCCGGTCGTTGCATGTAAATCCAATGGCTAACGATGTCAGAATCATTTGTTGATTAAGTTGACAACAACTTGCGTTAGCTTCGACCTATTGGCCCACATTTCAGCCTCCAAAAATGTGGCATGTATTCAACCCATTTTTTCAGAATTTACAGTCTTTTTTTGCGCGGTAGAATTTACAGTCAATTTGATTTTTTTTTGAATTACAGTCCATTAGCTGGGCTGGGTAAACAAATAATGTAGCATCCATGCGGCCCATTTATTTTTTTCCTAAAAAATTACAGGCCATTTGCACTTTCTCGAAATACACGATTTTGCTGGGCTAATTCTAATTATAATGTTGGGTTGGGGCTGCAATGTTATCAAAAAATAAACAGGTGCTGAGCATTTTGTTATAAATATATTTTAATAATAAGTGATATTATTACATTTGTCCCTAAATCTTACCAAGCTTTTGTACGCAATCACTAGGATTTCGTGCCAAAACAATCCAGGATTTTATTATTAAGAAATTATTTTTATAAGTTAATAAGATGTGGGATATTGTTTTCTTACATATGTAAGTATCTGTTAAATATATGATGACAATAAAAATAATATATAATAACATATAAAATAATTTAAATATATATAATATAGTTAGAAGGGAAACATAAGTTGGATCTGACGTTTCTATTCTTATATAGAAAAATAGAACAGACCTCTGCATTTTCTTCAAAAAAAAATACATAAATTGGGTTGTCGATGTTTCAGGAAAAATAAAACCTCGGATGGGAGGTCCATAGGCTCCATAGGCCGGTTGACACATGACGGCCTTCAAGAAAATACAAACAGGCCTATGGACCTCCCATCCGAGGTCGTGGGCTGCGCATGTTAAAAAAGAAAGCCTAGACGGGGCAGCCGAAAACCCAGCTGATACTTGCTGCCCCAGTGATAATAAATGATACCTGCCAGCTCCCCGCCTTCGTTGTGAATTTATCTCCTATACTAACTACATTGAAGCACCTAAAAATGTAACTATATTGACAAACCCATGGGCCCCAACGTCAGTATAGCATTAGAAGGAAATATTTTTTCGATGAGGCACTTGCTTGCGTACGACCATAGACCTGGTGGGTCCCAACTGTCCGCCTCTCCATGTACAGTCCTCTCTAGATTCCTCTCGTTTGTTCAGCATGTTCACAACGGCTGACAGCGGTGTCGCGGCGAGCGCACAAAGGCACAGGAGGGGATCCGACCACCTGAGGAAGTGCATTATTATTAACGAAACTACTGAACTAGCCTAGTGGCCAAGTGACACTACCCGACAGCTGTTCCGCCCGGGTTCGATTCCACCTGTGCAGGGAAAATATCTCCAAATTTTTTTCCTCTGCCTTTATTGACATGTGGGTCCCCATTGTCATCTACGCACACCACGTCCAACACTTGCCAAAACTTCGTCCCTCGTTTTCTCTGTGTTTCGCACACTCAGACATTATGTGGGAATTTTGAAAATAGCATATCTTTTTGACTGTGCATCATATGAAGATGTGCTATGCATGAATGTTGATCGACATGATGTTAAGTGGCTGGTAGTTCCATTTTCGACCATGAATAAAACTTCCAACATGATGTTAACCTTGTTTGAAAAGGCCGTGTTAATATAAATGCTCTGCCTCTGAAAGTTGCAGTTTCTTATCTGAAACTGAACTTGAAGTTTCTTATCTGAAACTGAAACTTGCAGTTTCTTCTCTAAGAATCACATTGTCTGCACTTTTATACTCCTATGAAACTACATTTTTAAGTGCTAAAAATAGATCTCTAGAATTCATAAAATACTTCATATGCTCAATACTACAAATCTGAAATTCAAAAGACATTCATATCTGAAAGTACTCTCAAAATACACAACACAAAACACAATTCACAACCTGCAAATACTTACAACCCTAAGCTCCGCTTGACAATTCACAACCTGCCCGACTATTGGGCTGGGGGGCAGTCCCCTCCTATTCCTCGGTGACAGACAGACGCCCCGTGAGACGATGTGAACGACGAGGGAGAGGATGGCGGGGAAGCGTCATCGGGCCAACTGCTTTTCTCCTCTTGCAGTTGGGTTCGGTCGACGAAGACTCCACCGGCTCGCTCTGGCAGGACACCCTCACAAACGGCATCTTATAGATGCTTGATCCTTCAATCACTGGTGGATGCTCCATCTGGGATCGATACTCCCACCACCGCTCCCTCACGATCGGATTCGGTGAATCTGTTTGCTCCCTGGCCCAGAGGAGTAGCTCTATGTACTCCGCGCGACTCCCTCCGGGAGTATCACCGCCTTTCCGCTCTATTGTAGATATTTGGCCATGGATGTTGCCGTTGCCGCTAGTTGGTCCTTGTTGTCAAACCAAGACTGTATCTCCAACATCCTAGCTAGCTTCACAGGGTCGTCGTCTGCGATCCTCACGTATCGGTTGTACTCCTCCATCGATCTACTTCTCCACAGCACCTTCACTCGCGAACGGTGGTTTTGAATGGAAGAGGAGAGGAGCAGCGCTAGTTTTGGATTAGAACAGGAGAGGAGCGATGCTGGTTTTGGACTGGAACAGGAGAGGAGGGGCGGTGGTTTTGAAATGGAAGAGGAGAGGAGCGGCGCTGGATTTAGATTGGAACATGAGAGGAGCGGCAGTGGTTTAAGAGGAGAAGAGCGGCGCTGGTCTTGGAAGTATTTTTTTGTTTTGCCTATTTTGGGTCAAAGTTTGACCATGTACTGTATTTGACAAGCAAAATGTGAATGCATGTCACCAAAAATTGTATTGTTTGGTTCGTATCTGAATGTACTTTCAAATTATATTATTTTTGCAACGTATAACATATATTTTATGCGCAAAAATCATGGTCAATTATGACCCAGAATAAAAGGGAGACTAGTTAATGTGGGGTCGCTTTCTTAATTGAAGGGTAAATTGATTTTGATTTTGATCCAGTCACAGCGCGTCGTCCCTCTCGTCCAATCCTAAATCGTTGCCGCACGCTCCTCTCCCTCTTCTCCATTGCAAAACCACTTCCTCTCCTCTCCATCATCTCCATTGCAAAACCACCGTCTCGCCTCTCCCTCTTCTGATCTTCTCCATTGCAAAACCACCTCCTCTCCTCTCCATCATCTCCATCCCAAAACCACCGTCTCGCCTCTCCCTCTTCTCTATTGCAAGATCACCGTCTCTCCTCCCATCTTCCAAAGCTAGCACCGGACCACTCAGAAGGACATCTATGGAGAGGATGCAGCAGCGAATCAGGTAGATTGCCGGCGGCGACCAGGCAAAGTTAGCCAGGTTGAAGGAGATCCTTACTTGGTTTGACAATGAGCGGGAGATTTCAAGGACGGTGAGGGCCATGTGGCAATGTATGCGAAAGAGCGAGACGACGGCAATGAGGGCAGCGATGTACATGTACTCCTCGGCGGCAGTCACGCCGTAGTCCTTTGAGTTCATCGAGTATCTCCTCTAGGCGATGGAGCAAACAGATTCGCCCGAGGCGACAGTCAGGCGGAGGTGGTGGGCGTACAGGTCGAAGGTCGAGCACCCAGAGGATAAGGAATCGATCGAGTATGGTGTGCCGTTCGTGAGGGTGCAGAGCTAGCCGGAGCCACAGGAGTATTCGTTCTCCCACCGCAAGAGGAGGCCGGATGGCACGACGTTGCTTCCCCGCCATTCTGCACAGTTCCCTCGATGCTCGCCTCGTTTAAATGGTGGCGGTAGGTGAGGGAGTCCTGGACTAGGGGGTGTCCGGACAGCCGGACTATCATCGTCCGCCGGACTCCAAGACTACGAAGATACAAGATTGAAGACTCCGTCCCGTGTCCGGATGGGACTTTCCTTGGCGTGGAAGGAAAGCTTGGCAATACGGATATGTAGATCTCCTACCATTGTAACCGACTATGTGTAACCCTAGCCTCCTCTGGTGTCTATATAAACCGGAGGGCTTTAGTCCGTAGGACAACATACATTACAACAATCATACCATAGGCTAGCTTTAGGGTTTAGCCTCCTTGATCTCGTGGTAGATCCACTCTTGTACTACCCATATCATCAATATTAATCAAGCAGGACGTAGGGTTTTACCTCCATCGAGAGGGCCCGAACCTGGGTAAAACATCGTGTCCCTCGTCTCATGTTACCATCCGCCTAGACGCACAGTTCGGGACCCCCTACCCGAGATCCGCCGGTTTTGACACCGACATTGGTGCTTTCATTGAGAGTTCCTCTGTGCCGTCACCGATCGGCCCGATGGCATTTTCAACCAACGACGCTGTCCAGGGTGAGACTTTTCTCCCCGGAGAGATCTTCGTATTCGGCGGCTTCGCACTGCGGGCTAATTCGCTTGGCCATCTGGAGCAGATCGAAAGCTACGCCCCTGGCCGTCAGGTCAGATTCAGAAGTCTAAACTTCACGGCCAACGTCCGCGGAGACTTGATCTTCGACGGACTCGAGCCACAGCCAAGCGAGCCGCACTGTTACGATGGGCATGATCTAGCTCTGCCACCAGACAGTGCCTTGGTGGCCGCACACGGATCCGCTTCGGCCATTAGTCCGGAGCCGATCGCCCAGACCGAGGATCGGTGGATGGACACCGCCTTGGGGGCCCCAACTTCCACGGCGATGGAGCCGAACGCTAATCTTGTCCCCTGCGAAACTCGTGATTCCGAGGTTCCGGACTCCTTGCCGGACTCCGAACCTCCCGCGCCCCTACCAATCGACTCGGATTGGGCACCGGTTATGGAATTCACCGCCGCGGACATCTTCCAACACTCGCCCTTTGGCGACATCCTAAATTCGCTAAAGCACCTCTCGTTATCGGGAGAGTCCTGGCCGGATTATGGCCAGGATGGTTGGGGTACGGACGACGAAGAAATTCAGAGCCCACCCACCACCCACTTTGTAGCCACTGTCGACGATCTAACCGACATGCTAGACTACGACTCCGACGACATCGACGCTATGGACGACGATGCCGGAGACGAATAGGAACCAGCGCCTACAAGGCACTGGAACACCACCTCGTCATACGACATATACATGGTGGACACCCCAAAAGACGGGGACGGCGAAGAAGCAGCGGAGGCAGACTCTTTAAAGAAGCAGCCCAAATGCCGGCGTCAGCGGCGCCGCTCTAAATCCCGCCACAGCAAGAATGGAGATTCCGGCACAGGAGATAATAATACCCCAGAGAGTGCCGAAGACAATCCCCTCCAGCAAGACTCAGCGCAGGAGGATGCAGAAGCAAGCCCTCACGAGAGGGCGGCAGACGAAGAGGTTGAGGATCATAACTATATGCCTCCCTCCAAAGACGAAGCAAACCTTAACGATGACGAATTCGTCATACCTGAGGATCCCGTCGAACAAGAGCGTTTCAAGCGCAGGCTTATCGCCACAGCAAACAGCCTAAAGAAAAAGCAGCAATAGCTTCAAGCTGATCAGGACCTGCTGGCCGATCGATGGACCGAGGTCCTCGCGGCCGAAGAGTATAAACTCGAACGCCCCTCCAAAAGCTACCCAAGACGCAAGCTGCTCCCCCGATTAGAGGAGGAAGCATACATACCTCCGTCACCAGCGCACGATACGGCTGACCGACCACCCCGTGGTCGTGACAGAGAGGCATCCAGGCCCCCAGCCAACACCGTACCCCGGCATCGCTCCAAAAGTACGAAGCCAAGAGGGAACGTGCTGGACTTACGAGACATATTGGAGGACAAAGCAAGGGAATCCAGATCCATCTACGGATCACGTGGGCGCCCCACGACCCATGACGAATACCGTCGCGCCGGATACAATAACCCCGGCCGGGCCGAACACAGCAGACAACGCTCTCTCGAGCTGCGTTGTGATATTGCCCAATACAGAGGCGCCGCACACCCACTATGCTTCACTGACGAAGTAATGGATCATCAAATCCCTGAAGGGTTTAAACCTGTAAACATTGAATCCTATGATGGCACAACAGACCCCGCGGTTTGGATCGAAGATTATCTTCTCCACATCCATATGGCCCGCGGCGACGATCTCCACGCCATCAAGTATCTCCCACTCAAGCTTAAAGGACCAGCTCGGCATTGGCTCAACAGCTTGCCCGCAGAGTCAATTGGGTGTTGGGAAGACCTGGAAGCCGCATTCCTCGACAACTTCCAGGGCACGTATGTGCGACCGCCAGACGCCGATGACCTAAGCCACATTATTCAGCAGCCAGACGAATCGGCCAGACAATTCTGGACACAGTTCTTGACAAAGAAAAACCAAATCATCGACTGTCCGGATGCAGAGGCCCTCGCAGCCTTCAAATATAACATCCGGGACGAATGGCTAGCCCGGCACCTGGGGCAGGAAAAGCCGAAATCCATGGCAGCCCTCACATCATTAATGACCCGCTTTTGCGCGGGAGAGGACAGCTGGCTAGCTCGCAGCAACAATCTCCGTAAAAATTCTGGCAGTCCGGATACTAAGGACAACAACGGCAGGTCACGTCGAAACAAAAACAAACGCCGCATTAACGGCGACGATAAGGAGGATACGACAGTCAACGCCAGATTCCGAGGCTCTAAACCCGGTCAGCGGAAGAAGCCATTCAAAAGAACCACTCCGGGTCCGTCCAATTTGGACCGAATACTCGACCGCTTATGCCAGATACATGGCACCCCTGAAAAACCAGCTAATCACACTAATAGAGATTGCTGGGTGTTCAAGCAGGCATGCAAGTTAATTGCCGAAAACAATGACAAGGGGCTAAACAGCGACGACGAGGAAGAGACCCGACCGCCGAACAATAGAGGACAGAAGGGTTTTCCCCCACAAGTGCGGACGGTGAACATGATTTACGCGACCCATATACCCAAGAGGGAGAGGAAGCGCGCACTAAGGGATGTCTACACGATGGAGCCGGTCGCCCCGAAGTTCAATCCATGGTCCTCTTGTCCAATCACTTTCGATCGAAGAGACCATCCGACCAGCCTACGCCATGGCGGATTCGCCGCATTGGTTTTAGACCCAATCGTCGATGGATTTCACCTCACGAGAGTCCTGATGGACGGCGGTAGTAGCCTGAACCTGCTTTATTAGGATACAGTGTGCAAAATGGGCATAGACCCCTCAAGGATTAAACCTACAAAGACAACCTTTAAAGGTGTCATACCAGGAGTGGAAGCCAACTGTACAGGCTCAGTCACACTGGAAGTGGTCTTCGGATCCCCGGATAATTTCCGGAGCGAGGAGTTAATCTTCGACATAGTCCCGTTTCGCAGCGGCTATCACGCTCTGCTCGGACGAACCGCGTTTGCAAAATTCAACGCGGTGCTGCATTATGCATACCTCAAGCTCAAAATGCCAGGCCCTCGTGGAGTCATCACGGTCAACGGGAATACGGAACGCTCCCTCCGAACGGAGGAACATACAACAGCTCTCGCAGCAGAAGTACAGAGCAGCCTCTTAAGGCAATTCTCGAGTCCGGCCGTTAAACGGCCGGATACAGCAAAACGCGCCCGAAGCAATACCAACCAAGACCACCTGGCGCGATCAGAGCACGCGTAGCAATGCGGCCCCAACCCCCACCCGCGCATGATCGCAAGAATAACACTCCGCGTACATCATTACGCTTTGGAGATACCATGGGCACAGGGGAAGGGGCACGATCGCAATGGACCCAGAGTGCGGTTCGACCACACCAGGGGCTCGCAAGTGTGCCCCCCCTTTTTTATTTTTTATTTTCCTTCTTTGTGTACACAGGACTCCGTTAACCAGAGGCCCTGTCCGGCGATGAACCTGCCGAACTCATGATGCAACGGTCAGGGACGAAAGAAGGCTGCGACGAACACTCAGGTGGTCTCAATTACGAACATTATATCCGATTATATACACCAAGTCCGCTAGCTCACCCCTGGAGGGGGGATATGTTTAATTAGTCCAAATCCCTTGCTTACCGCACTTTGTATCAGTCCGCACTCATAGCAGACTTTCTTTCATAAATAATGCAGCACCTTTTTGACTGCAATTACATTACCTTTTACATAGATATGCTCATTACATGACATTTTGCACCCGTATATTTGGTACGGCCTAATACACCAGGGGCTTATGTTCCCCACACTATGGTGTGATAAGTCCGAACACTTTCATAAGTGCGGCACCCCGAACTTATAGCATTATATGAATCGGCTCCGAATCATGTCTTGGGTCAATAGTTGGGTTTGCCCGGCTCCCACGTTTTGGTGCCTTACGTTCTGTTCTGTCGGCTAAGGTGGCACTGGGAGAACCACTGCGATTACGCCCCGGTTGAGCCGGGCGAGCGCCTCAGTGGAGAAAGCTAAAACTGACCGGCATGATAAGGCGAGAGACTGGTCGCTGTTCGAGAGGTTTTTTCGGGTTCTTAAAGACTCACGCCGCTTCGAGCGAAGTTCCGGACAATGTCCGACGAAGGCGTGGATAGCGCCCCGGATTCGGTCTTCCGAATACCAGGGGCTTCGCCGAAATTTAAAATTATAGAATTCTATGGCTAAGTGAGAGTGTTCAAGCATTATAAGTCCGGTTGCCTTGTTCATTGGGTTGAGCGCCTCCCTAGATGGACCCAAAAATGGGAGCAAGAGTGCTCAAGTTTATCCCGAACACCCCAACACTCGTGGCTTGGGGGCTGAAGCCAACGACTTGCCATCTCTCAGATTTTATAAACAGCCGCACAGAAGGTAATATTTTAAATTAAACAAGCGTTGCTCAAGGCGCACATGAACAAAGTTTCAGCGCACAGGATAATACATAGCAAGTTCACTCAAAGATTACATTTCTGGGGCACTCATCCGCAATATCGCGGGCTCCCTTTAGGACAGTTTTATAATACATTTCGGGCGTGCGATACTCCTTGCCCGGTGGCGGTGGGTCCGTGAGAAGCTTCTCTGCATCCAACCTGCCCCAATGCACCTTTGTGCGGGCGAGGGCCCGGCGAGCACCTTCAATACAGGCGGAGCGCTTGATGACCTCCACCCAGGGGCATGCATCCACCAGCCGCCGCACGAGGCCGAAGTAGCTCCCAGGCATGACCTGTTCAGGCCACAGCCGGACTATAAGGCCCTTCATGGCCTCCTCAGCTACCTTGTGGAGTTCGACCAGCTGCTTCAGCTGGTCGCTTGGGGGCACCGGATGGCCGGCCTCAGCGTACTGAGACCAGAAGACCTTCTCCGTCGAGCTCCCCTCCTTGCCACGATAGAATGCGGCGGCATCAGACGCACTACGCGGCAGATCTGCAAACGCCCCTGGAGAGCTCCGAATGCGGGTAAGTGTCAGGTAGTTCACATTAACATGCCTGCTTTGCATGAAAAATGCCTTACCCGCCGCTATCTTCTTTATATCTTCAACCTCCTGAAGGGCCTTATGGGCCTCAGCCTTGGCGGACTTGGCACTTTCGAGAGCCGAGGCAAGCTCGGACTCTCGAGTCTTGGAGTCACGCTCCAAACTCTCATGCTTCTCCATGAGAGCCTGGAGCTCTTGCCGAACTTCCGCCACCCGCGCCTCCTGCTTTTCTCGCTCTGCCCGTTCCGCGGCCGCACTGCGTTCGGCCACGGACACACCCTCCTTCAGGGCTGCCACCTCGTTAGTGGCCCCTGCAATACCCATATTATCCTTGTTAACTTCATTGCAACCAAAATCCTTTTCTATAAGGTAACTATTCAAAGTGGTTTTACTCACCTTCTTTGTGCTCGAGCTGCTTCTTCGCATGGCCGAGCTCTCGCTCGGACCGCTCGAGATCCTGCTTCAGCACATCGACCTCCGTCGTTAGTGCGGTAGAGGTCAACAGCGCAGCCTGCAAACCCATATTGACATATTTTAAGCAACCCTATGTATATCTTGTTAGATCCTCAGTCCGGCTTTTCTTTCCGAACACCGAACTGAGCATCAGGGGCTACTATCTATGCGGTATTACATTACATAACTTTAACTTCTTACCTCAAAGCCTGTTAGAAGGCTGCTGCAGGCTTCGGTTAGCCCGCTCTTAGCGAGCTGAACCTTCTGAATCACCGCACTCATGATAGTGCGGTGTTCTTCCTCGATGGAAGCGCCTTTAAGCGCCTCCAACAAGTTATCTGGCGCCTCCGGTTGGACGGAGATCGCCGGTGTCACGGTCTTGCCCTTCTTTCGAAGGGGCCGCCCGCCAGACTCTGGAACCACTACGGGTTCTGATGTAGAGTCCGGCACAAAGTCCGGGAGGCAGCCTGACGGCGCCTCTGGAGCCTCCTCTTGATGGGTCCCTCTCTGGGATCCCACCTCGGCGCCCTCGCCGGCGCGGGGGGTAGTGGCAGTCGGAAGTGAGTCCACATCCGACGGGGCCAATGACCCGCTTGATGAAGCGGGGAGATCATCATCAGCCGGACTACGGATAGAATGCGGCGTTAGAAGGACACTACGCGACACGAAAGAAATTGCATATCAAGGATCCGGATACTTACAATCTTGCCGGACGCCTGGCCCTTGGAGGCCACTCATCCTCGCCAACGGTGGTGTTGGCGAAACTGTCCGGGGGGATAGTCCTCCCCCTCTTGGACCCTTCGGCCTCCCCTATCGGGGAAGCCTTCCTCTTCTTCTCTCCCTCCTCTGGGAGAGAGTCCTCCTCCTCCTCCTCGTCTTCGGGGGAGGAGTCCGCCTCGTCGTCGGACGCCTGATTGCGAGAACTCTTTCGAGTCCCCGCGGCCACCTTCTTGGCCTTCTTCTCCGGCACCACATGCGGTGCCGGAACCAGCAGCCCTGCTAAACGGGCGTCCACTGGGTCTTCTGGCATGGGAGCCGAGCTGATAAGCTGCTTGGCCTTCTCCATCCATTCCTGTCAAAGGAAAAGGAAGAATGAAACCCTCTTAGGATCAATTCGATTACCACAAGTGTCCCGTAATGGGGTTGAATCACTTACCTCGTCAGCCGGATGCTGCGAGCGAAATCCGCGATCTTCCGTCGCGGATGCGGGGGCTTCGGCGCCCTTAAATAGCACCCTCCAGGCGCCTTCGTATGTCGTATCGAAGAGACCTCTCAGCACCTGGTGCTGTTCCGAATTGAACTCCCACAGATTAAATGCCCGTTCTTGGCATGGGAGAATCCGACGAATGAGCATGACTTGGACCATGTCGACGAGCCTGAGCTTATTGCTCACCAGCTTCTGGATGCAGGCTCGGAGTCCCGTCACCTCCTTCGGATTGCCCCACAGCAAGCCCTTCTCTTTCCAGGAGGTGAGCTGCATGGGGACGCCAGATCTAAACTCGGGGGCCGCTGCCCATGTGGGCTTGCGTGGCTCGGTGATGTAGAACCACCCCGATTGCCACCCCTTGACGGAGTCCACGAAGGCCCCTTCGAGCCAAGGGACGTTGGGCAACTTACCCAACATGGCGCCTCCGCATTCCGCTTGCGTGCCCTTCACAACCTTCAGCTTGACGTTGAAGGTCTTGAGCCACAGGCCGAAGTGGGGCCGGATGCAGAGGAAGGCCTCACACACGACGATAAACGCCGAGATGTTGAGGATGAAGTTCGGTGCCAGATCGTGGAAATCCAGGCCATAGTAGAACATGAGCCCCCGGACGAATGGATGGAGTGGAAAGCCCAGTCCGCGGAGGAAGTGGGGAAGGAAGACGACCCTCTCATGAGGCCCAGGGGTAGGGATGAGCTGCCCCTCGTCGGGCAGCCGATGCGCGATATCGCCGGAGAGGTATCCGGCGCTGCGCAGCTCGGTGATGTGCTCCTCCTTAACGGTGGAGGCCAACCATTTGCCTCCCGCTCCGGACATATTCAGAGAAGGTCGAGGCGAGATGCGCGAGCTTGGGCGTTGGAGCTTGAGCGCGCGGAGATGGATAAGCAAAGGAGGAAGAAGGCGTAGGTGAGAAGGTAAATCCTTATCCCTTATATATAGGCGGACGAAACTGTGCGTCCCCCCACCGGCCTGGTAAAACTCGCTTATCTCCCAAATGCCACCATCAATGGCGCGGTTGGGTTACCCACGTCCGTATTGATGAGAATCCCGGAATAAGGGGAACACGATCTCTGCTTCGACAAGACGTGCCAAGGAAACTGCTTCGCTAAACGTGCTGAGGTGGTATAGTAAAAAACGATTCAAGTAAAAGCCTGGTAGCGGTGTGATGTCACGCCGCATAATACATCAGCAGATTGGACTAGTGTACATTTTATTCTCTCTACGGTGGAATGTGGAATTTATTTTGCAGAGCCAGACACTATCCTGGTGTTCATGATCTTCTCTGGATTATTCAAGGGAGGAACCCGCCTTGCAATGCCGAACATTATGCGCGCCGGACTAATCGTCATTGAAGCCTGGTTCAGGGGCTACTGAGGGAGTCCTGGACTAGGGGGTGTCCGGACAGCCGGACTATCATCGTCCGCCGGACTCCAAGACTACGAAGATACAAGATTGAAGACTCCGTCCCGTGTCCGGATGGGACTTTCCTTGGCATGGAAGGCAAGCTTGGCAATACGGATATGTAGATCTCCTACCATTGTAACCGACTCTGTGTAACCCTAGCCTCCTCTGGTGTCTATATAAACCGGAGGGCTTTAGTCTGTAGGACAACATACATTACAACAATCATACCATAGGCTAGCTTTAGGGTTTAGCCTCCTTGATCTCGTGGTAGATCCACTCTTGTACTACCCATATCATCAATATTAATCAAGCAGGACGTAGGGTTTTACCTCCATCGAGAGGGCCCGAACCTGGGTAAAACATTGTGTCCGTCGTCTCCTGTTACCATCCGCCTAGACGCACAGTTCGGGACCCCCTACCCAAGATCCACCGGTTTTGACACCGACAGTAGGGTTTAAGGTAAGCTTCGCACTAACCTAATCTTCCACCTGCTCATGCTTACAATCAGTGTGACAGCTAATGAAAATCATTCTTACAATCACTCTCCGAGTACTGCTCCAATCACCCTAAAATAGCTCTGGACCTTTGGGTCAAAGTTGTGACACGGTGTACAAATAAAGAAAAATAGATTGGTGCTTCCTTCAGAAAAGAGTACTCCCTAGAAAACTGCCAATATAAGCTATTGGTATTTGGTTAGAGGATTTGCTGCCGAGAAAGATCCGTCCACAGAGAGCGCCACACATCTCACTGGTGGTGGTGGATGCCAATGCGTGCATGGAGCATGGTTGGTGTTGGTAATTTTTACCTGGCACACCTTGCACTCTGCATATATGCCAGTTCTATACGTACATTCACTAGTAGAAAAAGGGTCAAATGTGAGACACATTAGTCCCGGTTTGTAACAGAACCGGCACTAATGTGTCCATTAGTGCCGGTTCCAACGGCTAGGCGGGAGGAGCTCTTTAGTACTGGTTCGTGGCGAACCTTTAGCACTGGTTCGTGCCACGAACCGGTACTAAAGAAAGTGGTGGCAGGATGTTGTCAGAGTGGGGCCCTTCCAGCACCTTTAGTACTGGTTCGTCCCCGTCGGCCCTCCAGAGTGGGGCCCTTCCAGCACCTTTGTTATACATAGTGCCATGGTTTTGATATCCGTCCCCGTCGGCCCTCGTCCTTGTTATGATTCGGATGTGGTATATTCTCTTTTAAAACTATTTGTTGCATTTCGTGTTTATGACAAATTATGCCCATCAAGTTGACATAGATATTTTTATCTAGGAGGTATGTGAACCGGAAATTCCAACCGACCCTATTGTCGAGAGGTTAAATTTAGTTGAAAGAGAAAACGAGTACTTGAAAGAAAAATTGAAAAGAATTGAGGGGGAGAAGATGGAATTGGAGTTGCATGTTGACGATGTCGTCGATGATCACAAGATCAAGATGGAGAAAATGCGCTTGAAGATTAGAAAGATTAGAAAATATGCCATCGATAGTGAGGCTTGGTATCATTATGCTGTTGGATCAATTGTTACCTTAGTTGCGATCTTGATCGCATTTGTTGTTGCATTTAAATGCTTTAGCTAGAGAGTTATTTGTTTGTTACATTTAAGTGTTGTATGAACTTTATGTATGAACTTGTATTAATTTGGTCTATTCAGTGTTGTGTAATGAAGATGAGCCGGCAATGGATGTACGATGACCGATGCTCTACCCAGTTCGTTGAGGGCGTGCATACTTTTCTGCTTGCGGCTGAGGCAAACAAGCGGGCGGATGGTTTTATGCCTTGTCCATGTGCTGGCTGTAAGAATGGTCGCAATTACTCTACGTCAAGAACCATTCACGTCCACCTGTTTGAGTCCGGTTTCATGCCCCACTATAATGTTTGGACCAAGCGCGGAGAAAGAGGGGTTATGATGGAAGACAATGAAGAAGAAGAGGACGACGACAGCTATCCTGGCCATGGGTTCCCTGAATACGATGATACAACAATGGGGGAAGAAGCTGAGCCGGTAATGCGGGAAGAATCTGAAGAAGAGGCATCAGATGAGCCCGTTGATGATCTAGGTCGGGCCATTGCCGATGCAAAGAGAAATTGCGCAAGTGATTTGGAGAAGAAGAAGTTGCAGCGCATGTTAGAGGATTACAAAAAATTGTTGTACCCGAATTGCGTAGGTGACAAGAAAAAGCTGGGCACCACACTGGAATTGCTGCAATGGAAGGCAGAGAATGGTGTATCTGACAAGGGATTTGGAAAGTTGCTGGTAATGATAAAGGATATGCTTCCAAAGGACAAGGAATTGCTCGAGAGTACATACGAAGCAAAGAAGGCTGTCTGCCCTCTAGGGTTAGAGGTGCAGAAGATACATGCATGCCCTAATGATTGCATCCTCTACCGCGGTGAGTACGAGGATTTGAACGCTTGCCCGATATGTGGTGCATTGCGCTATAAGATCAGCCGCGATGAGCATGGTGATGTCGAGGGCGAGCGCCCCAGGAAGAAGATTCCTGCCAAGGTGATGTGGTGTTCTCCTATAATACCACGGTTGAAACGTTTGTTCCAAAACAAAGAGCATGCCAAGGCGATGCGATGGCACAGAGAAGACCGTAAGAAAGACGGAAAGTTGAGAGTACCCGCTGACAGGTCGTAGTGGAGAAAAATCGGAAGAAAGTACGTGCATGAATAATAAACATTTATCATGATATGAGGAAATAAATAATAACTTTATTATTGCCTCTAGGGCATATTTCCTTCAGTCTCCCACTTGCACTAGAGTCAATAATCTAGATTACACAGTAATGAGTCTAACACCCATGGAGCCTTGGTGCTGATCATGTTTTGCTCGTGGAAGAGGCTTAGTCAACGGGTCTGCAACATTCAGATCCGTATGTATCTTGCAAATCTCTATGTCTCCCACCTGGACTTGGTCTCGGATGGAATTGAAGCGTCTCTTGATGTGCTTGGTTCTCTTGTGAAATCTGGATTCCTTTGCCAAGGCAATTGCACCAGTATTGTCACAAAAGATTTTCATTGGACCCGATGCACTAGGTATGACACCTAGATCGGATACGAACTCCTTCATCCTGACTCCTTCATTTGCTGCTTCCGAAGCAGCTATGTACTCCGCCTCACATGTAGATCCCGCCACGACGCTTTGTTTAGAACTGCACCAACTGACAGCTCCACCGTTCAATATAAATACGTATCCGGTTTGCGATTTAGAATCGTCCGGATCAGTGTCAAAGCTTGCATCGACGTAACCATTTACGACTAGCTCTTTGTCACCTCCATAAATGAGAAACATATCCTTAGTCCTTTTCAGGTATTTCAGGATGTTCTTGACCGCTGTCTAGTGATCCACTCCTGGATTACTTTGGTACCTCCCTGCTAAACTAATACCAAGGCACACATCAGGTCTTGTACACATCATTGCATACATGATAGAGCCTATGGCTGAAGCATAGAGAACTTCTTTCATTTTCTCTCTATCTTCTGCAGTGGTCGGGCATTGAGTCTGACTCAATTCAACCTTGTATTACAGGCAATAACCCTTTCTTTGCTTGATCCATTTTGAACTTTTTCAAAACTTTATCAAGGTATGTACTTTGTGAAAGTCCAATTAAGCGTCTTGATCTATCTCTATAGATCTTGATGCCCAATATGTAAGCAGCTTCACTGAGGTCTTTCATTGATTTTTTTATTCAAGTATCCTTTTATGCTATCCAGAAATTCTATATCATTTCCAATCAATAATATGTCGTCCACATATAATATTAGAAATGCTACAGAGCTCCCACTCACTTTCTTGTAATATAGGCATCTCCAAAAGTCTGTATAAAACCATATGCTTTGATCACACTATCAAAGCGTTTATTCCAACTCCGAGAGGCTTGCACCAGTCCATAAATGGATCGCTGGAGCTTGCACACTTTGTTAGCATCCTTTGGATCGACAAAACCTTCTAGTTGCATCATATACAACTCTTCTTCCAGAAATCCATTCAGGAATGCAGTTTTGACATCCATTTGCCAAATTTCATAATCATAAAACGCGGCAATTTCTAACATGATTTGGACAGACTTAAGCATCGCTACGGGTGAGAAAGTCTCATCATAGTCAACCCCTTGAACTTGTCGAAAACCTTCCGCAACAAGTTGAGCTTTGTAGACAATAACATTACCATCAGCGTCAGTCTTCTTCTTGAAGATCCATTTATTCTCGATGGCTTGCCGATCATCGAGCAAGTCAACCAAAGTCCACACTTTGTTCTCATACATGGATCCCATCTCAGATTTCATGGCCTCAAGCCGTTTTGCGGAATCTGGGCTCACCATCGCTTCCTCATAATTCGTAGGTTCGCCATGGTCAAGTAACATGACCTCCAGAATAGGATTACCGTGCCACTCTGGTGCGGATCTTACTCTGGTTGACCTACGAGGTTCTGTAGTAACTTGATCTGAAGTTTCATGATCAACATCATTAGTTTCCTCACTTATTGGTGTAGTCGTCACAGGAACCGGTTTATGTGATGAACTATTTTCCAATAAAGGAGCAGGTATAGTTACCTCATCAAGTTCTACTTTCCTCCCACTCCCTTCTTTCGAGAGAAACTCCTTCTCTAGAAAGGATCCATTCTTGGCAACAAAAGTCTTGCCTTCGGATCTGTGATAGAAGGTGTACCCAACAACTTCCTTTGGGTATCCTATGAAGACACATTTCTCCGATTTGGGTTCGAGCTTATCGGGTTGAATCTTTTTCACATAAGCATCGCAGCCCCAAACTTTAAGAAACGACAACTTTGGTTTCTTGCCAAACCACAGTTCATAAGGCGTCATCTCAATGGATTTTGATGGTGCCCTATTTAACGTGAATGCGTCCGTCTCTAAAGCATAACCCCAAAACGATAGCGGTAAACCAGTAAGAGACATCATAGATCGCACCATATCTAGTAAAGTACGATTACGATGTTTGGACACACCATTACGCTGTGGTGTTCCGGGTGGCGTGAGTTGTGAAACTATTCCACATTGCTTCAAATGTAAACCAAACTCGTAACTCAAATATTCTCCTCCATGATCAGATTGTAGAAACTTTATTTTCTTATTACAATGATTTTCAACTTCACTCTGAAATTCTTTGAACTTTTCAAATGTTTCAGACTTATGTTTCATTAAGTAGATATACCCATATCTGCTCAAATCATCTGTGAAGGTGAGAAAATAACGATACCCGCCGCTAGCCTCAACATTCATTGGACCACATACATCAGTATGTATGATTTCCAACAAATCAGTTGCTTGCTCCATCGTTCTGGAGAATGGCGTTTTAGTCATCTTGCCCATGAGGCATGGTTTGCAAGTACCAAGTGATTCATAATCAAGTGATTCCAAAAGTCCATCAGCATGGAGTTTCTTCATGTGCTTTACACCAATATGACCTAAACGGCAGTGCCACAAATAAGTTGCACTATCATTATCAACTCTGCATCTTTTGGCTTCAACATTAGGAATATGTGTAACAGTACTATCGAGGTTCATAAAAAAATAGACCACTCTTCAAGGGTGCATGACCATAAAAGATATTACTCATATAAATAGAACAACCATTATTCTTAGATTTAAATGAATAACCGTCTCGCATCAAACAAGATCCAGATATAATGTTCATGCTCAACGCTGGCACCAAATAACAATTATTTAGGTCTAAAACTAATCCCGAAGGTAGATGTAGAGGCAGTGTGTCGACGGTGATCACATCGACTTTGGAACCATTTCCCACGCGCATCGTCACCTCATCCTTAGCCAGTGTCCGCTTAATCCGTAGTCCCTGTTTCGAGTTGCAAATATTAGCAACAGAACAAGTATCAAATACCCAGGTGCTACTGCGAGCTCTGGTAAGGTACACATCAATAACATGTATATCACATATACCTTTGTTCACCTTGCCATCCTTCTTATCCGCCAAATACTTGGGGCAGTTCCGCTTCCAGTGACTTCCAGTGACCAGTCTTTTTGCAGTAGAAGCACTCAGTCTCAGGCTTAGGTCCAGACTTGGGTTTCTTCTCTGGAGCAGCAACTTGTTTGCTGTTCTTCTTGAAGTTCCCCTTCTTTTTCCCTTTGCCATTTTTCTTGAAACTGGTGGTCTTATTGACCATCAACACTTGATGCTCCTTCTTGATTTCTACCTCCGCAACCTTTAGCATTGCGAAGAGCTCGGGAATTGTCTTATCCATCCCTTGCATATTATAGTTCATCACGAAGCTCTTGTAGCTTGGTGGCAGCGATTGAATAATTCTGTCAATGACGCTATCATCCGGAAGATTAACTCCCAGTTGAATCAAGTGATCGTTATACCCAGACATTCTGAGTATATGCTCACTGACAGAACTATTCTCCTCCATCTTGTAGCTATAGAACTTATTGGAGACTTCATATCTCTCAATCCGGGCATTTGCTTGAAATATTAACTTCAACTCCTGGAACATATCATATGCTCCATGACGTTCAAAACGTCGTTGAGGTCCCGGTTCTAAGCCGTAAAGCATGGCACACTGAACTATCGGGTAGTCATCAGTTTTGCTCTGCCAGACGTTCATAACATCTGGTGTTGCTCCTGCAGCAGGTTTGGCACCTAGCGGTGCTTCCAGGATGTAATTCTTCTGTGCAGCAAAAAATGAGGATAATCCTCAAGTTACGGACCCAGTCCGTGTAATTGCTACCATCATCTTTCAACTTTGCTTTCTCAAGGAACGCATTAAAATTCAATGGAACAACAACACGGGCCATCTATCTACAACAAACATAGACAAGAAAAATACTATCAGGTACTAAGTTCATGATAAATTTAAGTTCAATTTATCATATTACTTAAGAACTCCCATGTAGATAGACATCCCTCTAATCATCTAAGTGATCACATGATCCAAATCAACTAAACCATAACCGATCATCACGTGAAATGTAGTTTTCAATGGTGAACATCACTATGTTGATCATATCTACTATATGATTCACGCTCGGCCTTTCGGTCTTAGTGTTCCGAGGCCATATGTACATATGCTAGGCTCGTCAAGTTTGACCTGAGTATTCTGCGTGTGCAAAACTCGCTTGCACCCGTTGTAGATGGATGTAGAGCTTATCACACCCGATCATCACGTGGTGTCTGGGCACGACGAACTTTGGCAACGGTGCATACTCAGGGAGAACACTTTTATCTTGAAATTTAGTGAGAGATCATCTTATAATGCTACTGTCAATCAAAGCAAGATAAGATGCATAAAAGATAAACATCACATGCAATCAATATAAGTGATATGATATGGCCATCATCATCTTGTGCTTGTGATCTCCATCTCTGAAGCACCGTCATGATCACCATCATCATCGGCATGACACCTTGATCTCCATTGTAGCATCGTTGTTGACTCGCCAACTATTGCTTCTACGACTATAACTACCACTTAGTGATAAAGTAAAGCAATTACAGGGCGATTGCATTGCATACAATAAAGCGACAACCATATGGCTCCTGCCAGTTGCCGATAACTCGGCTACAAAACATGATCATTTCATACAATAAAATATAGCATCACGTCTTGACCATATCATATCACAACATGCCCTGCAAAAACAAGTTAGACGTTGTCACATGCCTAGTTCTGGTATGACCTAGACTAGCTAGTCATTTGTGCATCATGTTTAAATTCCATTTAAATTTGAAATGAGGATTTGTGAACCCTCAGAATCATCTATGGAAATGACCCAGATAAAAATTGCTGCAACAGGGTCCAAGAAAATGCTCATATTGCTCTCTGAAAATATTGGACAGAGATAAAAATCAAACCAATATTTTTAGGAGGTCACAAGTATTTATTTTGGGCATTTGGAATTAATGCATAAATATTTGCATTGGAAATATATTAGTTATATATATTAATATATGTCCAAAAATTATGCCACTTGTTGGGGAGTTCTAGAATAATGCCACTAGTTCCTACAAAAATTGGCATAAGTAAATAAAATGATTTAGTGTTTAAAACTAAATCAAAACAAATTACAGAAAACCAGAAACAGAAACAGAAAGAAAGAGGAAAAACCTACCTGGCACTTACCTCACTGTGCAGCCCGTTACTGTGCAGCCCAGCAGCAGCCCAGCCCGCCTCCTCCTCTGTCTTCTTCCTCGTGCCTACTGGCACTATGCGTGTCGCCTGCGCGCGCACCCGCGGCCACCTCCTGCTTCCACCTCCTCCTGCCTCCCTGCTCGCTTCGTCGACCCCTGGAGATGCCACGCGGCCCCCCTCGACCCTCTCTGCCTCTCCCCGTTACTCTCTGCTCTCGCCCCCTCCTCTAACTCTCCCTCACGCGCACGCCCGAGCGCCACCGTTGCCGCCGTTCGCTGCCACGCGCGCCCCCGCCGTTCCCTCGACCGCTCGCCGTGCTTGCGAGCTCCGCCATCATCTACTACATCTCTTCGGCGAAGGAAGCAAGCCCGGACGGCCGGAAGCGTCGCCATCAAGCTCGTCTCCGCCGCCTCGGCCCGGAGATCGTCGCCGCTGTTCCGTCGTTACCAAGCCGTCCCCAAGCCGTTAACCATCCCTGCAGCTCCGTGGTGAGACGCTGACCCGTTTTCCCCTTGCCCCGTCGTCCCCATGAGCTCCGGCCGCCGCCTCACTCGCTGCCGGCGCTGCTCCCGGCCACCCCGCGGCCTCCCGTCCGGTCCTCTGGATTCGGACGAGCAAGAGCTCCTCCCCGGTGCCCTCAGTGCACCAAAACACCGCCCGTAGCTCAAATCCGAGCCGCGCCGCCGTCGTTTTGGTCGCCGCCGGCCAAGCTCCGGCGACTGTCAACGTGGCAGCCATTAGCGCTAACCCTGCCAACTAAACACCCCTAATAGCCACTGACAGCAGGCCCCACACCTGGTCAAACCCCAGTCAGCGCAGAGTTTGACCCGGATTAGTCCCTGTGTCACTGACATGTGGGTCCCAGCCTCAGATTTGACTTGGTCAGCACCGTTGACCTGCTGAGGTCAGCTTACGCTAGCTGATGCAATTATTCATTTTTTGGATTTAAAATAAATTAGGAAATTCCAGAAAATTAGCAAAACTTCAAAAAATCATAGAAATTCAACCGTAGCTCAGATTGAAACAATTTATATATGAAAAATTATCAGAAAAATGCAATCTTTCCATCTGTACTAGTTTCATGCATGAAAAACCAACTTATACATGCTGTATAGGTGAAAACACATAAATGGCATTTATAAAGACATAGCTTGGAGTTGCATTTGAATTCTTGATTCAAATGGACTTCTAGCAAATGAATGCTAGCTGCATTAGCTCAAACAGCATCACATCTACATGCCATGATCATGCATCATATTGTTGCATAT
This sequence comes from Triticum aestivum, assembly GCF_018294505.1. Classification (NCBI taxonomy): domain Eukaryota; kingdom Viridiplantae; phylum Streptophyta; class Magnoliopsida; order Poales; family Poaceae; genus Triticum; species Triticum aestivum. Next base: position 26,174,115 of record NC_057807.1, on the reverse strand, counting down.
GCTTGTGTTTTGATTGTTGGCACCGTTCCTTCTCGATAGGTCCTGCTCCGGAGAGTGCTCGGGAGTACCTGTCTATGAAGTGCCTTCCTTGTTGATCTACCAGGCAAGCAACCCCCCCCCCCCTTGTTCATTCCGATAAAATCCTAATCTCTCGCTCCTGCTCTCAGTTATTGCATTAGGACAACAACGATTCATCTGCTACTTTGTGCTGCGGTAGTTGAACCCATTCCTCTGCATGACCTGTCATTGCCACAGTAAATAGTTAAAACCCACTAGCATGTGTAGGAGTTGATTGAGCCATGTTGTGTTCCTACCATGCTATGCCTGCTATTGCTTAGAGTTGTGTCAGGTCTGATTCATTGGGAATGAATTGGAGTGTCATGATTTGTTCTGGTGCCGAGAGTAATGTGTGTGAACAAGATTTGGTAAAGGTAGCGGTGAGAGGCCATGTAGGAGTACATGGTGGGTTGTCTCACTGGAACCGTCCTTAAGCACTGAGTTCTATGTATGTTGTCCAATGACTCGATACTACCACACATTGGGTTCCGGTAACTCGACCCCTCTCGACTTATTAACCAACTTGATCTCTGTCCAGGAGTCGCAACTAGTTTCTGGTGTTTGTAGGTAGTGCTATTTTTCTACCAAGTGGCACCCGACAGGGTGGGCTTGGGACAGACTAGGCACACGTGGCCTGGTGTACCGAGTGGCACCCGGATGGTGGGCTCGGGAACCCTGCACACATCGTTTGGGGCCGTGAGCGACACCCCGGACGGATCTCCTTGCGGATGGAACCCGAATAGGCGATAAACCTGGGCTAGAGTCTTGTGTGATTAGTCAGGTCGTGGCCGACTCCCTCGCCAGGCTTTCGCTTGAAGGTTGCCGAGATACACGACGTGTACATGGTGGTAAGTGGCGAGAGCGTGTGTGAAGAAGTACACCCCTGCAGGGTTAACATGATCTATTCGAATAGCCGGGTCCGCGGTTATGGACTTCTTGGATGCTTACATGGTACATAGACAACTTGAAGTGGATACTATAAAATGCTCAAGACAAGTGTGAGTGCTATGGATGGCCTTCTCGTAGGGAGACGGGGATGAATCCATAGTAGTGTATTGTGTGGTGATTAGTGGACTCGTGTGCGCCATATCACCTCAAAGAAGTTCTGGTAGTCGTAGAACAGGATAGCCACAGAGTCAAAGCTGGCTTGCTGCAACTAAACCCCACATTACCCTCTTGATACAAGTGCATGTATGATAGGATCTGATGTAAGTCTTGCTGAGTACCTTTGTACTCATGTTGCTTTATTTATGTTTTTGCAGCGGAGACTTCGGTCTTACTAGTGTTCTCGTGGTCTTCGACGAGTAGCTTGTACCTCAGCTACGATCTTGATCGGATGTTGTAGATAGTCAGGCTCTTCAGCCTTTTTCATTTGTAGATGTCTGTACCCAGACATGTAATGCTTCCGCTTGTTGCTTGTATGCTCTGTATGATGGGTCCTGTGACCCCTGTTTGCAATAAATGCTATGATGGCTCTTCTGAGCCTTTATCTATATGAGTTGATGAGTTATGCTGTGATGCCATGTTGTACAACACATACTTGCATGTTATGCGTACGTGTAATGTGTATTGCTATGTGTGGGATCTGAATATCTAGTTTTTTTATCCTTAGTAGCCTCTCTTACCGGGAAATGTCTCCTAGTGCTTCCACTGAGCCATGGTAGCGTGCTACTGCTCCGGAACACTTAGGCTGGCCGGCATGTGTCCTTCTTCGTTCCTGTGTCTGTCCCTTCGGGGAAATGTCACGCGATGAATAGCGGAGTCCTGTTAGCCCGCTACAGCCCGGTTCACCGGAGTCCTGTTAGCCCAGTGCTACAGCCTGGATTCACTCGCTGATGACCGACACGTTCGATGCTGGGTCATGGATGCCTATCCCTGTAAGTTTGTGCCACTTTGGGTTTACGACTAGCCATGTCAGCCCGGGCTCCTTATCATATGGATGCTAGCGACACTATCATATACGTGTGCCAAAAGGCGCAAACGGTCCCAGGCAAAGGTAAGGCGACACCCGTGGGGATACCGTGCGTGAGGCCGCAAAGTGATATGAGGTGTTACATGCTAGATCGATGTGGCATTGAGTCGGGGTCCTGACAGCTTTGGTATCAGAGCCTGACTGCCTGTAGGATTAGCAAGCCAAACTGGTCGAAGTTGAGTCTAGAAATTCTTTAGTTATGTAAGGGAATTGATTGTGGGAAGGAACGTAAGGCTCTTTTTACTCCTTTACCTCATGGCCTTCTGATCTGAGTCATCCTATCCTTTCAGCGGGGTTAAGGAACTAGGCATTCTCTTCCGTCTATCAGGATCACGTGTTACTACTCCGTAGTTCCATAGGATTGGTTGGTCAGAGTCATATTCCAGTTTTCGAGTACTTCCGGTATAGCCTGATTAGTACTATCTCAGAACCTTGAGTGATGATGTTGAGTATGTTACTACCCCATTTTAGCAGGATGTCTCATTCTGAGCATTTTACTGCCGTTATGCTGCCGGAATTGCCCTAGGAGTTTAAGAGATACCAATTTCCTTGTCCTACATTCTATAGCCTATAGTTGATGCTGATTCCGTCCTTGGTTTTGTTTCTCAGGATGTCATCAGTTAAGCGAAGTTCTGTTGCTCGTAGTCAGAACCACGGAGATGGTAGGGATGAGGATCCTCCCGACCGGCCTTCATTGACAGAGTTCATGTTAGAGATGGAGAGAAACAAGCGTGAGTCTAACCGCTTGTTGGCACGTATCGAGGAGAACACCGCACATCAGTTCAAAGGATCCGTGACCATTCATGACTTTATTCGCTTGCACCCACCTACCTTTCATCATTCCATGAGCCACTCAATGCAGATGACTGGCTTCGTAGTATCACACACAAGCTCCGTTCTGCGAACGTAGCTGAAGATGACAAGGTCACCTATGCCACATACCATCTGGAAGGTCCTGCTAGTATTTGGTGGCAGAACTATGAGGCTATGCTTCCAGCTGGCCAGATTCCTACTTGGAGGGATTTCATTGAGGCTTTTCGCGAGCATCACATTCCCCAGGCCCTCCTTGATCGCAAGAGAGAAGAGTTCTGTAGTTTCACCCAGAGTAAGATGGCTGTTGATGCCTACAGTAGAGAGTTTGAGAACCTCGCCCGTTATGCCACAGAAGAAGTGTCCACGGACGCCAAGAAGCAGGCTAGGTTCCGGAAGGGTCTCAACCCCAAGTTGCATCGTGATCTCCACCTGCATCATTGTGATACATTCCAAGCTCTTGTGAACAAGGCCATTAATGCAGAGATAGCTCAGCTCACTTACAAGGAGTCTCGTAAGCACACCCGTGATTTGGGATCTTCTTTCGGCTCCAGTTCTCAGAAGCGCCGGATTTGGGTTCCGAACTCCGCTCTTCCTTCCGGATATTCACCGAGGCCATCCTATGTGGTGCCTCCCCCAGCTCAGTCGTATGTTCCACCCAGGCCTACTGGTAGACCGCTTGTCAGTGCGGGTCCATGTCCAACTTCAGGGACTTGCTTCACATGCGGGAAGCCAGGACACTATGCACGTGACTACTCTCAGACTAGTTATGCTCCACCCCCGCCTGAGAAGTCTGTTGGCCGTGGTAAGCCATCACGCAAGATGATCATTGTCAAGTCAGCCCCCACTGAACGTGGACGTGTGCATCACGTCTCAGCTAAAGACACTCATGATGATCCAGATGTCGTTCTTGGTACACTCCTTGTCAATTGTCATCCAGCATGGTTCTATTCGATACCGGAGCATCTCATTCTTTCATCTCTGAAGGCTATGCTCGTTTGCACGACATGTCATTTCGTGATATGCCAACTCCGCTTGAAATCCAAACCCCAGGGTCTAGATGGCAAACTACCAGAATCAGCTATGGTAATGAAATCCTTGTTGATAGACTTGTATTTCTTGCATCACTTGTAGCCCTCAAGTCTTCAGATATTAACATCATCTTGGGTATGGACTGGATGACAGCTCATCATGCCAAGATTGATTGTTACACCAGGTCTGTTCAGCTTACACATCCATCTGGCAAGATAGTCACTGTCTCCACCAGAGTTGCAAAGCGTCAGCTCTATTCTCTTAATGCCTACCCTCTTCCAGACCTTGAAGATATCCCGATAGTCTGTGACTTTCTGGATGTCTTTCCAAAGGAACTGCCAGGTGTTCCACCTGACAGAGATGTAGAGTTCGTCATAGATCTTATCCCAGGAACCGCTCCAATTTCTAGGAGACCTTACAAGATGGCACCCTTAGAACTAGCCGAGCTTAAGAAACAACTTGATGAGTCCTTGCAAAAGGGTTTCATCCGTCCTAGTTCTTCTCCTTGGGCTTGCCCTGTCCTCTTTGTCAAGAAGAAGGATGGTACGGACCGGATGGTTGTAGATTATCGTCCCGTTAATTTGGTCACGATAAAGAACAAATATCCGCTCCCCAGGATCAACGATCTGTATGATCAGCTCGCTGGATCCTCAGTCTTCTCCAAGATGGATTTGAGGTTAGGCTACCACCAAATCAAGATCAGAAACGGAGACATCCCCAAGACAGCCTTTGTCACTCGTTATGGTCAGTACGAGTACACCGTCATGTCCTTTGGTCTAACCAACGCTCCAGCAACATTCTCCCGCTTGATGAACTCGATCTTCATGGAGTACTTAGATAAATTCGTCGTGGTTTACCTCGATGATATTCTTATTTACTCGAAGAACGAGGAAGAGCATGCCGAACATCTTAGACTTGTATTAGAAAAACTCAGAGAGCATCGCCTTTATGCCAAGTTTTCCAAGTGTGAATTTTGGTTGCCAGAAGTGACCTACCTAGGCCACGTAATCTCTTTTAAGGGTATTGCTGTCAATCCCGAGAGAGTTAAGGCCGTTCTCGATTGGACTCCACCTGAAACCGTTAAACAAGTTAGGAGTTTCCTCGGTCTAGCCAGCTATTGTCGCCGCTTTGTTGAAAACTTCTCCAAAGTAGCCAAACCCCTCACGGAACTTCTCAAGAAAGATAAAAAGTTTGAGTGGTCCCCACAGTGTGAGTACAGTTTTCAGGAACTGAAAAGACGCCTGACTTCTGTTCCCATACTTGTGCCACCGGATTTCACTAAAGACTTTGTTATCTACTGCGATGCCTCATGATAGGGACTAGGTTGCATCCTTATGCAGGATCGTCATGTGATTGCCTATGCATCTCGACAGTTGCATCCACATGAGGAGAATTATCCTACACATGATCTAGAGCTTGCAGCCGTAGTCTATGCACTCAAGACCTGGCGACATTACCTTCTTGGTAAACGTTGCGAGATCTACACCGATCACCAGAGTCTCAAGTATATCTTCACCCAACCAGATTTGAACCTTAGGCAAAGACGTTGGTTGGAATTGATCTCAGATTACGACTTAGGGATTACCTACACCCCAGGCAAAGCTAATGTCATGGCTGATGCTCTAAGCCGTAAATCCTATTGCAACAATCTCATGTTGCAGCAAGGCCAACCACTTCTCCATGAGGAATTTTGTAAGCTTAACCTTCACATTGCTCCTCACAGATTCCTTTCTACCTTGGTGGCGAAACCTACTCTTGTAGATCATATCATAGAAGCCCAGAAGCATGATACGGGGATTAACCGGATCAAGAGAAACATTGCCAAGGGTGTTGCTGGTAGTTTCTCTATAGATGATCGAGGTGTGGTTTTCTTTGGGAATCGCCTGGTGGTCCCCAAGAAGCAGCATCTTCTACAATTGATTCTTAAGGAGGCGCATGAATGTCCTCTCACAATTCATCCCAGTAGTACCAAGATGTATCAGGACCTACGCCAGAGGTTCTGGTGGACTAGGATGAAGAGAGAAATCGCCGACTTCGTTGCTAATTGTGACGTTTGTCGTCGCGTTAAGGCAGAGCATCAAAGGCCCGCTGGCACCCTTCAGCCTTTAGCTATTCCTGAATGGAAATGGGATAAAGTTGGTATGGACTTCATCACCGGCTTTCCCAGGACCAAGAAAGGGAATAACGCTATCTTCGTAGTCGTTGATCGTCTTTCCAAAGTGGCTCACTTCCTACCTGTTCGAGAGAGTATCACCGCTAGTCAGCTCGCTGACTTATATATTTCTCGAATAGTATCACTTCAGGGTGTTCCACTAGAGATCAATTCAGACCGTGGCAGTCTTTTCACTTCTCATTTCTGGGAGAGTTTCCAAACTGCCATGGGAACCCATCTTTCCTTCAGTACCGCTTTCCACCCTCAATCAAGTGGTCAGGTGGAACGGGTCAATCAAATTCTCGAAGACATGCTTAGATCTTGCGTTATCTCATTCAGTATGGATTGGGAGAAATGTCTTACTTTTGCCGAGTTTGCTTATAACAATAGCTATCAATCCAGTCTCAAGAAAGCTCCTTTTGAGATTCTCTATGGACGAAGATGTCGAACACCTTTGAACTGGTCAGAAACCGGTGAAAGACAATTCTTTGGACCGGACATGATCCAGGAGGCAGAAGAGCAAGTTCACATCATTCGTGAAAATTTATAAACAGCCCAGTCTCGCCAAAAGAGCCAGTATGATCGTCATCATAAGGATATGACTTATGAAGTTGGCGACAAACCTTACCTTCGGGTTACTCCTTTGAAGGGTACCCATCGTTTCGGTATCAAGGGCAAGTTGGCTCCTCGTTACATTGGTCCTTTTCGCATTCTCGCTAAACGAGGAGAGGTTGCCTACCAGTTGGAACTACCCCCACATCTTTCCAGAGTGCATGATGTCTTCCACGTCTCTCAACTCAGGCGTTGCTTCTCGGATCCTATCCGCGGAGTGGACCACGAAACTCTTGATCTCCAAGATAACCTCACATACCGAGAGTACCCGGTTCACATTCTTGATCAAGCAGAGCGTGTCACTCGACGTCATAACATCAAGTTTCTCAAGGTTCAGTGGTCTCATCATTCCGAGAGAGAAGCTACTTGGGAGCAAGAAGATCGTCTTCGACTGGAGTACCCCGCTTTCTTTCCGTTGACACCTGAATCTCGGGACGAGATTCTTTCAAGTGGGGGCGAGTTGTCACATCCCTAGTTCTGTTATGACCAAGACTAGCTAGTCATTTGTGCATCATGTTTAAATTCCATTCAAATTTGAAATGAGGATTTGTGAACCCTCAGAATCATCTATGGAAATGACCCAGATAAAAATTGCTCCAAAAGGGTGCAAGAAAATGCTCATGTTGCTCTCTGAAAATATTGGACAGAGATAACAATCAAACCAATATTTTTAGGAGGTCACAAGTATTTATTTTGGGCATTTGGAATTAATGCATAAATATTTGCATTGGAAATATATTAGTTATATATATTAATATATGTCCAAAAAATATGCCACTAGTTGGGGAGTTCTGGAATAATGCCACTAGTTCCTACAAAAATTGGCATAAGTAAATAAAATGATTTAGTGTTTAAAACTAAATCAAAACAAATTACAGAAAACCAGAAACAGAAACAGAAAGAAAGAGGAAAAACCTACCTGGCGCTTACCTCCCTGTGCAGCCCGTTACTGTGCAGCCCAGCAGCAGCCCAGCCCGCCTCCTCCTATGTCTTCTTCCTCGTGCCTACTGGCACTGTGCGTGTCGCCTGCGCGCGCACCCGCGGCCACCTCCTGCTTCCACCTCCTCCTGCCTCCCTGCTCGCTTCGTCGACCCCTGGAGACGCCACGCGGCCCCCCTCGACCCTCTCCGCCTCTCCCCGTTACTCTCTGCTCTCGCCCCCTCCTCTAACTCTCCCTCATGCGCACGCCCGAGCGCCACCGTCGCCGCCGTTCGCTGCCACGCGCGCCCCCGCCGTTCCCTCGACCGCCCGTCGTGCTTGCGAGCTCCGCCATCGTCTACTACATCTCCTTGGCGAAGGAAGCAAGCCCGGACGGCGGGAAGCGTCACCATCAAGCTCGTCTCCGCCGCCTCGGCCCGGAGATCGTCGCCGCTGTTCCGTCGTCACCAAGCCGTCCCCAAGCCGTTAACCATCCCTGCAGCCCCGTGGTGAGACGCTGACCCGTTTCCCCCTTGCCCCGTCGTCCCGAGCATCCTGTAGCCGCCGCTCCCATGAGCTCCGGCCGCCGCCTCGCTCGCTGCCAGCGCTGCTCCCGGCCACCCCGCGGCCTCCCGTCCGGTCCTCTGGATTCGGATGAGCAAGAGCTCCTCCCCGGTGCCCTCAGTGCGCCAAAACACCGCCCGTAGCTCAAATCCGAGCCACGCCACCGTCGTTTTGGTCGCCACCGGCCAGGCTCCGTCGACTGTCGACGTGGCAGCCATTAGCGCTAACCCTGCCAACTAAACACCCCTAATAGCCACTGACAGCAGGCCCCACACCCGGTCAAACCCCAGTCCAGAAATTCAACCGTAGCTCAGATTGAAACAATTTATATATGAAAAATTATCAGAAAAATGCAATCATTCCATCTGTACTAGTTTCATGCATGACAAACCAACTTATACATGCTGTATAGGTGAAAACACATAAATGGCATTTATAAAGACTTAGCTTGGAGTTGCATTTGAATTCTTGATTCAAATGGACTTCTAGCAAATGAATGCTAGCTGCATTAGCTCAAACAGCATCACATCTACATGCCATGATCATGCATCATGTTGTTGCATATGCTTGTGTTTTGATTGTTGGCACCGTTCCTTCTTGATAGGTCCTGCTCCGGAGAGTGCTCGGGAGTACCTGTCGATGAAGCAGTGCCTTCCTTGTTGATCTACCAGGCAAGCAAACCCCCCCTTGTTCATTCTGATAAAATCCTACTCTCTCGCTCCTGCTCTCAGTTATTGCATTAGGACAACAACGATTCATCTGCTACTTTGTGCTGCGGTAGTTGAACCCATTCCTCTGCATGACCTGTCATTGCCACAGTAAATAGTTAAATCCCACTAGCATGTGTAGGAGTTGATTGAGCCATGTTGTGTTCCTACCATGCTATGCCTGCTATTGCTTAGAGTTGTGTCAGGTCTGATTCATTGGGAATGAATTGAAGTGTCATGATTTGTTCTGGTGCTGAGAGTAATGTGTGTGAACACGATTTGGTAAAGGTAGCGGTGAGAGGCCATGTAGGAGTACATGGTGGGTTGTCTCACTGGAACCGTCCTTAAGCACTGAGTTCTATGTATGTTGTCCAATGACTCGATACTACCACACATTGGGTTCCGGTAACTCGACCCCTCTCGACTTATTAACCAACTTGATCTCTGTCCAGGAGTCGCAACTAGTTTCTGGTGTTTGTAGGTAGTGCTATTTTTCTACCAAGTGGCACCCGACAGGGTGGGCTTGGGACAGACTAGGCACACGTGGCCTGGTGTACCGAGTGGCACCTGGATGGTGGGCTCGGGAACCCTGCACACATCGTTTGGGGCCGTGAGCGACACCCCGGCCGGATCTCCTTGCGGATGGAACCCGAATAGGCGATAAACCTGGGCTAGAGTCTTGTGTGGTTAGTCAGGTCGTGGCCGACTCCCTCGCCAGGCTTCCGCTTGAAGGTTGCCAAGATACACGACGTGTACATGGTGGTAAGTGGCTAGAGCATGTGTGAAGAAGTACACCCCTGCAGGGTTAACATGATCTATTCGAATAGCCGGGTCCACGGTTATGGACTTCTTGGATGCTTACATGGTACATAGACAACTTGAAGTGGATACTATAAAATGCTCAAGACAAGTGTGAGTGCTATGGATGGCCTTCTCTTAGGGAGACGGGGATGAATCCATAGTAGTGTATTGTGTGGTGATCAGTGGACTCGTGTGCACCATATCACCTCAAAGAAGTTCTGGTAGTCGTAGAACAGGATAGCCACAGAGTCAAAGCTGGCTTGCTGCAACTAAACCCCACATTACCCTCTTGATACAAGTGCATGTATGATAGGATCTGATGTAAGTCTTGCTGAGTACCTTTGTACTCATGTTGCTTTATTTATGTTTTTGCAGCGGAGACTTCGGTCTTACTAGTGTTCTCGTGGACTTCGACGAGTAGCTTGTACCTCAGCTACAATCTTGATCGGATGTTGTAGATAGTCAGGCTCTTCAGCCTTTTTCATTTGTAGATGTTTGTACCCAGACATGTAATGCTTCCGCTTGTTGCTTGTATGCTCTGTATGATGGGTCCTGTGACCCCTGTTTGCAATAAATGCTATGATGGCTCTTCTGAGCCTTTATCTATATGAGTTGATGAGTTATGCTGTGATGCCATGTTGTACAACACATACTTGCATGTTATGCGTACGTGTAATGTGTATTGCTATGTTTGGGATCTGACTATCTAGTTGTTTATCCTTAGTAGCCTCTCTTACCGGGAAATGTCTCCTAGTGCTTCCACTGAGCCATGGTAGCGTGCTATTGCTCCGGAACACTTAGGCTGGCCGGCATGTGTGCTTCTTCGTTCCTGTGTCTGTCCCTTCGGGGAAATCTCACGCGATGAATACCGGAGTCCTGTTAGCCCGCTACAGCCCGATTCACCGGAGTCCTGTTAGCCCAGTGCTACAGCCTGGATTCACTCGCTGATGACCGACACGTTCGATGCTGGGTCATGGATGCCCGTCCCTGTAAGTTTGTGCCACTTTGGGTTTACAACTAGCCATGTCAGCCCGGGCTCCTTATCATATGGATGCTAGCGACACTATCATATACGTGTGCCAAAAGGCGCAAACGGTCCCAGGCAAAGGTAAGGCGACACCCGTGGGGATACCGTGCGTGAGGCCGCAAAGTGATATGAGGTGTTACATGCTAGATCGATGTGGCATTGAGTCGGGGTCCTGACAGACGTCCTCTACTTTGTTGTTGCAAGTTTTACGTGGCTGCTATGGGCTGAGCAAGAACCGTTCTTACCTACGCATGAAAACCACAATGATAGTTTAGTGTTGTTTTAACCTTCTCAAGGACCGGGCGTAGCCACACTCGGTTCAACTAAAGTTGGAGAAACTGACACCCGCCAGCCACCTGTGTGCAAAGCACGTCGTTAGAACCAGTCTCGCGTAAGCGTACGCGTAATGTCTGTCCGGGCCACTTCATCCAACAATACCGCCGAACCAAAGTATGACATGCTGGTAAGCAGTATGACTTGTATCGCCCACAACTCACTTGTGTTCTACTCGTGCATATAACATCAATGCATAAATCCTGGCTCTGATACCACTGTTGGGGAACATAGTAATTTCAAAAAATTTACTACGCACACGCAAGATCATGGTGATGCATAGCAACGAGAGGGGAGAGTGTTGTCCATGTACCCTCGTAGACTGAAAGTGGAAGCGTTAGCACAACGCGGTTGATGTAGTCGTACATCTTCATGGCCCGACCGATCAAGCACCAAAAACATGGCACCTCCGAGTTCTTGCACATGTTCAGCTCGATGACGTCCCTTGAACTCCGATCCAGCCGAGCATCGAGGGAGAGTTCTGTCAGCACAACGACATGGTGACGATGATGATGTTCTACCGATGCAGGGCTTCGCCTAAGCACCGCTATGATATTATCGAGGAGGACTATGGTGGAGGGGGCACCGCACACGGCTAAGAGATCAATGATCAATTGTTGTGTCTATGGGGTGCTCCCCTCCTCCGTATATAAACGGGGGGAGGAGGAGAGGGCCGACCAAGGGGGGGCAATCCTACTCCAAGTAGGTTTGCCCCCCCTTTCCTATTCCAAGTAGGAGAAGGGAGAAGGAGGAGGTGGAGAGAAGGAAGGAGAAGGGGGGGCCGCCGCTCCTATCGGGGGTTGGGTGCGACATATGCCAACGGGTGGCTTATCATGGTGGGGGCGAGTAGAACGTCGCCGGTGCCTAGCAACGGGATGAGGCGCAGACATGCACGCCGGCGAATCTTACCCAACTTCGGGGCTCTCCGGGGAGATAAGACCCCTACTGCTGCTCTGCAGGGTCTCCGCATGATCACTATGGTGAGATGGTTACAAAGGCGCTCCTGGAGCTGTATCGGGAGGCAGGAGGGAGCGAGGCTGGCTCTCTCCTCCGCTTTCTGTGTGTCTAAATCTATCCAAAGTCCAACCCTTTGCATGGGTGCCTCGGGGGGTTTATATAGGCCTACCCCCCGGGGGTACAATAGTAATTTGACTGGGCGTGGCCCCCAGCCGTCTGTCTCTCACGCCGCCGTCCCCCTGCCGGCTTCTGGGGCCCGCCGACTGGTGGGTCCCGCGGACAGGCGGAACACTGTGCAGCACTCCTGATGACGCAGGCTTGGTCATGGGGTCGTGGGAATAGTGCCGCCGTCTGTCAGGCGATCACTGTCACCATTCCCCATCCAATCTGGTTTATGGCTGGTGGGGCCCTGGCGGGGAGGCGGCCGACTCTGAGGAGGCCGACTCCCACAGGGCCGTCTTCAGGCGCTCTGGCCGTCTTCGATTCTCCCACTGACAGGTGGCCCGGCGATCTTCGGGCTGTACAGGCTGCCGTCGTGGGCACAGTGCATCACACACTGTGGCTGAGGTCGGGGGGGCATGGCAACAGTGCCGCGCCTCACCGGAGATCTCCCGGCGATACGGCTCACTGTAGCCACGCCCACCCCTCGTGGGTCGGAGGGGACGGCCACGTCGGGGCCGTGCCCTGGATCGGTGTTCGTGAAAGGTCGTGGGCCGACTCCCATAGTCGGCCCCCCGGAAGGTCGCAAGCCCGGAGTCGGCTTGCTTCAGAGTCGCCGTCTGGGACTCGGCTTCTCTGAAGGTCGCCAGCTGGGACTCGGCCTCCCCGAAGGTCGCCAGCTGGGACGCGGCCAGAGGGGCGCGGCTTGCCCCGATGTCTTGAAAGATCTTGGGTCCCGGGTCGGCCTACCCGTGGCCCATTACTCCGACAGTAGTCCCCGAAGCTGGTGAAACCCTGCGGGCGCTGCCTCGTGGGGCTTCAACAGTTTCAATCTTCCCAGCGCCGATTCTGAGACTCGGCCGCTGTTTTCTTTGGGCCGACCTGCCGAATTCGGACTCGCTCAGCGAGGGGCCGTTATTCGTAAGTCGCGGCGGGAAAACAGGCGGCGTAGCGGATACGCTTCCCTGCCATCATTGAGACGGTCCTATCGCGCGGCGCCACGTGGGGGCGATAGTCTGCCTACCCACGCGCGTGACGGGACGGGCCGCCAGGTGGGCCCCGCCATTACCGCGCCTCGGCCCCCGAGCGGATCCGCTGTGGCCGCGGACGGTTGGCATCCCCACGTTGTTACTGCGCGCAGTAACTTCGTGGGGGTTAATCGTGGGCAGCGTGGGGCCTCGGGCGCAGTTAATCCCACATCCGCCCCCTCGGCTCCTCAGCCCGTAGGGCTATAAATAGGCGGGGAGGAGCGAGGCGGCACTGCACGCACACCCTCTCCCCCGCTCTCCTGCCTTCTCTTCTTCCTCCGCCGCGAGCCAAGGCATTCTTCCTCGTTGGCGATGAGTTCTTCTTCTGCCGCGCCCCCCACCTCGCGCTCCGGCATGTGGGATGGCTCCGACGTGGAGGCGGAGCACATCGACTTTCTCCGCCGGACCCGCCGTCTCCCGAGCGCGGACCTGGTGCACACCCGTCCCGCGCCGGCGGGAGAGATCTGGCCCGTGCCGGAGGAGGGCGAGCGGGTCATCTTCCGCTCGCACCTAATGCGCAGGCTGGGGCTTCCGGCGAGCGGATTCTTCCGCTTGTTCCTGGAGTTCCACAAGCTGCAGCCGCACCACCTTACCCCCAACGCGGTGGTGCTTCTTTCCGCCTTCGCCACTCTGTGCGAAGGCTACATCGGCGTTCTCCCCACCCTCGAGCTGTGGGGGGAGTTTTTCTCTTCAAAACTTGGTACTCAGGCCGCCGGCACGCCGGCTCAGTGCGGCACCTACATCGCGGTGCGGCGCTCGACGGCCGACAATCCTTTCCCTCCCATTCCGTTGGTGAAGTCGGTGAAGATGTGGCAGAAGTCCTACTTCTACGTGAAGAACATCTCCACCGATGGCGACTGGGTCAACCTGCCGCCCTTCGACCCCGAGCCTCTGACTGGCCGGCTTGCCAGTTGGTCCCATCGGTCCAAATCACTTTCTCCCTCCGGAGCCGGCGCCATGGCGCGACTCCGAGTTCTGCTGCAGTCGTAGGGGCTCGTCGCCTCCGATCTTCTGGCCGCCTTCGTGGCGCACCGAGTCCTTCCGCTCCAGGGCCGGCCTCACCTCATCTGTCAGATGAGCGGCCACCACGATCCGAGCCGGCTGTGCACCAAGGACATGCCGCGTGGGGAGGTGGCGAACTTGGTGAACCACATCGCCCACTGCGAGTTCACGGAGGACTGGCAGTTCGGCAAGGAGCCGTACTCGCGCGACAACCCCCCTCCAATGGTAAGTCGCATCCGTCTGTAGTTCGATCTTCTTTGCGTCTGACTCCAAACTGTAATCATCGTTGGCTTCTTCTGGGCAGAATCCCCTCACGGCGCCCGCGGCCGGCACCATAAGAGAGCCTCGCGATTAAGTCCCAGATCGCGAGGTCAGTGACGTTGACGACCCAGACTTGGGGGCGGCGGCGCTGGAGGCCGACGCCGAAGGCGGCGGAGAAGGAGCAGACGGCGGCCTCAGGCCTTCGGCGACCTTCGCCGACTGCCCCAAGGACGACGTCGACGTGGAATTCGTCCCGCGCCGCCAGCCGAGGGCCGGCCCCTCCGGCCAAGCCGGCGCGAAGAGGCGTCACGCCGGGCCGAGTGCGCCCGGCGGCAAGCAAAAGAAGTTCAAGGGAGCCGCCGCCGCGACCAAGTGGGAGGAGGCGGCCGCGAAGGCCAACCGCTTCCGAAAGGAAGTGAGAAGGCCGCCGCTAGTTTCCTCGTAAGTCCTTTTACTCTTTTATTTCTTTGCTGGATCTTATCCGAATCTTGCTTGATTTTCCCTCCGATCTTCTCTAGAGCTCCCCTCTCCCTTGAGAGAGCCGCCGTCCCCTCCGTCATGGGGTCGGTGGAGACATCTGCCAACACTCGGTGGATTGATCCCGCCGCCGACCTTCGGGAGGCGACGGAACGGAACGCGCGGGAGAAGCGCGACGAAGAAGAGGCCGCCCGCCTGGAGAAGGCGGAGGCCGAGAAGGCGGCCGCCAATGTACAACGGCGACTGGAGGAGGCCAAGATTGTTGCCGCGGTGAAACGGCACGCCGAGGAGGTCGCGCGTCGCCGATCGGCGATGCTCGTCCCTCCATTGTCGTCAGCGCCGCCGGCTCAGGAGTTCACGGGGCAGACCGGAGAGGTCGGCACCGAGAACCCTCTCGCGGAGGAGGGCGGCGACGTCTCAGGCTCGGACATTCACGCGCCGCCTCCGCCGCCTCCGCCACCTCCGTCTGGGAGGCCGCATGGCAAGCAGCCGGTGGACCCGCAAGATCCTCCGACCGCGGACGATGCCGAGGCGCGACTGCTTCTTTAGGTCGCCGCGCCGGCGCGCCGCCGGCTTGAGAGGACGAGCTCAGCGCCGCGAGCTCGGGAGACTGGCGCCGCGAGTTCGGCGAACCTGGACGTCGAGGCCTCCAGTGCCGCGCCCACTGGCTGGCTGCGCGGAGGTGGCACCGGCCCGCTGAACCAGGCCCTCCTGGACGTCCAGTCGAAGCTGCGCGAGGAGGACGACGCCCTCCAACTCTACACCAGAGCGCATCTGGCCTTGCGGACCTCCGTCCGGGTATGTTTCGTTTCTCTTTGTTAATTTCTGTCTTTTTCTGTGGGGGCGCGCCAGCGCACCCACTGGGTGTAGTCCCCGAGTTCGGGGCCGGCTGCTGAGCAGGCGGCTCGGAACTCCTTCTTGTGAGCTCCCAGGACTAACTTTTGCCTTTGCCGGCTTTGCAGGAATACCACAATCTCCGCGCCACTGCCTTCAACCGCAATGTTGAGGAGCTGAAGAAGCGGACCGCCGATCTGACGGAAAGCCGAGGTGAGCTAGTTCTTCCTTCTTCGCGGGGGCGCGCTGGCGCACCCGCGGGCTGTAGTCCCCGAGATTCGGGCCGACTGCTGAGCAGTCGGGCCGGATCTCCCAGCGATCTATTTTCCTTCTTCTCCGCGGGGGCGCGCTGGCGCGCCCGCGGGCTGTAGTCCCCGAGATTCGGGCCGACTGCTGAGCAGTCGGGCCGGATCTCCCCGGCGACCTACCTTGCTGATGACTTTCTTGTCTTCTTCTTCGATCTTCAGGCACCAACGCCGCCCTCCAGGAGCAGCTGGGCGAGGCCAACACCGCTCTCCGCGCCAAGGAGGAGGAGTGCGACAAGCTCGTCAAAGAGCGCGATCTGCTGGCGACGCAGCTGGCCGAGCAGAAGGAGCTGCTCCGGAAGGCGCAACACGACGCCAAGTCGCGGGAGGATGCCCTCATGGCCGAGTTCGAGGTCGAACGCTCCGCGTGGACTGATCGGGAGGCGATGCTGACCTCCGGCTACCACGAGCTCGAGGACATCCTTGATGGTAAGTCTTTTTTCTCTTCTTTGGTCTTCCGACTCTGCGTCGGGCTGATTTCTGATTTTCTGACTACCTTTCCTTCTGCCTTGGCAGACTTCTTTCCCGGCCATTCGCAGGCCGTCCCTCTGGCCATCGAGGCGGCTCGGGAGGAGCGAAGGGCGAAGGGCGAAGTGATTGCCGCCAAAGCCCCCCGAACCATCGACGAGCAGCTTCTGAGCATCGGGGCTCGTCTTCGTCCTGCTCACCGTCTGCTTCGCCGTCTTCAGCGTGCCGGTGCCCAAGTGGTTGCCGCCCTATGGCCGAACGTGCCGGCTCTTCGCACCGCCAGTCGGACCGCCGACTGGCTGGAGGTCGCCGCCGGCCGCTTTGAGGCTTGGAGGGGCTCCTCGGCCCGTGCCGGAGCACGCCGGGCTTTGGAGTTCGTCAAAGGGTGGTATCCGGGGCTGGACCTGGACCGTCTGGCCGCGTTCCGGTCAGAGGCCTAGGCCGAGCTGGAGCCGTAGAAGGCGCCCTTGTCGAGCGCGCGGTAGCCATCGCCGAGTACACGGACACCAGTGTCTTTGTGCCCGAGCGGACCGAAGGCGGCGAGGAGGCACCGCCGGACTGGTTTGGGATGAACCCGGAGTACGAGGAGGACTCGGCGGAGGTGATCGACTCCAGCGCCGAGGAGGACGAGTCGGAGGACGAAGGCGAGGAGGAGGCGCCAGAAGACGAAGCAGGCGGCTAGCCTCAGCCCGATCGCGCCTCCAGCAACGAGCCGCACAAGGACAAGGCGACCGTCGCCGGAGGTGACCAAGCTGAGACCGCCCAGCCGACTGCCCCGGCATCCGACACCGCCGTCACCTCCGATCCTCCGGCTCCGGAGGCCGCCTCCTAGAGTGCTTCTGTTTATCTGTCTTTGTTGTTCTCTGAAAAACTCGTTAGGTTCAAACAATTCCACCCGCGGGGTGTATTCGGCCGAGGGCCTTATGTAAATATTTATCTAATTTCGGCCTTTCCTTGCTTTTTGCTCCTTAGACTTTTTCCTTTGCCGCCTTCTTTTAGTTGCCGCCTTGCCGGTTGGGCAGCCGCTCTGCGGACTGTCGCCGGGTCAAGTGCTTGGCTACCTCAGGAAGGCAAGTACTTAGCCATTTAGATCCTTTTCAGCGAATCGGCTAGAAACCGACAGGCCGACTTATTCGAAAGTCGGCTGTCTTTGGTAAAAATTGAGACGGCGAGCCGACTGCTTATGAGTCGGCTCGGTGGGGGGAGGCTGGTAGCCGGCTCGGGCTATGCGTAGCTTTAGGTCCTTAGCCATTTTTCATGTGTACGCTCGTTCTTGCTTGTCCCCTGCCTACCATCAGTCGCTCTGCGAGCTGCGGCTTTCGACAGGAGACGGCTTTGAACGCGACACATTACTTGTCTGACCACAGGAAGCATTTCATAGCGCAAGACGGCGAGTCCCCGGGCCGACTAGTCGGACCCGGTGCCAGACAGTATGATAAAAAGGAACAGCATGTTCGGAAGCGTAATCCTTATCATACAGATAATCAAAAAGGCAGTCCCCGAGCTCGTCCCGGGGGGCCTAAGGTCTTAGTACTTTAATACAAAAGAGGGTAGCGCGATACATACTGCATTAATTGTAAAATCTTCGAAGAAGATTCGCGTTCCACGGGCGCTCTGTTTCTTTGCCGGAGTCGTCCCTCTTGCGCGCTCGAGGCTTCTGAGCATCGATCAGATAGTAGGCGTCGTTCCCTAGCACCTTGCTGATGATGAAGGGACCTTCTCAAGGCGCCGACAACTTGTGCTGGCCGGCTGTTCTCTGAATTAGCCGGAGCACAAGGTCACCCTCTTGGAACGATCTTGGCTTGACCTTGCGATTGTAGTATCGGCGCAGACTCTGCTGGTAGATGCCAGACCGACTGAGTGCCAATAGCCGGCCCTCTTCCAGCAGATCGACGCCGTCTTGGCGTGCTTCTTCAGCCTCCTCCTCGGTGTACATGGAGACTCGCGGAGAGTCGAACTCTATATCCGTTGGGATGACGGCTTCAGCACCGTAGACGAGGAAGAAAGGCGTGAAGCCGGTTGACTTGTTTGGGGTTGTGCGCAGACTCCAGAGGACGACAGGCAGCTCTTCGACCCAACAGCCAGCCGAGCGCTCGAGTGGTTCGACCAATCGAGGCTTGATGCCGGACAGGATGAGGCCGTTGGTTCATTCCACCTGGCCGTTTGACTGCGGATGGGCGACGGACGCTAGGTCCAGTCGGATGCCCTGCGTCGCGCAGAAACGAGCCAAGGCGCCCTTGGTGAAGTTGGTGCCATTGTCGGTGATGATGCTGTGCGGTATGCCGTACCGCACTGTGATGTCGGCAATGAAGGTTACTGCTATAGGCCCGTTTAGTTTCTTGACGGGCTTTGCTTCCACCCACTTGGTGAACTTGTCCACCGCGACAAGCAAATGAGTTAGGCCGCCTCGGGCCGTCTTGAATGGTCTCACCATGTCCAGGCCCCAAACTGCGAAGGGCCAGGCAATGGGGATTGTCTTCAGTGCGGAAGCCGGCTGAAGGGGCTTGGAGCGGAACATCTGGCACCCCTTGCATTTTTGGACTAGCTCTTTAGCTTCTTCCAGGGCAGTCGGCCAAAAGAAACCATGCCGAAAGGCTTTGGCCACGAGTGCCCTCGAAGCCGCATGGTGGCCGCACTCGCCCTGGTGGATGTCTCTGAGGATCGCTTGGCCTTGGTCTGATTCTACGCAGAGCTGGTGGACACCAGTGACACTACGCCTAACTAGCTCTCTGTTGACTATGGTGTAAGCTGCTGCTCGGCGCTGCACTTGCCGAGCCAGGGTCTCGTCTGTTGGTAATTCTTTGTTCACTAGGAACTTGAGGATGGGCTGTGCCCATGAAGGTGCTGCTATCTCTTCAACTGCTACCACAGCGACCTGGACAAGGGTGGCTGGGCTGGGAGGCGGCGGGCTGGAGTCTGCCACCATTTGCTGGATTGAGGGAATCTCTGGGCTGACTGGGGCAGCTCCCGGGCCGACTAGCGCAGTCCCCGGGCCGGGCTTTGAAGTCCCCGAGCCGACTGGCGCAGTCTCCGGGCTGGGCTCTGAAGTCCCCGGGCCGACTGGCGCAGTCCCCGGGCTTGTTCCAACTGTGGCTTTCTTGAGGTCGCTTGCTGGGGCCTTGGAGTCGGATCCAACTATTTCTGGCGGAGCCGGCACGAAGATGGAGTCTGACTCTGGTGAAGGCTTGATAGACGGCTTGAGGAGGCGCTGAAGGGCGACGCCAGAAGGTATTGCCTGGCGAGTGGAGCCGACTCGTGCCAAGGCATCTGCTTGATCATTGCCGTTTCTTGGCACGTGAGGGAATTCGCACCCCTCAAAATATCCGCTGAGTTGCTGCACCAGGAAGAGGTAGCTTGCCATGTTTGCGTCTTTGGCGTCCCAGTCGCCGGATGATTGCTGAACCACCAAGTCGGAGTCGCCATAGCACAGGATCCGGCGAATGCCGAGTTCCTTGGCAAGCCGGAGCCCATGGATGAGCGCTTCATATTCGGCGACGTTGTTGGAGGCGGCGAAGTGGATTTGTAGCACATATTTGAGCTTGTCGCCCTTAGGGGAGGTGAGGACGACGCCGACTCCAAGGCCGGTGCGCATCTTGGAGCCGTCGAAGTGCATCCGCCAATGAGTGGAGTCGGGCGCTGGCGGCAGGTACTGGGTCTCGGCCCAGTCGACGAGGAAGTCGGCCAGCGCCTGCGACTTGATGGCGGTGCGAGGTTGGTAGTATATGGTGTAAGGGGCTAGAGGCGTCTCGGCTTCCAATGATCTCGGCGAGCGGAGCGGTGCAAACCACAGTGATTGGGTGTTCTGAAAGTAGGGCTTCAGCTTCTTGGCGGCAAAATGCACGCCGTAACACATCTTCTGGTAGTGAGGGTAGTTCTGCTTGGAGGTCGACAGTACCTCGCTTAGGTAATATACCGGTCTCTGGAGTGGAAGCGCCTTGCCTTCCTCCTTGCGCTCGACTACAATGACTGTGCTGACTACCCGGCTGGTGGCGGCTATGTACAAGAGCATGGGCTCTTTGGGAGTCGGAGCCGCCAGCACAGGGGGAGTTGCCAACATCTTATTTAGTTGGAGAAATGCCTCATCTGCCTTGTGGTTCCACTCAAAAAAGGTGGTCTTCTTCATCAGTTGATACAAAGGCAGAGCTTTCTCTCCCAGCCGACTGATAAATCGGCTGATGGACGCCAGGCAGCCGGTGAACTTCTGCACATCCAACAGTCGGCTGGGTACCTCCATTCTCTCAATGGCCTTGATCTTCACGGGGTTGCACTCTATGCCGCGTTCGGAGACCAGGAAGCCAAGGAGCTGGCCGGCTGGGATTCCGAACACGCACTTCTCGGGGTTGAGCTTGATCTGGAATCGGCGCAAATTTTCGAAGGTCTCTTTGAGGTCTTCCAGCAGCGTCCCACGCTTTTCCATCTTCACTACCACATCATCCACATAGACGTGAGCGTTCCTGCCGAGTTGCTTGAGGAGGCACTTCTGCATGCAATGCTGAAAGGTGGCGCCGGCATTCCTTAAGCTGAACGTCATTGTCAGGTAGCAGAAGGCTCCAAATGGCGTGATGAATGCGGTCTTCAGTCTGTCTGCTGGATTCAGCTTGATCTGGTGATATCCTGAGTATGCGTCTAGGAAACTCAACAGCTCGCATCCGGCTGTGGAGTCTATCACCTGATCAATCCTTCGCAGAGCAAACGGGTCCTTCGGGCAGGCTTTATTGAGGCTTGTGTAGTCGATACACATCCGCCACTGCTTGTTTTTCTTCAGTACCAGCACTGGGTTTGCTAGCCACTCTGGAAAAAACACTTCCATAATGAATCCGGCTGCCAGGAGCCGGGCTATCTCTTCTCCAACAACTCTTCTCTTCTCTTCTGACAGGCGGCGCAAGGGCTGCCTGACGGGCTTCACATCCGGCCTGACGTGTAGCTTGTGCTCGGCGAATTCCGTCGCCACACCCGGCATGTCCTTGGGGGACCATGCGAAGATGTCCCGATTCTCACGGAGGAAATCGACGAGCTCGCCTTCCTATTTGCTGTCAAGGCCTGTGCCTACGACAGCGTATCTCTCCGGGTGTTCCGGGTCCAAGGGTATTTTCTTGGTTTCTTTAGCCGGCTTGAATGATCCTTCTGCCTCCGACTCCTTGGGGTCGGGCGACATCTCTGGCTGTTTTCCGGCCATCGCCACGACTCGGTCAAGGAGCCGCTTCTCGGCTGCGATCACCAAAGACTCGGCCAGCCGACTGCTTTCGGCCGTGCAAGCGGACGACTTCTTGTAGTCACCCGCAACGGTCAGGATCCCCTTGGAGCTCGGCATCTTCATCTTGAGGTAGGCGTAGTGGGGAACCGCCATGAACTTGGCCAGGGCAGGCCGGCCAAGCAGTGCGTGGTACGGGCTCTCCAAGTCCACCACCTCGAACCAGACTGGCTCTCGGTGGAAGTGATCTTTGTCTCCGAAGAGGACGTCTATCAGAATCTTGCCGATCGGTGAACAGGAGAGGCCGGGTACAATTCCATGGAACACGGTGCGGCTGCTCTGCAGCTGCCTCCGCCTGATTCCGAGCTTCTCCATGGTGTCCTTGTATAGGATGTTTATGCTGCTGCCTCCGTCTATCAGGACCCGCGAGAAACGGGCGGCCCGCCTATCAGTGGCCAAGGTCACGCCTAGGACCAGGGCGTAGGAGCCTAGACTCGGCATCACCTCTGGGTGATCCGCCCGACTCCAGCTGATAGGCTTCTCGGACCAATGCATGAACTCTGGAGCATCCGTTGCTATTGCGTTTACTTCTTGCGGTTGTTGGCGCCTGCTGCGCCGGTCATCTGCCATACTGGTGAACACTACGTAGGCTCCGTGCTCTTCTGGGAACTCGTCTTGGACTGCGCCGACTGGCCGAGCCGCCGGCTGCTGGGGCGGCGGCGGAGGCGGCGGCCCTGCAGGCGGCAGAGGAGTGAGGCCGTCTCCCTTGGCGATTCTGGCAAGCCAGTGGCACTTTCTTGTGGTGTGGTTCGACGGCTTCGCGCCGCTATGGAACTTGCAAGGACCATCCAAAGTCTTCTCATAGGAGAAAGCCGGCAACCAGTTGGACTTGTCGCCTTTCTGCCGCTTGGCCGGAGGCTGCCCCTCCGGCTGCTGATCTTCTACTGCTGCGACCTGCCGACTGTTGGAAGTCGGCTGCGGGGCCTTGCGCTTGTTGTCATTTTGCTGCTGTCGCCGGCTGGCGTCTCCAACCGGGGTTCTGGGAGCCTGGGGAGTCACCTTGCCAGCCGCGTTGACCTGAATCTTCGTCTTCATGGAAGAGTCGGCCGTGGCGTACTTATCCGCTATGACTAGCAGTTCGCCAAGGGTTTCGGGCTCGTCGCAGAGGAGCTTGTGCTTGAGGAGGGTGCCCTCTCGGCACCCGGCAGTGAAGTACTCGATGGCCTGCACCTCGTGCACGCCCTCGCAGGAGTTTCGAAGTTTGCCCCAGCGCGTGAGGTAGTCGCACGTTGATTCTTTAGGGCCTTGCACGCACAAGGAGAGCTGGCGCGGCTTGGGAGGTCGCTTGTACGTGCTGGTGAAGTTACGAATGAAGGCTTCGGTGAAGTCGACCCAGCTATTGATGCTGCGGGGCTTCAGGCTGTTCAGCCATGTCTGGGCCGTGCCCTGGAGCATGAGGGGAACATACTTCACGGTAACTCGCTTGTTGCCGTTTGCTATGTTGATGGATGTGGAGTAGTCTATCAGCCAGTCCTCCGGCTTCACAGAGCCGGTGTACTTGGGTGTGTCTTGGGGCAGCGTGAACCCTTTGGGGAAGGGCTCATCTCTGATGCGGGGCCCGAAGCAAGGCGGACCCAACTCATCTTCTTCTTCCAGCGCCAGGGATCGGTGGAGTCGGTCGATCCGATGGCGGGCGTCATTCTCTCCGACTCCCTCTCGGCGGCCAAGGCGACCTCCGAGAGTCGGATGCTCGACAGGCGGCGGAGAAACTCGCCGCTCTCTTCGGGGTGGGGGAGGCAGATAATCGTCCCGTCGTTCTACTGCTCTCGGGCGGCCATCTTGGTCGCGCTCGATGGTGATGCAAGTCCGGCTGTGACTGACAGCCGGCTGCTTCTCTTTCCTTCCGCGGACTCCGCCAGTCGGCATCCGGGAGGTCGCGCCTTGATCTCGGCGAGGGGGTAAGTCGTCGTTCGGCTGCTGCAGCGCATCTGTGCGGCTGCCTGCCGCGTTTTGCGCAGCAACCGCGTCGAGGAGCTGCTGGACTCACTCCGTCATCACACGGCGCTCTTCGCCCTTGAAGTTCTTCAGCTCGTCAGTCGCCGCTTGGGCGGCGCGGATATTCTCCGCTGGGGTAGCGTACACGGGGCGTTTCGCCCCGAGCAGGTCGGCGATGGCCGCGCCGCGCTGTCGGACCGCACCTAGACGGCTTGGCCCAATTGGAGCCGGCGAGCCGCCTACAGCGTGATCCACCTCGCGCTGGTATGCTTCTGACAAGCGCCTCATGCTTGCCAACTTCTTGGCGCCTTCGATGATCTGAAGGCGGCGTGTTTCCAGCGTCTCGGCGTCCGCGTCCTCTGGAATGGGCACGGTCAGGTCTTCCAGGACCGCTGGCAGCGGGTCCTGGGCGTCTTCGCCGGAGTGCTCGTTGTGGCTGAGAACGAGCACCTCCGTGACGGCGCTTCCGCCACTCTCCTCGTACGGAAGCGGCTCGTCATAGACCACCACGTTGGTGGGGAAGACATCGAGCGATACGGCATCGGAGTCGACCAGCATCGGGTCGGAGGAGCCTACGGACTCCAAATCTACGGCAGGCTCGCCAGCGACGTGGAGTTGGTCGAGGAGGCCCGCGAGAAGGTTCTCGGGGCCACCCGTGCCTGCATCTGGGGCAGGCTCGTCGGAGAGGCGCACCTCGCCGATAAGTTCGGCGAGGCCGCTCGCAGCACAGGCGGCTTCGGCGCCGCGTAGCGTGTCGATGCAGACTCCATCTGGCGAGCCGGGCTGGCTGCGCTCGCCAGGGAGGAAAAGGGTTCCCGTCCAGAACAGATCTCCGGACGACGGTGCACCTCACCCCATGGTGGGCGCCAAATGTCGGGGGTTGGGTGCGACATATGCCAACGGGTGGCTTATCATGGTGGGGGCGAGTAGAACGTCGCCGGTGTCTGGAAACGGGATGAGGCACAGACATGCACGCCGGCAAATCTTACCCAGCTTCGGGGCTCTCCGGGGAGATAACACCCCTACTGCTGCTCTGCAGGGTCTCCGCATGATCACTATGGTGAGATGGTTACAAAGGCGCTCCTGGAGCTGTATCGGGAGGCAGGAGGGAGCGAGGCTGGCTCTCTCCTCCGCTTTCTGTGTGTCTAAATCTATCCAAAGTCCAACCCTTTGCATGGGTGCCTCGGGGGGTTTATATAGGCCTACCCCCCGGGGGTACAATAGTAATTTGACTGGGCGTGGCCCCTAGCCGTCTGTCTCTCACGCCGCCGTCCCCCTGCCGGCTTCTGGGGCCCGCCGACTGGTGGGTCCCGCGGACAGGCGGAACACTGTGCAGCACTCCTGATGACGCAGGCTTGGTCATGGGGTCGTGGGAACAGTGCTGCCGTCTGTCAGGCGATCACTGTCACCATTCCCCATCCAATCTGGTTTATGGCTGGTGGGGCCCTGGCAGGGAGGCGGCCGACTCTGAGGAGGCCGACTCCCACAGGGCCGTCTTCAGGCGCTCTGGCCGTCTTCGATTCTCCAACTGACAGGTGGCCCGGCGATCTTCGGGCCGTACAGGCCGCCGTCATGGGCACAGTGCATCACGCACTGTGGCTGAGGTCAGGGGGGGCATGGCAACAGTGCCGCGCCTCACCGGAGATCTCCCGGCGATACGGCTCACTGTAGCCACGCCCACCCCTTGTGGGTCGGAGGGGACGGCCACGTCGGGGCCGTGCCCTGCATCGGTCTTCGTGAAAGGTCGTGGGTCGACTCCCATAGTCGGCCCCCCGGAAGGTCGCAAGCCCGGAGTCGGCTTGCTTCAGAGTCGTCGTCTGGGACTCGGCTTCTCCGAAGGTCGCCAGCTGGGACTCGACCTCCCCGAAGGTCGCCAGCTGGGACGCGGCCAGAGGGGCGCGGCTTGCCCCGATGTATGAACTTTATGTATGAACTTGTATTAATTTGGTCTATTCAGTGTTGTGTAATGAAGATGAGCCGGCAATGGATGTACGATGACCGATGCTCTCACCAGCTCGTTGAGGGCGTGCATACTTTTCTGCTTGCGGCTGAGGCAAACAAGCGGGCGGATGGTTTTATGCCTTGTCCATGTGCTGGCTGTAAGAATGGTCGCAATTACTCTACGTCAAGAACCATTCACGTCCACCTGTTTGAGTCCGGTTTCATGCCCCACTATAATGTTTGGACCAAGCACGGAGAAAGAGGGGTTATGATGGAAGACAATGAAGAAGAAGAGGACGACGACAGCTATCCTGGCCATGGGTTCCCTGAATACGATGATACAACAATGGGGGAAGAAGCTGAGCCGGTAATGCGGGAAGAATCTGAAGAAGAGGCATCATATGAGCCCGTTGATGATCTAGGTTGGGCCATTGCCGATGCAAAGAGAAACTGCGCAAGTGATTTGGAGAAGAAGAAGTTGCAGCGCATGTCAGAGGATCACAAAAAATTGTTGTACCCGAATTGCGTAGGTGACAAGAAAAAGCTGGGCACCACACTGGAATTGCTGCAATGGAAGGTAGAGAATGGTGTATCTGACAAGGGATTTGGAAAGTTGCTGGTAATGATAAAGGATATGCTTCCAAAGGACAACGAATTGCCCGAGAGTATGTACGAAGCGAAGAAGGCTGTCTGCCCTCTAGGGTTAGAGGTGCAGAAGATACATGCATGCCCTAATGATTGCATCCTCTACCGCGGTGAGTACGAGGATTTGAACGCTTGCCCGGTATGTGGTGCATTGCGCTATAAGATCAGCCGCGATGAGCATGGTGATGTCGAGGGCGAGCGCCCCAGGAAGAAGATTCCAGCCAAGGTGATGTGGTGTTCTCCTATAATACCACGGTTGAAACGTTTGTTCCAAAACAAAGAGCATGCCAAGGCGATGCGATGGCACAGAGAAGACCGTAAGAAAGACGGAAAGTTGAGAGTACCCGCTGACAGGTCGCAGTGGAGAAAAATCGAAAGAAAGTACGGGAAGGAGTTTGCAAATGACGCAAGGAGCGTATGGTTTGGTCTAAGCGCAGATGGCATTAATCCTTTTGGGGAGCAGAGCAGCAACCATAACACCTGGCCTGTGACTCTATGTTTGTATAACCTTCCTCCTTGGTTGTGTATGAAGCGGAAGTTCATTATGATGCCAGTGCTCATCCAAGGCCCTAAGCAACCCGGCAACGACATTGATGTGTACCTAAGGCCATTAGTTGAAGAACTCTTACAACTGTGGAATGGAACAGGTGTACGTGCGTGGGATGAGCACATGGGGGAAGAATTTGACCTAAAGGCGTTGCTGTTCGTGACCATCAATGATTGGCCAGCTCTCAGTAACCTATCAGGACAGACAAACAAGGGATACCGCGGATGCACGCACTGTTTGGATGATACCGACATTATATATTTAAATAGTTGTAAGAAGAATGTGTACCTGGGACATCGTCGATTTCTTCCGAGCAGGCATCCCGTAAGAAAGAAAGGCAAGCATTTCAAAGGTGAGGCGGATCACCGGACGAAGCCTCGCCACCGTATTGGTGCTGATGTACATGATATGGTCAAGGATTTGAAGGTGATATTTGGAAAGGGTCCTGGCGGACAACCTATTCCGAAGGACGCTGACGGACGCGCACCCATGTGGAAGAAGAAATCTATATTTTGGGACCTGCCATATTGGAAAGACCTAGAGGTCCGCTCCGCAATCGACATGATGCACGTGACGAAGAATCTTTGCGTGACCCTGCTTGGCTTCTTGGGCGTGTATGGGAAGACAAAAGATACACCTGAGGCACTGGAGGACCAGCAACATATGCACGGAGAAGACGGCATACATCAGGGTCATGCAAGCTACGCTCTTACCAAAGAAGAGAAGGAAATCTTCTTTGAATGCCTGCTCAGTATTAAGGTACCGTCTGGCTTCTCGTCGAATATAAAGGGAATAATAAACATGGCAGAGAAAAAGTTCCAGAACCTAAAGTCTCATGACTGCCACGTGATTATGACGCAACTGCTTCCGGTTGCATTGAGGGGACTTCTACCGGAAAATGTTCGATTAGCCATTGTGAAGCTATGTGCATTTCTCAATGCAATCTCTCAGAAGGTAATCGATCCAGAAATCATACCAAGGTTACAGAATGATTTGGTGCAATGTCTTGTCAGTTTTGAGTTGGTGTTCCCACCATCCTTCTTCAACATCATGACGCACGTCCTAGTTCACCTATGCGAAGAGATTAACGTTTTGGGTCCTGTATTTCTACACAATATGTTCCCCTTTGAGAGGTTCATGGGAGTCTTAAAGGAATATGTTCATAACCGTGCTAGGCCAGAAGGAAGCATCTCCAAGGGCCATCAAAATGAGGAGGTCATTGAGTTTTGTATTGACTTTATTCCTGACCTTAAGCCGATTGGTGTTCCTGAATCGTGGCATAAGGGCAGACTGGATGGAAAAGGCACGCTAGGAGGGGAACAAATAATATGTATGGACGGACATTCTCTCACTGAAGCACACTACACAGTTCTACAGAATTCCGCCTTGGTGGCTCCGTATATGGATGAACACAAGAATTTGCTACGCTCCAAACACCCGGAGCAGTCTGATGACTGGATTACACGTGAACAAACCAGGAGTTTTGCTAGCTGGTTGCAGACACGTACCATGCATGACACCTCTATTTAAGATGACCTGTACTTGCTGTCCCAGTTACCATCTTCGAATATAATGACTTTCAAAGGGTACGAGATAAATGGTAATACATTTTACACGATCGCCCAAGATAAGAAGAGCACCAACCAAAACAGTGGTGTCCGCTTTGATGCAGAAACCAAGACGGGAAAGGAAACATATTATGGTTATATACAAGACATATGGGAACTTGACTATCGACGTGGTTTAAAGGTCCCTTTGTTTCGGTGCAAATGGGTCAATATGACACGAGGCGGGGTAACGAAAGACCCGCAGTACGGAATGACAACAATGGATCTCAACAATCTTGCGTATGGGACAAACCATTCGCCCTAGCCAATGATGTGGCACATGTTTTCTATGTGAAGGACATGTCTACCAAGCCAAGAAAAAGAAAAGATAAGGAAGCGAATGCATCGTACGATGAGCCAAAGCGGCACATAGTTCTTTCTGGGAAGAGAAACATCGTGGGAGTGGATGGCAAGATAGACAAGTCAGAAGATTATGAAAAGTTTGATGAAATTGCTCCATTCACAGTGAATATTGACCCGAGCATCCCGTTAAATGATGAAGATTTTCCATGGTTACAGCGCAAAGGGACACACGCGAAGAAAAAGTTTCACACCCAAAGATCAGGGATGTGATCGGCTTCACTATCATCACTTTCTTCTGTGTTTCACACCCAGAGGGGAATCTCTGTAATAGTTAGGGTAGTTATGTGTTTTGGCATTTGAAACGCGAAGAAATTTTATGTGCAAAGAAATTCTTTCATGCCTTTACTGATCTTTAAAGTTAAGTTATTCACAAACTAGTGCTTCACACTAATTTCAAATAATTCAAAATTTAAACTATTCAAATTTGAAAACTACGGGCACTAACAGAAAGTTTGTACCTAAAGAGGCTGTGTCAGCCTCCGGTCAGGCTATGGCCCCACCATCACCATTTAGTGCCGGTTCGTACCACGATCCGGTACTAATGAGGTTGTGTCAGGTAAGGCTGGGGCCCCACGAGCACCTTTAGTACCGGTTCATGGATGAACCAGACGTAAGCTGTTTTTTAGTCCCACTGTCGTGGGGATTCTGTGGGAGCACGAACACCTATGGGGCAGGGGGCCCTTCTTGTCCGGCAAGGGAGCGGAGGGTGCACGCAGAGCAGATCGAGGCGACGGCACGCGGGGGATTTTTACCCAGCTTCGGAGCTCTCCGGAGAGATAAAACTCCTACTGCTGCTTTGTGTTTGTATTTGTTCTTGCTTTTAGGTGTGGGTGTGTTGTGGTCTCGTATGAGTCGAGCCCAAGTGTGGAAAAGTTCCGAACCCCTTCTACGTGCGCATGGGCCTCCCTTTTATAGTCTAAGGGGGTCACCGACAGGCGGCAGCGTAGAAAGAGGGGTAGGAAGGTAAAAACGCGGGTTGGTACAACTGCTACCAACAGTGTCCCCTACCTAACTCTGACGGCAGGGGACAAGGGCATTTAATGCCCGTCCGGTCGCCCCAACAGTGCAAGGAAACGACCGTTAGGGGCGCCATCGATCGCCACGATGGCCTCCTTGTCAGCTTCGCTTGCCACCTCGCACCACATGGCTGCACAGTGCCTCGCCACGTGCTCCTAGGATAGTCTTGGGGTGACACGTCGTTGGATGCGCTGGAGCTTGGGTGCAGAGTGGCAGCCTTGCCGCGGCAAGCGCCTTGCCGTGGCCGTTGTCTCGCCGTACCAGCAAGCTTGCCGCTCGCTGTGCCTTGCCGGGACGCGCGGGGTGTCGCGGCAAGTTTCCTGAAGCGCCGTGGTTGGCCCTCCCGGCAAGCTCCTCTTGCCGGGGTCTTTGTTCTTCCCGGCAAGCTCCTCTTGCCGGAGTCCTGTCCTTCCCGGCAAGCTCCTCTTGCCGGGGTCTTGTCTTTCTTAGTTAACACTTTGTTCTTGAATGGCAGTGATGTGAATAGCGGAGGGTCTTGGTGGGTGCCCGGCAAGCCTTGCCGCGGGGTGCTGCGACTGCCCGTGCACAAGTTCGGGGTACTAAGGTACCCCTACTTTAGTCCACCGACAGGAGCCCCCGGGCCTGGGCCATACACGGTGCCGAGCGCTGGTGGGCCAGGCCCAAAACAGTGCACGGGCACACGTGGCCTGGGTCCACTCAAAACCTACTCCGTGTCCACCGCGCCCTCTCGCAACAGCACGCGTCAATCGCGGCGTCGTGGGAGGCATGGGTGGCGTGCGCGATTTTCGAGGCGCCCACCCCCGTGATCACGGGGCGGGGCGAGGTTACCTCATCTGTCGCCTCGGCTCTGCATCCCCGCCACGCGGCTCCCATGCGCGTGGGGTCGTGGGCGGTGGAGGTGGGAAACCGAGCCGTCACGGGCGGAGGCAGCGGGTCGGCCCCAACTCTCTGCTCTTCTTGCGCCTTGATTGGCTGAGCGGGGCGGCCGAGCCCCCACCTCGCTCCTTAAAAAGGGCGGAAGGGGAGCGCAAAAATACCGCACTCCCTCATCTTCTCCCTTTTTCTTGCCACTGCTATTTCGGTTATGAGAACAATCTAGTCAGTGCCACAACAAGTCATTTTTGTAATATAATTTTATTCTGGGCAATGCTCGCTATGTTATTTCCTTTACTTGATTCCATCCCTTGCATGTTTTTACCCTACGCTTTGAGGGGACTTGCCGGCACAAGCACGCTTGCCGAGTGCGGAACATCAGCAGCCTGCTGGCGGTGCTGCCTCCGGCAAGAGACCTCGTCGGGGCTAGTTGCAGCTCACTCTCATTTGTTGAGCGGGCTCGAAACAAAGTAAGGGCGCAACTCAGCCATGAGCCGGTTCCTCTGCGCACAGGTTTTCCACACAAGGCACGGAAGTTCAAGGAATATAACTTCGCGCTCCTCAGTCCATAAAAGGATGCATGATGAGGGATGAAAAACTTAGCTGATATCGCAGCCCCCGGCAACTCTGGCTTGCCGGGTATGAGTCTTGGTACTTGCAGCCCCCAGCGATGTTGGCTTGCCGGGGCCCAGGTGCCGGTGCACCCTTCTGCTATTATTTTAGTGATGAAAACAAATTAGTCAGTGCCGCAATAAGTTATCTTTGTAATATAACTTTATTCTGGGCAACGCTTGCTATGTTATGTCCTTTACTCTGTCACATCCCTTGTATGTTTTTACCCTACGCTCTGAGGGGACTTGCCGGTGCAAGCACACTTGCTGAGTGCGGAACATCAGCAGCCGTGCTGCCTCCGGCAAGAAACCTTGTTGGGGCTAGTTGCAGCTCACTTGTTTTGTTGAGCGGACTCGAAACAAACCAAGGGCGCAACTTAGCCGCGAGTCGATTCCTCTGCGCACATGTTTTCCATACAAGGCACGACCGTTCAAGGAACATAACCTTAAAAATTTGAAACTGACTGCGCTCTGCGGCAATGATTGCCATGTTATATCCTTTTTTTTGTCGCTTCCCTTGTATGCCTCTACCCCACGCTTTTAGGGAACTTGCCGGCGCAAACACACTTGCTGAGTGCGGAACATCAGCAGCCCGCTGGCGGTGCTGTCTTCGGCAAGAAACCTTGTCGGGCTAGTTGCAGCGCACTTTCGTTTGTTGAGCAGACTCGAAACAAAGTAAGGGCGCAACTCAACCACGAGTCGGTTCCTCCGCGCACAGGTTTTGCATACAAGGCGCGGCAGTTCAAGGAATATAACATAAGAATCTGGAACTGACTGGGCTCTATGCTCAGACTTGGGTAACTTAGCTTTTCTGTCGTCTGAGTCCCGGCAAGGCTGCGCTTCTTCGAACGACACCAACCGCTATGTTATATCCTTTACTTGACCTTATGCCTTGTATGTTTTTACCCTACGCTCTGAGGGGACTTGCCGACGCAAGCACACTTGCTGAGTGCGGAACATCAGCAGCCCGCTGGCAGTGCTGCCTCCGACAAGAGACCTTGTCGGGGCTAGTTGCAGCTCACTTGTTTTGTTGAGCGGAATCGAAACAAACCAAGGGCGCAACTCAGCCACAAGCCGGTTCCTCTGCGCACAGGTTTTTCATACAAGGCACGGCCGTTCAAGGAACATAACCTAAGAATTTAAGAACGACTGTGCTCTAGCTCGATGGTGTGTCCTCGACGGTAGCGCAGCACTCCGAAGAGGTGCGCTTGCCGGAGTGGGCACCAGAGCTATGCTTGCCGGACTTGGTCTCTTGTGAAGCTGCCTTTGCTTTCTTGCACTTGCCGGTGGAGCTCGATGGTGCGTCCTTGACGGTAGCGCAGCACTCCGAAGAGGTGCGCTTGCCGGAGTGGGCATCAGAGCTACTCTTGCCGGACTTGGTCATCCTCTTCTCTCGGGGAGCTTCAGCGGCAAGTGGTTCGTGTTCTGCTACGGCTGTTGCTTCCCGGTAGATCTTGTCGGTACAGATAAGTGCATCCTGCTCGTCGCCTTGGACATAAATGACACTTATTGGACCAGGCATCTTGAGCACATTGTAGGCGTAGTGAGAGGCTGCCATGAACTTGGCAAGCGCCGGACGGCCGAGTATCCCATTGTAGGGCAATGGGAAATCAACAACGTCAAACGTGACTCTCTCTGTCCTGAAATTCAGCTCGCTGCCAAACGTCACTGGCAGTGTGATCTTCCCCTTCGGCTTGCTCCTTCCCGAATTTATTCCTTGAAAGGTACCAGTCTCTTCGAGCTCGCTGTCGGGGATCTGGAGCTTCTTGAGCACTGCGGAGGATATCAGGTTCAGGCCGGCCCCGCCGTCAACCAACATCTTCGTGACCTTGAGGTTGCGGATTGTTGGCGAAACCAACATCGGCAAGCACCCGACCGCAGTGATGCAGTCAGGGTGATCCTCAACATCGAAGATGATGGGCGTGCTGGACCACTTCAGGGGCTTGCACGATTCGACGGACGGTTCTGCTGCGCTCACTTCTCGCGCCCACTGTTTGAGTTGGCGGTGCGAGTTGTGCAGAGAAGCACCACCGTCGATGCACAAACAACTGTTGCCTTCTGAAACTCTTGGTCATCAGTCTCATCTTCCTCCATCTCATCATCTTCGTCTTCGTCTTCGTCCTTGTCGCGGCCACGGGGAGGCCTATCTCCCTGCCGCGGCTTGGCCTTGCCGCGGTGCCCTCCCCGGGCGGGAAGCTTCTTGCCGGATTCTCAGCCACCTCCCTGGGCCCTCTCCTTGTCGCGGCGCTCGTACTCGGCTTTCTGTAGCTCCGCCATCTGCTCAACTTTCTTGCAGGCCTGGAGGTCATGGCCCTTGGTGCGGTGGATCTTGCAATATTGCTTGCCGGAGCCATCCTGCTTGTCGGCGGCTACCACAGCCTCGCCGGAGTCAGCAGCTCTGGCCTTGTCGGAGCCGCCTCCATTGCCGGACTGCTCAACAACTAGCACATCCTTAGCCTTTCTCTTTCTGTTGTTCCGCCTCCGGTTCTTCCTCGCCAGGGCGGCATCCTCACTGTCAGATCCTTCTGCTCCTGCAGTCTCTCCGGGGATTTTCCTCCCCTCCTCAGCCCGTGCGCACTTGTCGGCCAGAGCATATAGCTCGCTGACATCTTTGATCTTGCACATTGCCATCTCCTCCCTCATCCTGCGGTTACGCATGTTCTGATGGAACGCGCTGATAACTGCGGCAGGGTGGACGTCTGGGATGTTGCGCTGCACCTGGCTGAATCTCTGTATGTACTTGCGTAGGGGCTCTCCCTCCTTCTGGACGAGCAGATGCAGATCGCTCTCCTGGCCATGGGGTTTGTGGCCGCCTGTGAAGGCGCCGACAAACTGATGACACAGGTCCGCCCACGAAGAGATGGAGCCGTCCGACAAGTGCATGAGCCAAGATCTGACGTTGGGCTTGAGCACTAGTGGGAAGTAGTTGGCGAGGATCTTCTCGTCGCGTCCTCCGGCAGCCTGCACCACGATGGTGTGGACGCTGAGGAACTCTGACGGATGTATCCTGCCGTCGTACTTCTCGGGCACGTCTGGTTTGAAGTTCTTGGTACTGGGCCACTGGACTTGCCGCAGCTCACGGGTGAACGCAGGGCAACCTGCCGCGTACGGCAAGTCGCCTGGTTCCCCTGGCGCATGCATATCGACAGTGGGCCCAGCGCGCTGGTCAGATGGATGTCGCGCTTCTCTTCTGCGCTCGATGCGAGTGCGAGCGTCTTTGTGTCGTCGTTCTTGAAGAACTTGGCGCTGATTGCGGCGAGCTCGCGGGTCCGACGACGCGGTGGAGTCGGCGTCGAGGTTGGCCCGGCGAGTCGGCGATCTTGGCCTTCGGGGCTGGGAGTGCACGGTGGTGGCACCCCCAGCTGTCTTGTCGGCGTCGGCTTGCGCCTGGGCGTCTTGACGGGGCTTCGACGTGCTCGGTTGCCGGGGCTTGTCGCCGTTGGCGAAGCCGATGAGGCTGTAAATGGCTGCCCTCCAGTCGTGGATCTTGTCTGGCGCCGGAGGGTAATCTAGAAGTAGCTGGGCTCGGGCCAGCGCTTCTTCTGGAGTCTTGGGCGGCGCTGGCGAGCGGCGCGAGGTGCGAGACATGCTCAAATTTCCAACAGTGTTAGAAGGAGCAGCATCTTGCCCAGGCGACCGCACTGCGCTCGTGCCAGCGTGTTGACGTGCATGCTGGCCTTGAACGTCCCGCGACCCACCAACTTGGCCTTGCTCCAACGCGAGTACGGTGCTAGGAGCGCCGTGGCGCTGTCGATCCTGCACCTCCTGAGAAGGGTGCGGTGGATGTGCAGATGCTGAACCTTGCGGGGCCTTGTCTTTGGACCGGGTGACGATGCGAGTCCCCTCGCTGGCGCCCGCTCCTCCGCCGGCGTCCACCCCACCGCCCGTTTGCTCCGGTGGCGGCGGGACGGTCGCAGACGGGGCGGCCACCTCCGAAGTCTTCTTCTTCGGTGGCATGTTGATGAAGATGCTGATGCAGCGTGCGCAGACGCCGGATCAGTTACGCTCGACCTCGACGCTCCCCTACCTGGCGCGCCAAAGATGTCGTGGGGATTCTGTGGGAGCACGAACACCTATGGGGCAGGGGGCCCCTTCTGGTCCGGCAAGGGAGCGGAGGGCGCACGCAGAGCAGATTGAGGCGACGGCACGCGGGGGATTTTTACCCAGCTTCGGAGCTCTCCGGAGAGATAAAACTCCTACTGCTGCTTTGTGTTTGTATTTGTTCTTGCTTTTAGGTGTGGGTGTGGTGTGGTCTCGTATGAGTCGAGCCCAAGTGTGGAAAAGTTCCGAACCCCTTCTACGTGCGCATGGGCCTCCCTTTTATAGTCTAAGGGGGTCACCGACAGGTGGCAGCGTAGAAAGAGGGGTAGAAAGGTAAAAACGCGGGTTGGTACAACTGCTACCAACAGTGTCCCCTACCTAACTCTGACGGCAGGGGACAAGGGCATTTAATGCCCGTCCGGTCGCCACCGATCACCACGATGGCCTCCTTGTCAGCTTCGCTTGCCACCTCGCATCGCATGGCTGCACAGCGCCTCGCCACGTGCTCCTGGGATAGTCATGGGGTGACACGTCGTTGGATGCGCTGGAGCTTGGGTGCAGAGTGGCAGCCTTGTCGTGGCCGTTGTCTCTCCGTACCAGCAAGCTTGCCGCTCGCTGTGCCTTGCCGGGACGCGCGGGGTGTCGCGGCAAGTTTCCTGAAGCGCCGTGGTTGGCCCTCCCGGCAAGCTCCTCTTGCCGGGGTCTTTGTTCTTCCCGGCAAGCTCCACTTGCCGGAGTCCTGTCCTTCCCGGCAAGCTCCTCTTGCCGGGGTCTTGTCTTTCTTAGTTAACACTTTGTTCTTGAATGGCAGTGATGTGAATAGCGGAGGGTCTTGGCGGGTGCCCGGCAAGCCTTGCCGCGGGGTGCTGCGACTGCCCGTGCACAAGTTCGGGGTACTAAGGTACCCCTACTTTAGTACACCGATACCCACCTCACGAAGTGAGAGGGACTAGGAGCGATTTATAAGCCCTGAGTGCAGAGACGATGAAGAAGAGGCTCAATGCTCACGTTGCTTAGCTTCAAGCCTTCAGAAATACGGTAGACTGCACGGAGCTATGCGCAGTGCATTTTACACTATTCCGAAAGGCTTGAAGCAAATTAACGAGCATTGCACCTCTTTTTTATTTTTAATAACTTATTACAACTCTGGACTTCTTCTGTTATGGCAAAAACTAATTACACGTCGACATTTCTTTTTTTTAAGTTATAACTCCAGACTTTGACCATCATGTTTTGCAGAAAAGAAAAAATAGCAGAAAAGAAGAAAAATTATAGCTGAAAAGAAAAAAACTATATAAAAAAACTACTCAAAAATAAATAGAAGAAAATAAATATAGCAGAAAAGAAAAAACTACTCAGAAATAAATAGAAGAAAAAATAAAGCAGGAAAGAAAAAAAATTATATTTGCTATTTTTCAATCGTTTACAAAATGACCGTGAAATTGAAAATCACTACAAAATGAACTCTGAAAATGTTGAATTTTGGCAAACTAGATGAAAAACTACTCACAAATAAATAGAAGAAAATAAATATAACAGAAAAGAAAAAACTATTCAAAAAACTACGCAAAAAAATAGAAGAAAATAAAGCAGAAAAGAAAAAAACTATAAAAAAAATTGGGGCACTGCCCTGTGGGCCTGATAGGCCACAGGTGTGTAATTACAGGCCTTAAAAGCCCAGCAGACTCACAGGGCAGTGCGCAGAGTTTAGGCCCACCAGCCTGCTATATAGAGGAGTTTGAAGTGGTAGCCGCGGCTGGGTTTATAAACCAGTGCGGCTGCCCTTCGCCCGGTGAGGTGGGACTAAACTTTGGTGTGGCAGCGCGAGGCCTTTAGTACCGGGTCGTGGCACAAACCGGCACTAAAGGGGCAGCCTTTAGTACCGGTTTGTGCCACCACCCGGTACTAAAGGGGGTCGCCTCCCGCCGCTTGGCCTGGCCAAAACAGGCCTTTAGTACCGGTTGGTGGCTCCAACTGGTAGTAAAGGGGGGGTCTATATATACAACACGTCCGAAAATTTCGTTTTCCCTCTCTGTTTGTTCCTCTATTTCCGTCTCCGTCGCCGTCGCCCCCGCCCTCGATCGTCCTCGTCGCCGCCCCCGTCCCCGTCGCCGCCCCTGTCCCCGTCGCTAACGTCGTCTCCGTCGCCGCCCTGGGCCCGCCCCCGTCCCCGTCGCCGCCCCCGTCCCCGTCGCCGCTGTCGCCTTGCCGTCGCCTCGCCGTCGCCATCGCCCCGCTGTGAGCTCTCCCCCTCTAACCTCTCTCCCTCGCCCCCGGCGGCCACCATGGGCGCCGCCCCTCCCCGAGCACACACACACACACAAGAGCATGATGAACACACACACACACATATGTATGAATTAGTTTAGATTATTTAGATTATTATTGTTTTAGTTATCAATTTTTTATATGGAAATTAGTGTTTAATTAGTGTTTAATTACTATGGAATTTTTTTATGTTTAATTAGTATATAATTTAGATTATTATTATTAGTATATAATTAGTGTTTAATTAGTACAGAAATTTTTTATATAATGTTGTTTTTCAGTTTTTTAATGGATGTATAGAAGTTGTGTTTTCTGTTTTTATTGTTAGATGCTTAATTAGTATGAAATTGTATATAGATTTTTGAAATAGTAGAAATGTTAGAAATTTTAGTTATCAAAATCCAATCATTAAAAAAATGTTACTTTTTGCGGGCATATAGCTAGTATTTGTTCTCGACAATGCCCGGCCCGCATCCTCGCCGTCGACCCATCCGCGACGACGTCCAGCCGACCCATGTCCGGGACTGGGCTCCACCGGGCTGGCACTGGGAGGTGCTTCTTGGAGGGGCGCGCTGCTTGGTGAGGAACCCGGCCCCGGGTCCCGTCGTCGACCCTGATCTCGTTTGGTGGCGTTCGCGTGGGCCAGTTTCGGTGCGGAGGGACCCGGCCCCGCTGGAGGTGGTACGTCGCCGTGTGAGGGAGGAGGACGAGCACGTCCATCGCTACATGGTTGCGTTAGAGGGCGGCAGGTTCTCCAATACCTGGCAGTATCTCCGGGGATCTCACTTCAACTATGATCCTGTGAGGGTTCCTTCTCTTTGGGTGTCCACCGCCCGCGCCGCAGGAACCGCGAGTGTCCTAGATTCTTCTGTAGTATTCGATCTTTAATTAGCTACCTAGCTAGTGATGTACTATTCAATATTATATATTATTCGAGACGATGTATTCAAGATTATATCTATTATTCTAGACGATGTATTCGAGATTATATCTATTATTCGAGACGATGTAATTTGAATACTAAATTGTTTTATATTTCTTTTGGATTAGTGAAATAAAAGCTATGGCAGACAATACCGACAGAGAGGGAGAACAGACCATGTTCGATATGATACACGGGCCAGATGATGATCAGAATAAAGAAGATTATGACGGCTCCAAATTTCTAAACAACACAGGAGAGGGTGATATGATATTCGATCGCGATGACCGAATTGATGAAGTCATGAACTACGGTTATGACGATGACGAAGAACATGTTGATCCTGAAACAACAAAGACCGGTGAGGTATATATATTTATATAAGCAGGTATCTGGTGATCATCACATGTTTTAAATGACTTGAAGATATATTAACGAATCGATCTTTGTTCTTTCAGCCATCCGGATCGAGCAAATCTTCAGGCAAAAGGACGAAACGAGGCCCGAACCAAAAGTTGAAGGAGGGCGTAAAGTACAATATCGAGGCAGTCAAACCTAATGGCGAACCATTAGCGCCTAAGAAGATTGCGGACAAGTTCGTTCGTCAGTGCGGAGTTCTTGTGAAGGACCAACTCCCGATCTCCCTTCAAGAATGGAGAGAGCCAGCAAAAGACAAAAGACAAAAAGACAAAGAGGACGCTGCTCCACGTCCAGATGTTACTTTTGTAGACAAGAATCAAAAAGATCTGCTTTGGGATACTCTCATGGAACATTTCACCCTACCAGATCATTTCACAGAAGCAGATGTGCAGAAAGTCAAGGACGCTGCTCTTAGGAAGATGGCGGTTGCATTCAAGAACCACAAGAATCGTGAATGGGACAAGTACGTCAAGGGAGGAAGGAAGACTTCAGTATTCGAGGGAACACTAGAGAACCAACGTGCTCATTGGGACGATTTCGTGAAATTCAAGGATTCGGAATTAGCTAAGGAACGGTCGAGAATAAACAAGAAGAATGCCGAAAAAAGGATAAGTTCCATAAGCTGGGGCCAGGTGGCTATGCGGTGGCAATGCCTAAGTGGGATAAGTCTGAGAAAGAGATGGAGGACGCATGTGTCACTCCGGTTACTAAGAGTTGGCCCCCAGGTGCAGGACTTGGTTCTATGCGCATGGGGGGGAGTTGGACCCAAAGACAGGCAATGTTTCGACGAAGGCAAGTCTGAAGGGAGCCGACGATGCGATACTTGTTGCAATAGAAGAGGCACAATCGGGGGTGTTCGAGCCCAACAGAGAGAACGACGAGCTTACGCGTGCCCTGGAAATCCTGAACACCTGGGAAGAACACGAGGCAAGGGCACTATTCCGTGGTATGAGGGGTTTTCAGATTGGAACAATGACTACAGAACCCATGCGAGAAAGAAGATTGCGGAGGAGAAGAAGAGGAAGATGGAGGAGGAGCAGAGGAAGTGGGACTATGAACGCCTTCAAGGCCTAGAAGCAAGTCAAGCGGAATTGGCAGTCAAATTCCAGCGGCAGCAGGAGCAGATCGACTCACTTACCTAGCAAAGGGGGTCTCAGCAGCTGCAGCAGCTAGCGGATGATCCAGCATTGGATAGCACCGGCCCATCCATGCCGAGAAGCAGCGTGGGTTCGGCCGCCCCGGACGACGCAATGCTGGGTAGATACCCCATGGATGACATCACGGAGAACACTAACTGCGAGCTACATGTCAAAATGAAGAACATATCCATGAAGGTGGCGGACGCCGTTGCTTTTACAAATCCCCTGAGGCAACCTTCCATTGCAACCCGATTCCAGCGGGCTATGCTCGTGTCTTGGTTGATGAGGTGGTGGACCCACCATATTCGGAGCTACAGCTTGACATTCCTGGAGGTGACGATGAGCGCTTTCTCGGAGAGGCCAAACATCGTATCATCCTATGGAAAAAGGATTGCAT
Source organism: Triticum aestivum (assembly GCF_018294505.1). NCBI lineage: Eukaryota > Viridiplantae > Streptophyta > Magnoliopsida > Poales > Poaceae > Triticum > Triticum aestivum. The sequence continues at coordinate 26,133,680 of NC_057807.1, read as the reverse complement.
CATCTTTCGAAGGCCACCGACACCGCGTCAGCCGACTCCTCGTTGAAGTCCGCCACCGAGTCAGCAGTCTCCCGCTCCTGCAAGTCCACCAAGTCCGGCAAAGTGTCAGGCCACTCCTCCTCCTAGTCCGCCACAGCGTCAGACGTCCACTCCTCCTCCAAGTCTGGCACAACCTCAGGCCACTCCTCCTCGTCCAACTCAGCCCCGTCAGTCGTCTCCGCCGCCTCAGCAATCGTAGAAGAGACACCCCGTAGCTATGGTGCGTAGCGGTACGAGTCGAGGTAGTACAAGAAGTACAGGCGGAGGCAAGCGATATAAATATGGTCCAAGCCTCACGCCTCTTCCAGAGAGGGCTTATGACAGGTCCGAGGAGGAAATCACAGCCATATCAAAGGCCGAGGTGGAAGCCCATTTTGCACCGAAACCGCCACCGCCGCCAAGGGAGAAAGTGCCTGAGGAAATGATTGACCACTTCATTCGTATGGCTCAACCACCAGCTCCCAAGCCTGTTGACACAGACTATGAGTGCCACATCAGGAAGTTAAATCGAGCACGTCTACAAAAGGAGGCGAGCACGTCTACATCGGGATCGAGCAAACAAGAAGCAGCTGACAAAAAATGCGGGAAAACCATTCCCCAGCTGGGAGAACAGGTGGCGCAATCGATCCCCTCGCTTGTTGTGCCAACAACACGTGACAGTACGCGCGCCCAATATTATTGTGGGCAAACAGTGCACGTTCCCAAGGTGGGCAATGTGGTAATAACAGAGGAGCATATAATGTAGGCTGAAGTTCTCAACATCACTGTTGGACAACTCCTCGAGATCGAGCCCATGCCTTTGCTTAGAGAGGATGAAATAAAACGGAAATATGTCCGGGGCCAACCTTTGGTCGCGCCAGACAAGGTCAAGAACCTCCCAACGAGAATGTATGAATTGCATCAATGGTACATGAACATTAGCAAGATTTCAGATCGATTGTCCCTCATGATGAATGTCAAGGAGGAGCATTACTTCCATGAGAAAGCTGTGTCCATTGAGTATACTGAACTGTTTCAGTTATACAATCAAGACGCACTCGACAAATCTATCGTCAGTTGCTATTGTCTGTAAGTGATTTCTTTCTGTAATTTAAGTCTCAAGCTAGCTGTAGTGATCCTTTTGATCAATCATTACCTGTAATTATCCTCACTATATTCTTTTCTGTGGTATTATGCAGGATGAAGATGTATGAAATGAGAAAAAGTGGACGCTTTGGCATTGGGTTCATTGACCCAAACACCGTTAATGAATACACATGGCTAATGAATCCACGTCAGCAAAAGAATGTAGAGGACAGCATGCTAGAGTTCTTGAAGTGCCTCAAATACAATGAAGATATACTACTTCCTTACAACTTCCAGTGAGTCACACTGTGTTGTACTACAAATTCTCTGTTTTTGCCTACTAGCTAGCTACATGTTTTTGCTTACATATGCCCGCTTAATTAAGACATGCAAACGTGTGTGCATGCAGATTTCACTGGTTCTTGTGTATCATTAAAGTTGACGACGGAACAGTTGAAATACTGGACTCACTACTCAAAGCAAAAACTGACTATAACATCTTGTTTGGGATAGTCAACAGGTAATTTCAATCATTATTAACTATATATCTCAGCCTATTTAGTTCGTCATTTCATGATATGAACTATTTAATAACCCCGTTATTCATTTTCTTTGTCGGCGGGGCAGGGCTTGGGCAAGGTTCATCAAGGTCACGGAAGGCGAATGGAAACCAAAGCTTAAATGGTTTCGATCCAAGGTAAGTAATTAAGTAGTACTAGCTAGCTAGCTAGCTGCCATCTCTTTAATTATCATGCTTGATTAATTATTATCTGATCAAATTCCATTCTCGTAAAGGCCCCGAAGCAGGCGCAGGGGACTGATCTATGTGCATTCTGCGTTTGCGAGAACATTCGCATGATGGCGTCCGAAAGGAGCAGATCTCAAAGACAGGAATGGGTACGCTTGTCAGAACACTATTCACAATTTTTACATCATTATCGATATCTAGTCACACAACTGATACACATGCATATTGATCTCCTTCTTAACAGTTCAAAGAGATGCGGGAGAAGCTCCTAGAAACGGAGCGCGTAGAAGCACTTCAAGAGGAAATAGCGGGATTTTTGCTCGACCAGGTCATAAATCCGAAGGGAGAATACTATTACCCGCTATTGCCCCCATGAAAACCACTTCCAATTGTCATCGTGCTCCGAAGGCACCAATTAGGCTAATGCCACTGGCTCCGAAGGCAACATGCATATGTAGGAGAAATTGTATATAGCTATACATGAGTGTATGTGTGAATTAATTAATATGGTAGTTTGTGAGACATTGATGATATATATATAATATATGCATGATTGGTTCTACTAGAAATTCTATATATATATATATATGCATAACGTGTACAATGTGTAGTATCGTAAAATACCAGCAAATGAAAAAGAATTAAAATGGAAACAAAAAATTAAATGAAAAAGAAATCATAAAACTAAAAACCCCCAAACCTTATAGTACCGGTTGGTCTTACCAACCGGTACTAAAGGGCTCCAGGCCCCCGGAGCTGACTCGTGCCACGTGGTTGCCCTTTAGCACCGGTTCATGCTGAACCGGTACTAAAGGGGGGGGGGGGCTTTAGTGCCCACACTTTAGTGCCGGTTATGGAACCGACACTAAAGGGCCTTACGAACCGGTGCTATTGCCCGGTTCTGCACTAGTGATTTGTGCAGTTCCACCAAAATGCAGCTGAATAACCCTGTTTGCACAGATAATGAAAAAGCGTGATTACATTATAGTGGCACTAGTTGATGAAACACAAAAAATAAATAGAAGAAAATATTGCGATAGTATCATAGTATGCCATGCTGCGAGGGCGAGATGGGCCCTGCGACGCCTCATACGGTACGCCTCATACTGGAAATCGTCCCAAGTCTCCCAGATACACCTTCTGCCAGTGATGAACATCAGTGTACAACGGTAGTACAAGGAGGCGCCTTGAGACATTCAAATCTCTATTTTTGTACAGATCAACTAAAATTAATCACCCCAGTTTACAGAAACGCCTAAACATTAACAATGTGACTAGTTTGATGAAACATACATTAACAAATAGAAGCACTTTCTTTATCTACATTGGAAATGAAATGATAGAGATGGCACTCGCTCTATTTTAACTATATTATTACTTCATTTTATCAGTGACAGTAGGGTCGAGCAGGTGGCAAACAAGGTGTACCGTGCGTCGCAAGGATGGAGGCCGGGGGTGCTTAGACTGGGATGCTGAAGCTGGTTCTTTCAGTCACCAACATGGATGATTCAATTCATGGGACCTTTTGGTGCAGTTCACCTAAAATGAAGCAATGTCTCGTGAGCTAGTAGCTTCTTCTTAATTTTTTTTAAGAAAAGGGCTCCAGCCCCGGTTCCATTTCCATCAGAAAACGAAACCCACAGAGCTTCTTCTTCATTAGTTGCAATAAAATTGAGCAACATCAAGGTTGGTTGTGAAGCTCCTGGAATGTTCAACTATAATTTGGATATCATTTGTGCAGTTCAACTAAGATCGAGCGTGAAATGTATATCTTTGTTTGCACAAAAAGATGGAAAGGAGGGTGACTAACAAGTGATGAAACATGCATCAAATGAAAAGAAGCATGTTCCTATCTGAATGGCAATCCTACAAGGACAGTAGCAATTTCTAAAGTAGTGGCATTGCTAGATATTAGTGTGGGCATTAGGATTAACTATGACAACCGTTAAATATGACATTACTTTGGGCACGAGAGAGTAGGCGGACCAGGACAGTTGCATTTCTAACGAAAAGAACCAACTTATCTTAATGGGAAATTTAGCAGGACATGTAAAAAAGTGTCATTGATTCATATTACAGGAGGCTTTACATTGAAAACAACATTGGTTTACATGTCCTTACATTTAACAGTGTGACTGCTACATTTAACCAGTGGCATTACATAAGAGTGGCTCGGGGCAACAAACATCAGAACATGATATCTGGGTTGGTCCCAATTTTGTTCGGTATAGCCACCTTATACTTTGTGAAGCTAGAAAATCTAGTGCTGGACTTACTCTGTTGACTTGTCTGTTGGGGAACGTAGTAATTTCAAAAAAATTCCTACGCACACGCAAGATCATGGTGATGCATAGCAACGACAGGGGAGAGTGTTGTCCATGTACCCTCGTAGACCAAAAGCGGAAGCGTTAGCACAACACGGTTGATGTAGTCGTACGTCTTCACGTCCCGACCGATCAAGCACCGAAAACACGGCACCTCCGAGTTCTTGCACACGTTCAGCTCGAGGACGTCCCTCGAACTCCGATCCAGAGTGTCGAGGGAGAGTTCTGTCAGCACGACGGCGTGGTGACGATGATGATGTTCTATCGATGCAGGGCTTCGCCTACGCACCGCTACAATATTATCGAGGAGGACTATGGTGGAGGGGGGCACCGCACACGGCTAAGAGATCAATGATCAATTGTTGTGTCTATGGGGTGCTCCCCTCCTCCATATATAAACGGGGGAGGAGGAGAGGGCCGGCCAAGGGGAGAGGCGCGCCCAAGGGGGGCAATCCTACTCCAAGTAGGTTTGGCCCCCCCCCCTTTCCTATTCCAAGTAGGAGAAGGGGGAAGGAGGAGGTGGAGAGAAGGAAGGAGAAGGGGGGGGGGGGCGCCGCCCCCTTCCCTTTCCCAATTCGGATTGCGGCAACGCGCCACCTCCTGGCTTCCCTCTCTCCTTTCCACTAAGGCCCATAAGGCCCAATAGCTTGCCGGGGGGGGGGGGGTTCCAGTAACCCCCGGTACTTCGGTATATGTCCGAAACCTGCTGGAACCATTCCGGTGTCCGAACATAGTCGCCTAATATATCAATCTTCATGTCTCGACCATTTCGAGACTCCGCGTCATGTCCGTGATCACATCAGGGACTCCGAACAACCTTCGGTACATCAAAACACATAAACTCATAATATAACCGTCATCTAACTTTAAGCGTGCGGACCCTACGGGTTCGAGAACTATGTATACATGACTGAGACACGTCTCTGGTCAATATCCAATAGCGGAACCTAGATGCTCATATTGGCTCCTACATATTCTACGAAGATCTTTATCGGTTAAACCGCATATAAACATATGTTGTTCCCTTTGTCATCGGTATGTTACTTGCCCGAGATTCGATCGTCAGTATCTCAATACCTAGTTCAATCTCGTTACCGACAAGTCTCTTTACTCGTTAAGTAATGCATCATCTCGTACTACATTGCATGCAAGGCTTATAGTGATGTGCATTACCGAGAGGGCCCAGAGATACCTCTTCGACAATCGGAGTGACAAATCCTAATCTCGAAATACGTCAACTCAACAAGTACCTTTCGAGACACCTGTAGAGCACCTTTATAATCACCCAGTTACGTTGTGACATTTGGTAGCACACAAAGTGTTCCTCCGGTAAGCGGGAGTTACATAATCTCATAGTCATAGGAACATGTATAAGTCATGAAGAAAGCAATAGCAACATACTAAACGATCAAGTGCTAAGCTAATGGAATGGGTCAAGTCAATCACATCATTCTCCTAATGATGTGATCTCGTTAATCAAGTGACAACTCATGTCTATGGTTAGGAAACTTAAGCATCTTTGATTCACGAGATAGTCAAGTAGAGGCATATTAGTGACACTATGTTTGTCTATGTATTCACACATGTATTATATTTCTAGGTAATACAATTCTAGCATGAATAATAAACATTTATCATGATATGGGGAAATAAATAATAACTTTATTATTGCCTCTAGGGCATATTTCCTTCAGTCTCCCACTTGCACTAGAGTCAATAATCTAGATTACACAGTAATTAGTATAACACCCATGGAGCCTTGGTGCTGATCATGTTTTGCTCGTGGAAGAGGCTTAGTCAACGGGTCTGCAACATTCAGATCCGTATGTATCTTGCAAATCTCTATGTCTCCCACCTGGACTTGGTCTTGGATGGAATTGAAGCGTCTCTTGATGTGCTTGGTTCTCTTGTGAAATCTGGATTCCTTTGCCAAGGCAATTGCACCAGTATTGTCACAAAAGATTTTCATTGGACCCGATGCACTAGGTATGACACCTAGATCGGATACGAACTCCTTCATCCTGACTCCTTCATTTGCTGCTTCCGAAGCAGCTATGTACTCCGCTTCACATGTAGATCCCGCCACGACGCTTTGTTTAGAACTGAACCAACTGACAGCTCCACCGTTTAATATAAATACGTATCCGGTTTGCGATTTAGAATCGTCCGGATCAGTGTCAAAGCTTGCATCGACGTAACCATTTACGACTAGCTCTTTGTCACCTCCATAAATGAGAAACATATCCTTAGTCCTTTTCAGGTATTTCAGGATGTTCTTGACCGCTGTCTAGTGATCCACTCCTGGATTACTTTGGTACCTCCCTGCTAAACTAATATCAAGGCACACATCAGGTCTTGTGCACAGCATTGCATACATGATAGAGCCTATGGCTGAAGCATAGAGAACTTCTTTCATTTTCTCTCTATCTTCTGCAGTGGTCGGGCATTGAGTCTGACTCAATTTCACACCTTGTATTACAGGCAAGAACCCTTTCTTTGCTTGATCCATTTTGAACTTTTTCAAAACTTTATCAAGGTATGTACTTTGTGAAAGTCGAATTAAGCATCTTGATCTATCTCTATAGATCTTGATGCCCAATATTTAAGCAGCTTCACTGAGGTCTTTCATTGATTTTTTTATTCAAGTAACCTTTTATGCTATCCAGAAATTCTATATCATTTCCAATCAATGATATGTCGTCCACATATAATATTAGAAATGCTACAGAGCTCCCACTCGCTTTCTTGTAAATACAGGCATCTCCAAAAGTCTGTATAAAACCATATGCTTTGATCACACTATCAAAGCGTTTATTCCAACTCCGAGAGGCTTGCACCAGTCCATAAATGGATCACTGGAGCTTGCACACTTTGCTAGCATCCTTTGGATCGACAAAACCTTCTAGTTGCATCATATACAACTCTTCTTCCAGAAATCCATTCAGGAATGCAGTTTTGACATCCATTTGCCAAATTTCATAATCATAAAACACAGCAATTGCTAACATGATTTGGACAGACTTAAGCATCGCTACGGGTGAGAAAGTCTCATCGTAGTCAACCCCTTGAACTTGTCGAAAACCTTCCGCAACAAGTTGAGCTTTGTAGACAATAACATTACCATCAGCGTCAGTCTTCTTCTTGAAGATCCATTTATTCTCGATGGCTTGCCGATCATCGAGCAAGTCAACCAAAGTCCACACTTTGTTCTCATACATGGATCCCATCTCAGATTTCATGGCCTCAAGCCGTTTTGCGGAATCTGGGCTCACCATCGCTTCCTCATAATTCGTAGGTTCGCCATGGTCAAGTAACATGACCTCCAGAATAGGATTACCGTACCACTCTGGTGCGGATCTTACTCTGGTTGACCTACGAGGTTCTGTAGTAACTTGATCTGAAGTTTCATGATCAACATCATTAGCTTCCTCACTTATTGGTGTAGTCGTCACAGGAACCGGTTTATGTGATGAACTATTTTCTAATAAAGGAGGAGGTATAGTTACCTCATCAAGTTCTACTTTCCTCCCACTCACTTCTTTCGAGAGAAACTCTTTCTCTAGAAAGGACCCATTCTTGGCAACAAAAGTCTTGCCTTCAGATCTGTGATAGAAGGTGTACCCAACAACTTCCTTTAGGTATCCTATGAAGACACATTTCTCCGATTTGGGTTCGAGCTTATCGGGTTGAAGCTTTTTCACATAAGCATCGCAGCCCCAAACTTTAAGAAACGACAACTTTGGTTTCTTGCCAAACCACAGTTCATAAGGCGTCATCTCAATGGATTTTGATGGTGCCCTATTTAACGTGAATGCGGCCGTCTCTAAAGCATAACCCAAAACGATAGCGGTAAATCTGTAAGAGACATCATAGATCGCACCATATCTAGTAAAGTACGATTACGATGTTCGGACACACCATTACGCTGTGGTGTTCCGGGTGGCGTGAGTTGCGAAACTATTCCACATTGCTTCAAATGTAAACCAAACTCGTAACTCAAATATTCTCCTCCACGATCAGATTGTAGAAACTTTATTTTCTTGTTACAATGATTTTCAACTTCACTCTGAAATTCTTTGAACTTTTCAAATGTTTCAGACTTAAGTTTCATTAAGTAGATATACCCATATCTGCTGAAATCATCTGTGAAGGTGAGAAAATAACGATACCCGCCGCTAGCCTCAACATTCATTGGACCACATACATCAGTATGTATGATTTCCAAGAAATCAGTTTCTTGCTCCATCGTTCTAGAGAACGGCGTTTTAGTCATCTTGCCCATGAGGCATGGTTTGCAAGTACCAAGTGATTCATAATCAAGTGATTCCAAAACTCCATCAGCATGGAGTTTCTTCATGTGCTTTACACCAATATGACCTAAACGGCAGTGCCACAAATAAGTTGCACTATCATTATCAACTCTGCATCTTTTGGCTTCAACATTATGAATATGTGTATCAGTACTATCGAGGTTCATAAAAAATAGACCACTCTTCAAGGGTGCATGACCATAAATGATATTACTCATATAAATAGAACAACCATTATTCTTAGATTTAAATGAATAACCGTCTCGCATCAAACAAGATCCAGATATAATGTTCATGCTCAACGCTGGCACCAAATAACAATTATTTAGGTCTAAAACTAATCCCGAAGGTAGATGTAGAGGAAGTGTGTCGACGGTGATCACATCGACTTTGGAACCATTTCCCACGCACATCGTCACCTCATCCTTAGCCAGTGTCCGCCTAATCCGTAGTCCCTGTTTCGAGTTGCAAATATTAGCAACAGAACAAGTATCAAATACCCAGGTGCTACTGCGAGCTCTAGTAAGGTACACATCAATAACATGTATATCACATATACCTTTGTTCACCTTGCCATCCTTCTTATCTGCCAAATACTTGGGGCAGTTCCGCTTCCAGTGACTTCCAGTGACCAGTCTTTTTGCAGTAGAAGCACTCAGTCTCAGGCTTAGGTCCAGAATTGGGTTTCTTCTCTTGAGCAGCAACTTGTTTGCTGTTCTTCTTGAAGTTCCCCTTCTTTGTCTCTTTGCCCTTTTCTTGAAACTGGTGGTCTTATTGACCATCAACACTTGATGCTCCTTCTTGATTTCTACCTCCGCAACCTTTAGCATTGCGAAGAGCTCGGGAATTGTCTTATCCATCCCTTGCATATTATAGTTCATCATGAAGCTCTTGTAGCTTGGTGGCAGCGATTGAATAATTCTGTCAATGACGCTATCATCCGGAAGATTAACTCCCAGTTGAATCAAGTGATCGTTATACCCAGACATTCTGAGTATATGCTCACTGACAGAACTATTCTCCTCCATCTTGTAGCTATAGTACTTATTGGAGACTTCATATCTCTCAATCCGGGCATTTGCTTGAAATATTAACTTCAACTCCTGGAACATATCATATGCTCCATGATGTTCAAAACGTCGTTGAAGTCCCGGTTCTAAGCCGTAAAGCATGGCACACTGAACTATCGGGTAGTCATCAGTTTTGCTCTGCCAGACGTTCATAACATCTGGTGTTGCTCCTGCAGCAGGTTTGGCACCTAGCGGTGCTTCCAGGATGTAATTCTTCTGTGCAGCAAAATGAGGATAATCCTCAAGTTACGGACCCAGTCCGTGTAATTGCTACCATCATCTTTCAACTTTGCTTTCTCAAGGAACGCATTAAAATTCAATGGAACAACAACACGGGCCATCTATCTACAACAAACATAGACAAGCAAAATACTATCAGGTACTAAGTTCATGATAAATTTAAGTTCAATTAATCATATTACTTAAGAACTCCCACTTAGATAGACATCCCTCTAATCATCTAAGTGATCACGTGATCCAAATCAACTAAACCATAACCGATCATCACGTGAAATGTAGTTTTCAATGGTGAACATCACTATGTTGATCATATCTACTATATGATTCACGCTCGGCCTTTCGGTCTCAGTGTTCCGAGGCCATATGCACATATGCTAGGCTCGTCAAGTTTGACCTAAGTATTCTGCGTGTGCAAAACTCGCTTGCACCCGTTGTAGATGGATGTAGAGCTTATCACACCCAATCATCACGTGGTGTCTGGGCACGACGAACTTTGGCAACGGTGCATACTCAGGGAGAACACTTTTATCTTGAAATTTAGTGAGAGATCATCTTATAATGCTACTGTCAATCAAAGCAAGATAAGATGCATAAAAGATAAACATCACATGCAATCAATATAAGTGATATGATATGGCCATCATCATCTTGTGCTTGTGATCTCCATCTCTGAAGCACCGTCATGATCACCATCATCATCGGCGCGACACCTTGATCTCCATCGTAGCATCGTTGTTGACTCGCCAACTATTGCTTCTACGACTATAACTACCACTTAGTGATAAAGTAAAGCAATTACAGGGCGATTGCATTGCATACAATAAAGCGACAACCATATGGCTCCTGCCAGTTGCCGATAACTCGGTTACAAAACATGATCATTTCATACAATAAAATATAGCATCACGTCTTGACCATATCATATCACAACATGCCCTGCAAAAACAAGTTAGACGTCCTCTACTTTGTTTTTGCAAGTTTTACGTGGCTGCTATGGGCTGAGCAAGAACCGTTCTTACCTACGCATCAAAACCACAATGATAGTTTAGTGTTGTTTTAACCTTCTCAAGGACCGGGCATAGCCACACTCGGTTCAACTAAAGTTGGAGAAACTGACACCCACCAGCCACCTGTGTGCAAAGCACGTCAGTAGAACCAGTCTCGCGTAAGCGTACGCGTAATGTCTGTCCGGGCCACTTCATCCAACAATACCGCCGAACCAAAGTATGACATGCTGGTAAGCAGTATGACTTGTATCGCCCACAACTCACTTGTGTTCTACTCGTGCATATAACATCAATGCATAAAACCTGGCTCTGATACCACTGTTGGGGAACATAGTAATTTCAAAAAATTTACTATGCACGCACAAGATCATGGTGATGCATAGCAACGAGAGGGGAGAGTGTTGTCCATGTACCCTCGTAGACTAAAAGTGGAAGCGTTAGCACAACGCGGTTGATGTAGTCGTACATCTTCATGGCCCGACCGATTAAGCACCGAAAACATGGCACCTCCGAGTTCTTGCACACGTTTAGCTCGATGACGTCCCTTGAACTCCGATCCAGCCGAGCATCGAGGGAGAGTTCTGTCAGCACGACGACATGGTGACGATGATGATGTTCTACCGATGCAGGGCTTCGCCTAAGCACCGCTACGATATTATCGAGGAGGACTATGGTGGAGGGGGCACCGCACACGGCTAAGAGATCAATGATCAATTGTTGTGTCTATGGGGTGCTCCCCTCCTTCGTATATAAACGGGGGGAGGAGGAGATGGCCGACCAAGGGGGGGGCAATCCTACTCCAAGTAGGTTTGCCCCCCCTTTCCTATTCCAAGTAGGAGAAGGGAGAAGGAGGAGGTGGAGAGAAGGAAGGAGAAGGGGGGGCCGCCACTCCCTTCCCTTTCCCAATTCGGATTGGGGCAAGGGGGGCCACGCGCCACCTCCTGGCCTCCCTCTCTCCTTTCCACTAAGGCCCATAAGGCCCAATAGCTTCCGGGGGGGGGGGGGTCCACTAACCCCCGGTACTCCGGTATATGCCCGAAACCTCCTGGAACCATTCCTGTGTCCGAACATAGTCGTCCAATATATCAATCTTCATATCTCGACCATTTCGAGACTCCTCGTCATGTTCATGATCACATACGGGACTCCGAACAACCTTCAGTACATCAAAACAAATAAACTCATAATATAACTGCCATCTAACTTTAAGCGTGCGGACCCTACGGGTTCGAGAACTATGTAGACATGACCGAGACACGTCTCTGGTCAATAACCAATAGCGGAACCTGGATGCTCATATTGGCTCCTACATATTCTACGAAGATCTTTATCGGTCAAACCACATAACAACATACGTTGTTCCCTTTGTCATCGGTATGTTACTTGCCCGAGATTCGATCGTCGGTATCGCAATACCTAGTTCAATCTCGTTACCGGCAAGTCTCTTTACTTGTTATGTAATGCATCATCCCGTAACTAACTCATTAGCTACATTGCTTGCAAGCCTTATAGTGATGTGCATTACCGAGAGGGCCCAGAGATACCTCTCCGACAATCGAAGTGACAAATCCTAATCCCGAAATATGTCAACTCAACAAGTAACTTTGGAGACACCCGTAGAGCACCTTTATAATCACCCAGTTATGTTGTGACGTTTGGTAGCACACAAAGTGTTCCTCCGGTAAGCGGGAGTTACATAATCTCATAGTCATAGGAACACGTATAAGTCATGAAGAAAGCAATAGCAACATACTAAACGACCAAGTGCTAAGCTAACGGAATGGGTCAAGTCAATCACATCATTCTCCTAATGATGTGATCTCGTTAATCAAATGACAACTCATGTCTATGGTTAGGAAACTTAACCATCTTTGATTCACGAGCTAGTCAAGTAGAGGCATACTAGTGACACTATGTTTGTCTATGTATTCACACATGTATTATGTTTCCAGGTAATACAATTCTAGTATGAATAATAAATATTTATCATGATATGAGGAAATAAATAATAACTTTATTATTGCCTCTAGGGCATATTTCCTTCATTGTCCCCCAGTCCCCACTTTCTGTCCTTTTTCAACCAATAGATCGGGTTTATATTGAGTTTGTACTGTGTTTCCCTTTATTTCCCTATTAAACCTAGAGACGAGTTGGATAGCCAGTCTCTGCTACTTTTCGCCCCCATTATTTCCTCTTTCGACCAAGTCCTAGATTCAGGTAACACATCTTCCCCCACCCACCCCCTTTCTTCCTTGTTTGAACCAAGTAGTACTAGATTTGAGTGCATGAACTAGTTTTACCTCTTAACCGTAAAAATTTAGGTGGTTTTCGAACAGCCGATCAATCCTATCTACAAGGGGGCCTGAGAAATAGTAAAAGATACAAATGCAACGACGTTAGGAGCTCGAGAAGTAGAGCAAGGCCAGTTTCGAAGGAAGTTATACCTGATGGTCGCCGGGATGTCGCTAGGTGGGCGGCGGGAGGCCGGATCTGCCCACACTACGGCAGCAAGGAAGAAGGGGTCGGAGGCCCTCCCTCCCTAGCGGTGCTTGGGAGAGAACGGCAAGGCAGGCTGATCGGGACACGCCAACAGTGGGTAAGAGCCATCGTCAAGGACGACCGCGTGAACATTGCACCTTCTCACCTTCCCCGCCGAAGAGGATCCGGCTGGATCTGTGACCAGTGGTGAGCAGAGAGAGATAGAGTGTGGCCACCGCCGTCGTGTTTAGATCTGGAGAGGACGGGACAGTGTGAAGAGAGAAACACTAGTAAGCAAGCGCGGAGGCTCCTGCCTATATAGTGGAGTACTAGTTTTCTTTTGTCTACCGGAGCCGGCTTGACCTCGTCAATGACTGTCGAGAAGTCTTCATGCATGTGGCCCGGAGGCGCAGTTGTCGTCATTTTGATCTGAAGCACCGGATTATAACATATAACACGAAAAAATGCCACATGACAAGAAATCATAACCTCACTGCCCAAAGGAGACAACATGAATCCCGACGGACAAACTAGACGAGGAACAAAGCTCAAATTAAAGATAAACTCATAGAAAAGGGGTCCGTCGATAGATGCCCTAATTAACATAGCCGGCTTGACCTAGATGGCAGCCGAGTAGTCTTCGTGCATGTGCCCCCAATAACTAGCCCAACTCAGTTGTCGCTGTTTAACCCTCGCAGCGATCCGAAGCACATGACACCTAATTTTGAGAGATGACAAAAACGTTTTTTTAGATTTCTCACTAGAACTACAACCCTGTACAACACAGCCTGCACGATGTGTAGATGATAGCAATCCAGGCGTGTCTGCTGGAGTCTGGTCACATGCATGGATGAACTGATCTTCCATGTATTCAGGGATCGTCCAGGCACCAACGTAGTACAACACTTCTCTAGTACCATCGCTCGTCTCCCTCTTCTATTGGTCGGTTCTCAATTGCGGTCCCACATGTGTGTGCAAACGCAATATGACGTGCGTTCCATTTGGAGAGTAGCGTGCCAGACTGCCCGATGCGACGCGAACACGACGGGCGTGCTGTATACTCCATACATGTGTACCGCCATTTTCTAGAGGCTTTGCTCCATGGTGCAATCCATGGATACAAAATTATTATACTATACTATTTAAAAGTCGAGGGCGGGGCTTTTCCCATGCATTAGGCGAGGCAGTTCCACCTAGTAGGTTTGACAGAGACGCGAGAAGATGAGGGAGTAGGCTGCTGCAAACGTAGGGCTGTGTGATTTGATAGTGAGTTACTGCTGGACAGGTGGGGCCCCATGATTTGACTTGCCATTATCATTTTAACTGCGGCGCTACGACCGGCATGAGTCTTCCGATTCCTGACCACCTCCATACAGGTGCCTCTCCCAATGCTCCACCATGTAGTAGAGGCTGGCTCTTGCATGAGATCCCACTTCTCCACTTTTTCCTTGCCTCTCTTTCCTCCACATATGCAAAAATGCCATGTAAAGCGCACTATTGTACTTACTTGCTCCTACATGTGCTAAGCTTGCCACATAGGTATAAAGTCTGATGTGGCAAGTTAATTAAGAAGAGAGAGACTAGTTTGGTGACCCAAGGAAGAAATGGTGCTAAGCGCGTGTACCTAGGTGAAAAGACAATTTTGAGTCTATAGCTAATTAAATGAAGCAAACTTAGCAACAAAAAACTAATAAGCACCTATGCATTGGGGACTTTATTGCTAAGCCATTTAATGCCCTTAGCACCTCATCTAAAGCACCATTTCATTGGAAGAGGCCACTCCTTGGAAAATGCACTAAATACTAATATAAGAACATTTTTGGCACTACACTAGTGTAAAAAACGTTCTATATTATGGGATGGAGGGAATGCGAAGAAAGAGATAGAGAGAAGTAAAAAAAATACACTTATAGCTTACCTTGTTGTAGTATGAGTGACTAAGTGATGACTATGTATGACATGCCAACATCAGATAGCCTAACGCATCGTGTCAAATCTCCAAGGGCGTGACCGCGCGAACGACGCGACGGTCATGGTAGGCGCGACCATGATACGGGCTGCTGGCAGCCCTTGGATCTGAGATCGAATGGTCGCATGCTAAGTTGCTGAAAATTTGCAGAATAACCCTCCAGGATAGGATATTCACCCATAGGTCTAGAATCACGCCATGCAACCGTTCGATCTCAGATCCAAGGGCTCTCGGAAGCCCGTATCATGGGAGAATGGAAAGCTACTACCCTGCCGTTCGCACGCTGGCAGTTCGCTCCTACTCGTGCTCGCACGTCCTTTAATATTACAGTGGTTCGCTCCTAGTCGTCCCGTCCTTTCACATTACGGCAGTTCCACTAATCCTAACCCTCCTCCCAAATCCATGGCATCCCAAATCTCCATGATCGGCGGTGAGTACAAGGTTAGAACTATCACCGGCGATGAGTTCGATGTCATCTACACCCGTTCTTCCGCGAGGGTGAAAGGATGCCTTGCTCACTTTAGAGGCATGTTCGAAAACTCCGATGATGAGTGGGTCGCTGGGCTAGATGTTGAGTACACCACAGTCTTGGGATGAGAGAAGGATCTAAAGGAGGAAGAGAGGAAGAAGCCCGCCGTGATCCAGGTTTGCGTGCACAACTTATGCTTGGTCTACCACATATGCCATGGCAACGTTGAATGCCTAGATTTTAAGAACTTCCTCAAGAGCAACCTAGTCAAATTCGTTACTATAGACTTTACGAACGACAAAAGAGTCCTGGATCAGATAGGCCTCGTTGTAGGCAACCCATTCGACCTCCAGAAGAATCGGTTGCTGCCCTCTAGTGGTCAGCCTTCAATGCTGACCCTGGCAGGAGCCATGGTTCATCCTTTGTACGATAAACTGGAGAAACCTCATTACACGTTTCATCGTCATGCATGGCAGCGGAATGTACTAGATATAGACCACATCCACTATGCTACAATGGATGGCAACCTTTGTTTCAATATCTACAAGGGTTGGATGAAGAGCAAGAGCCAAGTGTGTGGTTCAACCAAAGAAGTATCGGCCAAGAGGAAGAGGGACAAGGACAAAGTCGAGAATGTGGACGAGGACTCCGAGTAAGGTGGCAGTGTCGTTGCTCATGGTGGTTCCAATGCAGTGTCTACCAGATTAGTTGCATAGTTCAATTTCAGGTGTGCTTAATTTAATTTGAGGGGTGTGTTGTGCTGAGCCCCCAGCAGAACTATGTTATGTTTCTTCTTGTTACTTTAACTCTTCAGTACGTACATACTAGTATTTCTTACATTTCATATTTTAATTGGTATAGTACTACCACTCATTTCTTCACATTATATACGTACAATATATATGGCCAACATCATATAGCCAGCAGTTTAGTTGTCAAAGAATTTCAGGGTGCTTAGTTTTGTCAAAGAATTCCAGGGTGCTTAGTTTCATTTGAGGGGTGGGTTGTGCTGGACACCATTATTGTGACTAGCCTTTTTAATAGTACTATATGCATAATTTGGCAACGAGCGCTCTCTATATGTACCACCTTTTTTTTAATTTCAAGTTTTGCTCCATGGCGCAATCCATCGATAATACTACTACTGTATAAAAGTATACATTTTTTAAAAGGCTAGAGGGCGGGGTAGTCTAGCTTGGTCGGTTTCATGAGAGGCGAGGGCCTTTGTGATTTGACGGCTCATTACTGCTGGAAGGCGGGGCCTTGTGATTTGACTGCTCGTATAAATGTCCCAACAACCTGAGGAGGAGCAAAGAACCATGCGGTATACTCAAGTTTTCCACTGGAGTAGTATTCGATGGAGGAGCACGAAACACGGTAGCCTAGTGCCATATGGCGATAAAAAATGATCTAATTTGCTAGTCATCTCATTGTTAGCACTGTTCTATTCATGCATCACAGAGAACATGACACGTGCGGCGAAACACCCGAAGCAAAAGATGAAACACATGAGCAAAAGAAGAAGGAAGATTATCACCCCGAATGATCTAATTCGCCGCGGAGTCATAACTGCTTCTTCATCACCTCCACGACCTCCATCTCCCTGCGCGTCTCCTCCGCCATCTTCTTCATTCTATCCATGACGTGGGATTTCTCGATGCGAGCCTTCATCATCTGTTCCACGGCTGCATTATGTACCTTGACAGCAGCCGGGTGCTCGATGCGGAGCTTCGCCCACTCCTCGTTCTGTTCCATGAGTAGGGCCTGCAGCATCTTCATCGAGGAACTACTATTCTCATGCAGCTTCTTCTAGCCGGCGTTCTTCTCCTTCAACAGGTCGAGCTCGTGGCAGAGCTTCGCCTTGTCCTCCTGAAGTTGCAGGATTTCGTCAGTCGCCTTCTTCTCCGAGGCAATGCTCTTCTTCAGCAGCATCACCAAGCCGGCGGTCAACTCCCCCTGCTTATTGAGCTCAGCGGGCATGTCGTCGAGGCTCTCCTTCAGCAGCTCCACCAAGCCATGGATGAACTCCTTCTGCTTATTGAGGTGCTTATTGAGCTGATCGGGCATGTCGTCGAGGGATACCGACTCCAGCGCCGCCGGCTCGGCATGTTTGCCTCTGCGGCTAGGGCGCTCCCGGGAGCTATCGCCTGCCCATGAGAGATCTTTCTAGGTCTCCGTGTGGCGGCGAGCCCTCTTTTTTTTTCCGTAGCCTTGGTTGTCGCTCCCTTGTTACGAGTAGTTCTCGACCTAGAGCTCCGCTCACCGTCCATGGCAAAGGACGGACGAAGAAGAAGCACTTATGAGGAGGAAAGGTAGAGTAATTTTCGGTTAGGTAGTTCCCCTTTTTATAACATAAGTACTAGCACTAGTACTAATACCTGCATAGTGGGAACACATTCAGGTTTGGTACGTACTAGTAGGTGTGAGCAGGCTTTCGAATGGGATGGGAACAAGGTAAAGATTAATTGATGGTTTTGGTTTCGAGGCCCAAAACGGCCCCCGATGAGTTTAGTGGAACATAAATTTCAAGTAGACTACACTGCTCAAATGCGTAAATATTATGTTACTGTCAAAAATTGGCACAAAATACGAAGGAGATCAATGGAAGTACTACTAGCAACCAATGTTTAACTACTCGCATGCGCGCAGTGGAGTAGTAATCTCTTTCTTCTGTCCTCATGTCCACTCAATTTGCATGCACTGTATTAATTGACCATCAATGAAGTGAACGACTTTACACACGTCAAATTATCACATGGGGTGGATCTTGGTGAGGGAGTCCTGGATTAGGGGGTATCCGGACAGCCGGACTATATACTTTGGCCGGACTGTTGAACCGTGAAGATACAAGACTCAAGACTTCGTCCCGTGTCCGGATGGGACTCTCCTTTGCATGGAAGACAATCTTGGCGATCCGGATGTTAGATCTCCTTCTTTGTAACTGACTCTGTGTAAACCCTAGCCCCTTCCGGTGTCTATATAAACCGGAGGGTTTAGTCCATAGAGGAACAATCATAATCATCATAGGCTAGCTTCTAGGGTTTAGCCTCTACGATCTCGTGGTAGATCAACTCTTGTAATACTCATATCATCAAGATCAATCAAGCAGGAAGTAGGGTTTTACCTCCATCGAGAGGGCCCGAACCTGGGTAAAACATCGTGTCCCTTGCCTCCTGTTACCATTAGCCTTAGACACACAGATCGGGACCCCCTACCCAAGATCCGCCGGTTCTGACACCGACATTGGTGCTTTCATTGAGAGTTCCTCTATGTCGTCGCTGCAAGGCTCGATGGCTCGTCTCGTTGTCAAGGACAACATCACCTCTGGGGGAGCACTGACGGTAGGCCAAACTCTCTGACTAGGCGGCTTCGTCATGACCGCCCGATCGGCTGTCGCGCCAACGATGACCTCTTGGGTCATCAAAAACAGCTTCCACGTCAATTCGGAACTCGCCGAACAGATGGATCCAATGGAGCTCTCCTCCCTTAATGAGCTCTTGGATCGCATCGCCGCTCTGGGAGTCGCTACAAACTAAGATCGGATTGGGTTTAAACCTGACCAAAGGGATATCAAATCTCCACCGGTGAGCCATGAGATAGCGGTAGTGGAAGAGCCACACATGGAGTATCCCTCTACCTTGAGGATGAACTATGTCCAGATTACCGAGATCTCTGAGCTGGATACCCTCTCACGGGACGACATGACCCAGACCCCAGACTTAGAATCGGGTAACGGGCCAGAAAAATTGGGCAATATCCCGGAGTCCGAGCTGCCGAGCCCGGAAGCTCCTCTGCCCCTGGATGTCAAATCGGGTCAGAATTTGGACTTAACTATGCCCACCCACCCAGACTTATGCAGTCCTTCCCATATTAGACAAGAGCCCCAGGAGACAGTACATCGCTACTGGGCCAGATTCCTCCTTGTTCTAAACAGGGTCAAGGACTGTCGTGAGGAGGATGCAATCTCACTTTTCTGCAAAAACTGCACGAACAAAGGGATCCTTAATGCTATAAGTCGCCGTGACATAGTACACTTTGCTGACTTAGCAGCCATAGTACAGAAGTACTGTGCGATGGAAAGCGCGTGGAAAACCCAAACAGAATTTTGGGATAATCCGGCTCTCACCAAACCCTTTGTCCGAACTAAAAGGGTAAACTCTTGTAAGTTACCTGATCCAATTCCCAAAAAGCAAGGCCCACTCCAGGGCGTGGAAACATATTGAAAGAATGGCTAAATGGGCCATGCAAAATACGCCGGATATCACGCCGACGCATAGCCTTAGAGCATGTTGGATACTCCGGCAGGTAGCAAAAAGCAGCGAGGATTTTCTTGTAAACCATAAGGAAGAACAACATCCTGCCGAAGAAAACAATGCGGTACTGACAGTCTTCGAGACTTTCACCTCAAATAATAGGCGCAAGCGAGCTCATCGAAATTTCACTGAAATCTGCCACGTGGGAAAAGTAAATCCGTGGAGCGACACTGCTATAACCTTTAGTGCCAGTGACGAACCTCAATTCCAGACAGTCCGGGCACCAACCGCTTTGGTTCTTAGCCCAATCGTGGACGGCTTCCGACTCACTAAAGTACTCATGGATGGCGGAAGTGGATTAAACCTGATCTATGAAAAAATGCTCAACAAGATGGAAATTGATAAAAGCCGCATTGAGTAAAGCGGCACGATCTTCGGGGGAATCATCCCTAGTTGGGAGGCACGGTGTGCGGGAAAAATCACACTCGATATGGTGTTTGGCACCCCGAAGAATTATAGGTCCGAAGAAATCACGTCCAAGTGTCCCCGTTCAGCAGCGGATACCACACCCTTTTAGGGCGGGACGCATTCATGAGCTTTCAAGCTATACCCCCTTACGGGTACATGAAGCTTAAAATGCCCGGACCCAATGGAATCATCACTCTAGCCAGTGATACGGACGTCGCACCGAAAATAAAACTGCCGCACTAGCCCTGGAAGCATTATCCGAAGCCCTAGCGGCCGAGGAACTAACAACGCTGTGTGCCACAGTGGACAGGGACGGCGTGATACTCGACAAACGACCCAAGTCCACCTCATTCAAGCCCGCAGACGAGATAGTCAAATTCCAGGTCCATCCAACGGACCCCACAAAGACAGCTTCCATCGGGACACAGTTGAGCCCCACAATGAGCGCCGCACTACGAGACTTCCTACGTGAAAATTGGGACATTTTCGCTTGGCATCCTTCAGACATGCCGGGCATCCCACGCAGGCTGGCCGAACATAGCCTCAATATACTGAAAGGATACAAGCCAGTCAAACAGACTCTTAGGCGCTTCTCAGAGCCTAAACGGCAAGCCATGGGAGAAGAGCTAGCCAAGCTACTTGAGGCCAGATTCATCAGAGATATAAAATGTCCGGATTGGCTGGCAAATCTGGTGATGGTAAAAGAAGGACAAATCCTGGCGCCTATGCGTTGATTTCAAAGACCTCAACAAGGCCTGCCCAAAGGATCCCTTCCCCCTCCCTCGCATCGACCAAATCATTGACGCTACCGCAGGACACGACTCACTATGTTTCCTCGACAACTCCGGATACCATCAAATAAATATGGCAGAATCCGACCAAGACACAACGGCCTTCATAACGCCATATGGTCCCTTCTGTTTCAACACTATGCCTTTTGGACTCAAGAATGCCGGCGCAACCTATCAATGCATGATTCAAACATGCCTGGAGAAGCAAATCGGCAAAACAGTGGAGGCATATGTGGACGACGTGGTCATAAAAACAAGACACATCGAAACCTTAATAGATGACCTGAGACTTACGTTCGACAACCTCCGAACATACGACATCAAGCTCAACCCAAAAAAATGTGTTTTCGGCATACCCTCCGGGAAGTTGCTAGGCTTCATCGTTTCCAATAGAGGAATCAAAGCAAATCCGACAAAAATCCGAGCTCTATCGCAGTTGGCTATCCCAACAGACCTCAAGCATATCCAGAAACTAGCTGGATGCGTGGCTGCCTTAAGCCGCTTTATCTCCCGCTTAGGAGAAAAGGCACTACCTCTTTACCGCCTTCTTTGACGCACCAAACACTTGTGTGGATGGATGCAACCGCGGCTGGACTGAATCAAATAAAGACCCTATTGGCCAGCAATCCGGTCCTGACAGCGCCAAATATTGGCGAACCTATGCTACTGTACAAAGCTGCAACACATCAAGTTGTAAGCGTAGTGCTCGTCGTCGAACGAGAAGCAGACTGTCGGAGTAATGGGACATGGGTAGCCTCACCCAGGTCCCAGGATTTATCAAGACTTTGGGTGGGCTCCGCCTAGCTGGGCACCGAGCTGAAGCTCCACCTCTGGGGGCCGACTGGCTCAACGACCGGCCACCAGAGGGCGGCCAACCCCAGCCTACAGCGTTGCGAGTGGCCGGCTCCGGCCATCCGGCCTCTAGAGAGGGTGGCATCAAGCAGGCGGCCACGACACGGCCTCGGAACAACCGAGCCCCCATTGAGAGTACAAGTCAGAGCGTGGCTATAGTGAAGCACGTCATCACCGATGCCCAGGCGGGCGTGGCTACAGTGCTCCGTACAAGCGGAGATCTCCGCACGACGAGGCACTATGCCATGTCCCTCCTGATGTCGCTCCAAGCAGGCGGAGTCCTTTTCCCCACGACGGCTTGTCGGTACGGGCTGCCGGTGGTGGTCCCTATCAGGCAGTGACCCCGTAGGAGACGGCGGAAGCTCAACCAGACGGACCCGGGAGGGGCCGGCCTCCAGCAGGCGGCCGTCCCTTGCCCCGAGGCAGGCATGCCATTAAGCTGATGAGACCAGGTGTGGCTACAGTGGCCTCCCACCAGGCGGCGGGACTGTAGCCACACTGAGATGACCAAGCTCCCGTCATCAACAAGACGGCTACAGTAAGCAACCACCAACCAGTCGTCGGGGCCCACCAGGCGGCGGGCCCCAATGGTTGGCAGAGGCTGGAGACACTGACAGCCAGGCCCAGCACCCGGACGGATGACCATTGTACCCCTGGGGGTAGGCCTATATAAACCCCCCAGGCGACCCATGCAAAGGGTTCCAACTCTGATAGAACTAGCCAGTTACCTAGGGCAGGGAAGAGCTAGTCTTGCGTTCTCCTACCTCTAGACACAGCTCAAGGAGCGACTTGTAGCACTAGTGCCTTAGTGATCATGCGAAGACCCCGCAGAGCAGGAGTAGGGGTATTATCCTCACGGAGTGCCCCCAACCTGGGTAAAGTTCGCCGGCGTACGTGTCTACACCTTATCCCGCTTCCAGGCACCGGGGACGTTCTACTCGCTCCCACCATGAAAAGCCATCCGTTGGCATATGTCGCATCCAACCCCCGACACAGATGGATACAAGTTCCCGCTCCAAAAGCCGGTGTCCTCACCCCATGTAAATCCCGATACCCACACTATCAAAAGATAGCGTACACGGTCTTCATGGAATCCCGGAAGCTACGACACTACTTTCAGGAGTGTTCAATTACGGTGGCCTCCGAAGTACCACTAAACAACATAATAAACAACCGTGACGCACGGGACGGATTGCTAAATGGGCCATTGAGCTCCTTCCGTTCGACATAACATACAAACCACAGCGGGCCATTAAGTCACAAGTATTAGCTGACTTTGTCGCCGAATGGACGGAAGCCGAACTCCCTAAAGAGTACGGCGCGTACTCCAGTTGGATCATGCACTTCGACAACTCTAAAATGCTGGCCGGATTGGGAGCGGGTGTAGTCCTGACATCCCCCACCGGAGACCCGGTCCAATACGTACTCCAAATATTATACACAGACTCCAACAATGCAGCCAAATACGAGGCTCTGCTGCATGGTCTCCAGATGGCAGTCTCTATGGGCATTCAATGCCTGGAAGTGCGCGGGGACTCAAACCTCGCAATATCACAAATAAACGGAGATTTTGATGCCAAGGATCCGAAAATGGCGGCCTACTGCAATGCCATCCTCAAAATGTTAGCTCGGTTCGAGGGGCTCGAATTCCACCATGTGGCTCGAGAAAACAATCAAGCGGCGGATATCCTCGTCCGCATCAGCGCTAAACGCGACCCTGTCCCACCTAACATATTCTTGGAAAGGCTGTTCAAGCCATCCATGGTATGGGAAGGGGAGTCCGGCAACACTAGCCTGGCTCCGAATACAACCCCAGATTCCGAACCATCTGATGTAATCGGGGGCTCTGCCACCGAAATAACACCTTTGGCCCACGAAATTATGGATATAATCGCCTCGTGGACCAAGCCTTTCTTGGCCTACCTAAATAGGCAGGAGCTCCCCGAGGACCAAAATGAAGCACGTTGTATTGTGCGACGTTGCAAGGCCTACAAAGTCCATGAGGGAGAACTCTATAAGAAAAGTGCCACCGGAGTGCTCCAAAGATGCATCTCTGAAGAGGAAGGGCGGCAGCTCTTGGCTGAAATTCATGCCGGACTCGGCGGGCACCATGCTGCGGCTCAGGCACCTGTCAGCAAAGCCTTCCGTACAGGTTTTTATTGGCCAACAGCCCGGGCAGATGCACAGGACCTTGTCCAACACTGCGTCGGTTGCCAGCTCTTTGCCAATCAGAGCCATATGCCCCTACCGCTCTCAAAACAATCCCCATAACTTGGCCCTTCGCGGTCTGGGGGCTGGATATGGTCGGACCTCTTAAAGGGGAAATCCATAAGAAAAAAAAATACTTATTGGTCATGGTGGACAAGTTCACCAAATGGATAGAAGCCAAACCAGTTAAAACGGCCGAATCCGGACCAGTGATAGACTTCATATCAGGGGTTGTACACCGTTACGGCGTCCCCCACAACATCGTCACTGACAATGGCTCAAACTTCACAGCCGATGAAGTGAAAACTTGGTGCGGCAACATGGGCATTTAGCTTGATTACGCCTCCGTCTACCATCCCCACGACGGCCTGTTGGTACGGCCTGCCGGTGGTGGGCCCTATCAGGCAGTGACCCCGTAGAAGACGGCGGAAGCTCAACCAGACGGACTCGGGAGGGGCCGGCCTCCAGCAGGCGGCCATCCCTTGCCCCGAGACAGGCATGCCATTAAGCTGATGAGACCAGGTGTGGCTACAGTTGAAGGAAATATGCCCTAGAGGCAATAATAAAGTTATTATTTATTTCCTTATTTCCTGATAAATGTTTATTATTCATGCTAGAATTGTATTAACCGGAAACATAATACATGTGTGAATACATAGACAAACATAGTGTCACTAGTATGCCTCTACTTGACTAGCTCGTTTATCAGAGATGGTTATGTTTCCTAGCCATGGAAAAAAGAGTTGTCATTTGATTAACGGGATCACATCATTAGGAGAATGATGTGATTGACTTGACCCATTCCGTTAGCTTAGCACTTGATCGTTTAGTATGTTGCTATTGCTTTCTTCATGACTTATACATGTTCCTGTAACTATGAGATTATGCAACTCCCGTTTACCAGAAGAACACTTTGTGTGCTACCAAACGTCACAACGTAACTGGGTGATTATAAAGGTGCTCTACAGGTGTTTCCGAAGGTACATGTTGGGTTGGCATAATTCGAGATTAGGATTTGTCACTCCGATTGTCGGAGAGGTATCTCTGGGCCCTCTCGGTAATACTCATCACCTAAGCCTTGCAAGCATGTAACTAATGAGTTAGTTATGAGATGACGTATTACGGAACGAGTAAAGAGACTTGCCGGTAATGAGATTGAACTAGGTATTGGATACTGACGATCAAATCTCGGACAAGTAACATACCGATGACAAAGGGAACAAAGTATGTTGTTATGCGGTTTGACCGATAAAGATCTTCGTAGAATATGTAGGAACCAATATGGGCATCCAGGTCCCTCTATTGGTTATTGACCGAGAATGGTTTTAGGTCATGTCTACATAGTTCTCGAACCCGTAGGGTCCGCACGCTTAACGTTACGATGACATTTATATTATGAGTTTATGAGTTTTGATGTACCGAAGGAGTTCGGAGTCCCGGATGAGATCGGGGACATGACGAGGAGTCTCGAAATGGTCGAGACGTAAAGATCGATATATTGGACGACTATATTCGGAGTTTGGAAAGGTTCGAAGTGATTCGGGTATTTTCGGGAGTACCGGGGAGTTACGGGAATACGGGGAAGAGTATTGGGCCTTGATGGGCTTTAGTGGGAAGAGGAGAAAAAGGCTGCGCCCCCCTCCCCTCTAGTCCGAATTGGACTAGGGAAAAGGGGGCCGGCCACCTTTCCTTCTCCTCCACTTCCTTCTCCCTTCCTCCCCTCTTGGTGGACTCCTACTAGGACTTGGAGTCCTAGTAGGACACCACATCATGGCGCGCCCTCCTCCTAGGGCCGGCCTCCTCCTCCCTTGCTCCTTTATATACGGAGGCAGGGGGGCACCCCATGACACACAAGTTGATCTACGGATCGTTCCTTAGCCGTGTGCGGTGCCCCCTTCCACCATATTCCACCTCGGTCATATCGTCGCGAAGCTTAGGCGAAGCCCTGTGCCGGTAGAACATCAAGATCGTCACCACGCCGTTGTGCTGACTGAACTCTCCCTCGACACTCAGCTGGATCGGAGTTCGAGGGACGTCATCGAGCTGAACGTGTGCTGAACTCGGAGGTGCCGTACGTTCGGTACTTGGATCGGTCGGATCGTGAAGACGTACGACTACATCAACCGCGTTGTCATAACGCTTCCGCTTACGGTCTACGAGGGTACGTGGACATACACTCTCCCCTCTCGTTGCTATATCATCACCACGATCTTGCGTGTGCGTAGGAATTTTTTTCAAATTACTACGTTCCCCAACAGTGGTATCCGAGCCTAGGTTTTATGCGTTGATGTTATATGCACGAGTAGAACACAAGTGAGTTGTGGACGATATAAGTCATACTGCCTACCAGCATGTCATAATTTGGTTCAGCGGTATTGTGAGATGAAGCGGCCCGGACCGACATTACGCGTACGCTTACGCGAGACTGGTTTCACCGTTACGAGCACTCGTGCTTAAAGGTGGCTGGCGGGTGTCTGTCTCTCTCACTTTAGTTGAACCGAGTGTGGCTACGCCCGGTCCTTGTGAAGGTTAAAACGGAGTCTATTTGACAAACTATCGTTGTGGTTTTGATGCGTAGGTAAGAACGGTTCTTGCTAAGCCCGTAGCAGCCACGTAAAATTTGCAACAACAAAGTAGAGGACGTCTAACTTGTTTTTGCAGGGCATGTTGTGATGTGATATGGTCAAGACGTGATGCTATATTTTATTGTATGAGATGATCATGTTTTGTAACCGAAGTTATCGGCAACTGGCAGGAGCCATATGGTTGTCGCTTTATTGTATGAAATGCAAACGCCCTGTAATTGCTTTACTTTATCACTAAGCGGTAGCGATAGTCGTAGAAGCAATAGATGGCGTAACGACAACGATGCTACGATGGAGATCAAGGTGTCGCGCCGGTGACGATGGTGATCACGACGGTGCTTCGGAGATGGAGATCACAAGCACAAGATGATGATGGCCATATCATATCACTTATATTGATTGCATGTGATGTTTATCCTTTATGCATCTTATCTTGCTTTGATTGACGGTAGCATTTTAAGATGATCTCTCACTAAAATTATCAAGTAGTGTTCTCCCTGAGTATGCACCGTTGCCAAAGTTCGTCGTGCCGAGACACCACGTGATGATCGGGTGTGATAAGCTCTACGTCCATCTACAACGGGTGCAAGCCAGTTTTGCACACGCGGAATACTCAGGTTAAACTTGATGAGCCTAGCATATGCAGATATGGCCTCGGAACACGGAGACCGAAAGGTCGAGCGTGAATCATATAGTAGATATGATCAACATAGTGATGTTCACCATTGAAAACTACTCCATCTCACGTGATGATCGGTTATGGTTTAGTTGATTTGGATCACGCGATCACTTAGATGACTAGAGAGATGTCTGTCTAAGTGGGAGTTCTTAAGTAATATGATTAATTGAACTTAAATTTATCATGAACTTAGTCCTGGTAGTATTTTGCAAATTATGTTGTAAGATCAATAGCTTGCGTTGTTGCTTTCATATGTTTATTTTGATATGTTCCTAGAGAAAATTGTGTTGAAAAATGTTAGTAGCAATGATGCGGATTGGATCCGTGATCTGAGGTTTATCCTCATTGCTGCACAGAAGAATTATGTCCTTAATGCACCGCTAGGTGACAGACCTATTGCAGGAGCAGATGCAGACGTTATGAACGTTTAGCTAGCTCAATATGATGACTACTTGATAGTTTAGTGCACCATGCTTAACGGCTTAGAATCGGGACTTCAAAGACGTTTTTGAACGTCATGGACCATATAAGATGTTCCAGGAGTTGAAGTTAATATTTCAAGCAAATACCCGAGTTGAGAGATATGAAGTCTCCAACAAGTTCTATAGCTAAAAGATGGAGGAGAATCGCTCAACTAGTGAGCATGTGCTCAGATTGTCTGGGTGCTTCAATCGCTTGAATCAAGTGGGAGTTAATCTTCCAGATAAGATAGTGATTGACAGAATTCTCTAGTCACCATCACTAAGTTACTAGAACTTTGTGATGAACTATAGTATGCAAGGGATGACGAAAACGATTCCCGAGCTCTTCGTGATGTTGAAATCAACGAAGGTAGAAATCAAGAAAAGAACATCAAGTGTTGATGATTGACAAAACCACTAGTTTCAAAAGAAGGGCAAAGGGAAAGAAAGGGAACTTCAAGTGGAAAGACAAGCAAGTTGTCACTCCTGAGAAGAAGCCCAAAGCTGGACCATAGCCTGAAACAGAGTGTTTACACTGCAAAGGAAATGGTCACTGGAAGCGGAAATGCCCTGAATATTTTGTGGGTAAGAAGGATGGCAAAGTGAACAAGTGCATATTTGATATACAGGTTATTGATGTGTGCCTTACTAGTGTTTATAGTAGCCCCTGAGTATTTGATACTTGTTCGGTTGCTAAGATTAGTAACTCGAAATGGGAGTTGCAGAATAAACAGAGACTAGTTAAAGGGTGAAGTGACGATGTGTGTTGGAAATAGTTCCAAGATTGATATGATCATCATCGCACACTCCCTATACTTTCGGGATTAGTGTTAAACCTAAATAAGTGTTATTTGGTGTTTGCGTTGAGCATGAATATGATTTGATCATGTTTATTGCAATACGATTATTCATGTAAGTTAGAGAATAATTGTTGTTCTGTTTACATGAATAAAACCTTCTATGGTCATACACCCAATGAAAATGGTTTGTTGGATCTCGATCGTGTGATACACATATTCGTAATATTGAAGCCAAAAGATGCAAAGTTAATAATGATAGTGCAACTTATTTGTGGCACTGCCGTTTAGGTCATATCGGTGTAAAGCGCATGAAGAAACTCCATAAAGATGGATTTTCGGAATCACTTGGTTATGAATCATTTGATGCTTGCGAACCGTGCCTTTTGGGCAAGATGACTAAAACTCCGTTCTCCGGAACAATGGAATGAGCTACTAACTTGTTGGAAATAATACATACAGATGTATGTGATCCAATGAGTATTGATGCTCGTGGCAAGTATCATTATTTTTTGACCTTCACAAGATGATTTGAGCAGATATGGGTATATCTACTTGATGAAACATAAGTCTGAAATAGTTGAAAGGTTCAAAGAATTTCAGAGTGAAGTGGAAAAATCATTGTAACAAGAAAATAAAGTTTCTGCGATCTGATCGCGGAGAGGAATATTTGAGTTACGAGTTTGGTATTCAATTAAAACAATGTGGAATAGTTTCACAGCTCACGCCACCTGGAACACCACAACATTATGGTGTGTCCGAACGTCGTAACCGCACTTTATTGGATATGGTGCGATCTATGATGTCTCTTACTGATTTACCAATATTGTTTTGGGGCTATGCATTAGAGACAGCTGCATTCACGTTTAAAAGGGCACCATCTAAATCCGTTGAGATGACACCGTATGAACTATGGTTTAGCAGTAAACCTAAGCTGTCGTTTCTTAAAGTTTGGAGTTGCGATGCTTATATGAAAAAGGTTTTCAACCTGATAAGCTCGAACCCAAATCGGAGAAGTGCGTCTTCATAGAATACCCAAAGGAAACTGTTGGGTAATCCTTCTATCACAGATCCGAAGGCAAAACATCCGTTGCTAAAAATGGATCCTTTCTAGAGAAGGAGTTTCTCTTGAAAGAAGTGAGTGGGAGGAAAGTAGAACTTGATAAGGTAATTGTACCTTCTCCCTTATTGGAAAGTAGTTCATCACAGAAATCTGTTCCTGTGACTACTACACCAATTAGTGAGGAAGCTAATGATGATGATCATGTAACTTCAGATAAGTTACTACCGAATCTCGTAGGTAAACCAGAGTGAGATCTGCACCAGAGTGGTACGGTAATCCTGTTCTGGAAGTCATGTAACTAGACCATGATGAACCTACGAACTATGAGGAAGCGATGATGAGCCCAGATTCCGCGAAATGGCTGGAGGCCATGAAATCTGAGATAGGATCCATGTATGAGAACAAAGTGTGGACTTTGGTGGACTTGCCCGATGATCGGCAAGCCATAGAAAATAAATGGATCTTCAAGAGGAAGACGGACACTGATAGTAGTGTTACTATCCACTAAGCTCGACTTGTTGCAAAAGGTTTTCAACAAGTTCAAGGTGTTGAATACGATGAGATTTTCTCACTCGTATCGATGCTTAAGTCTGTCCGAATCATGTTAGCAATTGCCACATTTTATGAAATCTGGCAAATGGATGTCAAAACTGCATTCCTTAATGGATTTATTAAAGAAGAGTTGTATATGATGCAACCAGAAGGTTTTGTCAATCCTAAAGGTGCTAACAAAATGTGCAAGCTCCAGCGATCCATCTATGGACTGGTGCAAGCATCTCGGAGTTGGAATATACACTTTGATAAGTTGATCAAAGCATATAGTTTTATATGGACTTACGATGAAGCCTGTATTTACAATAAAGTGAGTGGGAGCACTACAACCTTTCTGATTAGTATATGTGAGTGACATATTGTTGATCAGAAATGATGTAGAATTTTTCTGCAAAGCATAAAGGAGTGTTTTAAAGGAGTTCTTTAAAAGAAAAGACCTCAGTAAAAGCTACTTACATATTGAGCATCAAGATCTATTGAGATAGATCAAGACGCTTGATAAGATTTTCAATGAGTACATACCTTGGCAAGATTTTGAAATAGTTCAAAATGGAACAGTCAAAGAAAGAGTTCTTGCCTGTGTTGCAAAGGTATGAAATTGAGTAAGACTCAAATCCCGACCACAGCAGAAAATAGAAAGAGAATGAAAAGTCATTCCCTATGCCTCAGTCATAGGTTCTATAAAGTATGCTATGCTATGTACCAGACCTATTGTATACCTTGCTCTGAATTTGGCAAGGGAGTACAATAGTGATCTAGGAGTAGATCACTGGACATTGGTCAAGAATATCCTTAGTAAGGACTAAGGAGATGTTTCTCGATTATGGAGGTGATAAAAGAGTTTGTTGTAAAAGTTACATCAGTGCAAACTTTTACACTGATCCAGATGACTCTAAGTCTCAACCTGGATACATATTGAAAGTGGGAGCAATTAGCTAGAGTAGCTCCGTGCAGAGCATTGTGGACATAAAATATTTGCAAAATACATACGGCTCTGAATGTGACAGACCCGTTGACTAAGCTTCTCTCACGAGCAAAACATGATCACACCTTAGTACTCTTTGGGTGTTAATCACATAGCGATGTGAACTAGATTATTGACTCTAGTAAACCCTTTGGATGTTGGTCACATGATGATGTGAACTATGGGTGTTAATCATATACAGATATGAATATTGGTGTTAAATCACATGGCGATGTGAACTAGATTATTGACTCTAGTGCAAGTGGGAGACTGAAGGAAATATGCCCTAGAGGCAATAATAAAGTTATTATTTATTTCCTTATTTCATGATAAATGTTTATTATTCATGCTAGAATTGTATTAACCGGAAACATAATACATGTGTGAATACATAGACAAACATAGTGTCACTAGTATGCCTCTACTTGACTAGCTCGTTTATCAGAGATGGTTATGTTTCCTAGCCATGGACAAAAGAGTTGTCATTTGATTAACGGGATCACATCATTAGGAGAATGATGTGATTGACTTGACCCATTCCGTTAGCCTAGCACTTGATCGTTTAGTATGTTGCTATTGCTTTCTTCATGACTTATACATGTTCCTGTAACTATGAGATTATGCAACTCCCGTTTACCAGAAGAACACTTTGTGTGCTACCAAACGTCACAACGTAACTGGGTGATTATAAAGGTGCTCTACAGGTGTTTCCGAAGGTACATGTTGGGTTGGCATAATTCGAGATTAGGATTTGTCACTCCGATTGTCGGAGAGTATCTCTGGGCCTCTCGGTAATACTCATCACCTAAGCCTTGCAAGCATGTAACTAATGAGTTAGTTATGAGATGACGTATTATGGAACGAGTAAAGAGACTTGCCGGTAACGAGATTGAACTAGGTATTGGATACCGACGATTAAATCTCGGGCAAGTAACATACCGATGACAAAGGGAACAAAGTATGTTGTTATGCGGTTTGACCGATAAAGATCTTCGTAGAATATGTAGGAACCAATATGGGCATCCAGGTCCCTCTATTGGTTATTGACCGAGAATGGTTTTAGGTCATGTCTACATAGTTCTCGAACCCGTAGGGTCCGCACGCTTAACGTTACGATGACATTTATATTATGAGTTTATGAGTTTTGATGTACCGAAGGAGTTCGGAGTCCCGGATGAGATCGGGGACATGACGAGGAGTCTCGAAATGGTCAAGACGTAAAGATCGATATATTGGACGACTATATTCGGAGTTCGGAAAGGTTCCGAGTGATTCGGGTATTTTCGGGAGTACCGGGGAGTTACGGGAATACGGGGAAGAGTATTGGGCCTTGATGGGCTTTAGTGGGAAGAGGAGAAAAAGGCTGCGCCCCCCCTCCCCTCTAGTCCGAATTGGACTAGGGAAAAGGGGGCCGGCCACCTTTCCTTCTCCTCCACTTCCTTCTCCCTTCCTCCCCTCTTGGTGGACTCCTAGTAGGACACCACATCATGGCGCGCCCTCGTCCTAGGGCCGGCATCCTCCTCCCTTGCTCCTTTATATACGGAGGCAGGGGGGCACCCCATGACACACAAGTTGATCTACGGATCGTTCCTTAGCCGTGTGCGGTGCCCCCTTCCACCATATTCCACCTCGGTCATATCGTCGCGAAGCTTAGGCGAAGCCCTGCGCCGGTAGAACATCAAGATCGTCACCACGCCGTTGTGCTGACGGAACTCTCCCTCGACACTCAGCTGGATCGGAGTTCGAGGGACGTCATCGAGCTGAACGTGTGCTGAACTCGGAGGTGCCGTATGTTTGGTACTTGGATCGGTCGGATCGTGAAGACGTACGACTACATCAACCGCGTTGTCATAACGCTTCCGCTTACGGTCTACGAGGGTACGTGGACATACACTCTCCCCTCTCGTTGCTATATCATCACCACGATCTTGGATGTGCGTAGGAAATTTTTTGAAATTACTACGTTCCCCAACAACAGTGGCCTCCCACCAGGCGGCGGGACTGTAGCCACACTGAGATGACCAAGCTCCCATCATCAACTACACGGCTAAAGTAAGCAGCCACCAACCAGTCGGCGGGGCCCACCAGGCGGCGGGCCCCAACGGTCGGCAGAGAAGCCGGAGGCTGGAGACACTGACAGCCGGGCCCAGCACCCGGACGGATTACCATTGTACCCCTGGGGGGTAGGCCTATATAAACCCCCCAGGCCACCCATGCAAAGGGTTCGAACTCTGATAGAACTAGCTAGTTACCTAGGGCACGGAAGAGCTAGCCTTGCGTTCTCCTACCTCTAGACACAGCTCAATGAGCGACTTGTAACACTAGTGCCTTAGTGATCATGTGGAGACCCCGCAGAGCATGAGTAGGGGTATTATCTCCACGGAGAGCCCCCAACCTGGGTAAAGTTCGCCGGCGTACGTGTCTATGCCTTATCCCGCGTCCAGGCACCGGCGACGTTCTACTCGCTCCCACCATGATAAGCCATCCGTTGGCATATGTCGCACCCAACCCCCGACACAGACGGATACAAGTTCCCGCTCCAAAAGCCGGTATATTACGTGTCCACTGTCCTCACCCCATGCAAATCCCAATACCCACACTATCAAAAGATAGCGTACACAGTCTTCATGGCATCCCGGAAGCTACGACACTACTTTCAAGAGTGTTCAATTACGGTGGCCTTCGAAGTACCACTGAACAACATAATAAATAACCGTGACACCACAGGATGGATTGCTAAATGGGCCATCGAGCTCCTTCCGTTAGACATAACATACAAACCATGGCGGGCCATTTAGTCGCAAGTATTGGCTGACTTTGTCGCCGAATGGACAGAAGCCGAACTCCCTAAAGAGTACGACGCGTACTCCAATTGGATCATGCACTTCGACGACTCTAAAATGCTGGCTGGATTGGGAGCGGGTGTAGTCCTGACATCCCCCACCGGAGACCCGGTCCAATACGTACTCCAAATATTATACACAAACTCCAACAACGCAGCCGAATACGAGGCTCTGCTGCATGGTCTCCGGATGCCAGTCTCTATGGGCATTCATGCCTGGAAGTGCGCGGGGACTCAAACCTCGCAATATCACAAATAAATCGAGATTTTGATGCCAAGCATCCGAAAATGGCGGCCTACTGCAATGCCATCCTCAAAATGTCAGCTCGGTTCGAGGGGCTCGAATTCCACCATGTGGCTCGAGAAAACAATCAAGCGGCGGATATCCTCGCCCGCATCGGCGCTTTACGCGACCCTGTCTGACCTAACATATTCTTGGAAAGGCTGTTCAAGCCATCTGTGGTATGGGAAGGGGAGTCCGGGAACACTAGCCCGGCTCTGAATACAACCCCACATTCCGAACCATCTGATGTAATCGGGGGCTCCGCCACCGAAATAACACCTTCGGCCCACGAAATTATGGCTATAATCACCTCGTGGACCGAGCCTTTCTTGGCCTACCTAAATAGGCAGGAGCTCCCCGAGGACCAAAATGAAGCACGTTGTATTGTGCGATGTTCCAAGGCCTACAAAGTCCATGAGGGAGAACTCTATAAGAAAAGTGCCACCGGAGTGCTCCAAAGATGCATCTCCGAAGAGGAAGGGCGGCAGCTCTTGGCTGAAATTCATGCCAGACTCGGAGGGCACCATGCTGCGGCTCGGGCACTTGTCAGCAAAGCCTTCCGTACAGGTTTTTATTGGCCGACAGCCCGGGCAGATGTACAGGACCATGTCCAACACTGCGTCGGTTGCCAACTCTTTGCCAATCAGAGCCATATGCCCCCTACCGCTCTCCAAACAATCCCCATAACTTGGCCCTTCGCGGTCTGGGGGCTGGATATGTTCGGACCTCTTAAAGGGGGAAGCCGTAAGAAAAAAATACTTATTGGTCATGGTGGACAAGTTCACCAAATGGATAGAAGCCAAACCAGTTAAAACGGCCGAATCCGGATCAGTGATAGAGTTCATATTTGGGGTTGTACACCGTTACGACGTCCCCCAGAACATCATCACTGAAAATGGCTCAAACTTCACAGCCGATGAAGTGAAAACTTGTTGCGGCAACATGGGCATTAAGATTGATTACGCCTCCGTCTACCATCCCCAAACAAACGGCCAGGTCGAACGTGCAAATGGTCTCATCATGAGCGGCATCAAACCCAGACTAGTGCGACCCTTCATAGAATCAGACATGCACTTGGTCAAGGAGCTTGACTCCGTACTCTGGGGGCTGCGGACCACGCCGAATCGCACCACCGGATACACACCATTCTTTATGGTGTACATCACAGAAGCAGTATTACCCTGCGACATAATCCACGACTCACCTCGCGTGTGCATGTATGAAGAGAAGGAAGCCGAGTTAGATCGGCAGGACAACTTAGATGCCCTGGAGGAGGAGCGCGACGTCGCAAAAGCCCGTTCCGCACTCTATCAGCAGCAGGCTCGAAGGTATCAAAGCAGAGAAGTGTGGGCCAAAACTTATAATGTTGGCGAACTCGTTCTATGCCTACCGAAGAAGAAGAAGGACAAGCTGAAACCTAAGTGGGAGGGTCCCTTCATTATTGATAAAGTTCTCACCGGAGGAGCGGTACCGCCTGCATAATGCATCCAACAACAGACTCGAGCCGAACCCTAAGTGGAAGTCATCAATCTTGTATCTTCATAGTCTTGGAGTCCAGCCGATCATGATAGTTCGGCTGTCCGGACACCCCCTAGTCCGGGACTCCCTCAGTAGCCCCCGAACCAGGCTTCAATGACGACGAGTCCGGCGCGTAAATTGTCTTTGGCGTTTGCAAGGCGGGTTCTCCTTCAAACTTCATGCTCCTGTCGAATAGTGTCCGGTTTCCTTATAAATGTTGCGCTCCTTGGCCTCTACGCCTAATAATGGCCCTCTTCCACGTGTCGGATGAATGCGAAAAGCTAGGGCATCTTTACATTTTACCCCCTGGCCGTGCAAACGAGCCGCCTATAAGAGAGGCGAGGATCTTAGATCCAACTCACACCATCCTCCTTCCCCAAGTACTCATCGAAGCGCCTCTAACCAAAATCCATTCTACCATGGATAGTCGGCACGACTCCTCCTCTCGCGCTCCCAGCCCTACGCCAGGAGATTGGGGGAGATGCTCGGTTCCACACAGTGAGCTAGTGGCGCTCCAAACCGAGGGATATCTCCCCCATCCTTCATGGTTCCGGTTCGTGCCGGATTGGCCACCTTCAGGGGTGGAAAGCAGGCGGAGAGCGTCCCCAACCCTTCCAAAGGAGAGCGGGTATGCTTCGTCCCTTATCTAATAAGGGGACTCGGATTTCCCATACACCCGTTTCTCCGGGGGCTCCTGGAGTTCTACAGACTCCAGCTTCACCACCTCACACCTGCCTCCATTTTGCACATCGTGGGCTTTGTAGCTCTTTGCAGCTGTTCTTGGGCATCGAGCCCCATTTTGCGCTGTGGAAGAGATTGTTTTGCCTCGTACCCCGTTCTCACGAGGGGTCGATATATCAAGTGGGCGGAGCCGAAATATGGCGCATCGCCGGGACCGGATATCTATCCGGCACCCCGAAGAAGGCGTCCGAAGACTGGCCTTCGGAATGGTTCTACATGGAGGACGCCCCTCTGCCGGATCTAGTTCGGATCGGCCTTCCAGAGTTCAGCAATGCTCCCTTGAAGAAACGCCTGAGTTGGCGCCCGCGGAGCCCTCAACGGGAGGATGATGGGAGCGTCCATTATCTGATGGGCCGGATTAGGTTACTGGCCCACTCCGGATTGACCATGATTGGAATCATGGCCACGTGTATTATGCGAGGGGTGCAGCCGCTCCAATATAGGGGCCACCCAATGTGGGATTTAAACGGGGAAGATGACGCCACCCATCATGGCCGCAGGGGGCCGGGCTCGGCAGCTGATCTGGTAAAGATCCTGTCCGGCTTGTACAAGGGGGAGGAGGAGGACTTCCTCCGCACGAGTCCATTAAATGGATTCTCCATGAATAACCCTCGGAGCTGGGTAAGTGGGCGTTTATCTACCCGATCCATACTTCCAAAGTCAAGTATTTTACTTTATGATTTCGACGCAGGAGCTGCGCCGGGACGTGGAGGGCATACAAAGCTTAACTCCACAGCTGGAGGATCCGGAACGGTCCCTTGATCCGGCCTCCGAAGAGGATCCAGACATAAAGGTGGAGCTGATTGACGGGGTGTTCCACCAACTTAGCATGGACAATGCTTTAGTCGCCATTACGGCTGACTACCCCGGTTTGTTTTCGGCTTCCCAGGTGACTACGACCGAGGTCTTGACACCATCATTCGATCCATGCTCAATTCTGACCATCCTATATTGATGGTGCATCGCAGGAGGTGCCTTTCAGGCGGGAAGCCGAACCCGCGGCGGCTGACAAGCAAGGGTCAGTTCGGCCCAGCAGGCGGAAGAGGAGTGCGACGTGAACCGAAACGTTGCCGCAACGGTACGGCGCACCGCTGTTTTTAAGGGAAGGATCCCTAGGAGGTATATTAATGCTCATAACTTTTCCAGGAGAATGAGCGCTCGCCGGACAGTGTTCGGAGAGGTTGCCAATCAAGCCTCCGCTAGCCATGCTCCAATGCGTGGTCCGGAAGGGGAGGCGAATACAAGGCATGAGCCGGAGGATGCCGACAGGCTGTCCGCCACCCCGTTTGATGTGGAGAGCGCCATGAATCACAAACGTTGCCGGACAGTTCTTCGTGACGCGTGTTTCTCCTCGGAGGCGTTGAATGCCTTTGATGCGGGAGACGCGCACCTCCGTGCTGCTCAAGATGGTTTAACCAGAGCCACAGAGCAGTATGTGAAGGACATACGGGTAAGTAATTTTAATAGTTATATATGCCAGTAGCCCCCGAGACTTAAAATAGTTAAAAGAACTGGTTTAAGGATCATTTATTATGCATGATCTTACGGAGAAGAATACCCGCCTGTCCCAGGAGCTTCAAGAGTGCAAGGCCCAACTTGAGGCTGCACTGGCCGCCACAGGGACCCCCGATGGTAATACGTACTTCGAAAAGATAAGTAGTTGACAAAGTGCGGCGTATGCGTAAATCTGACAATAATATTGCAGAGGGCGCCGGACTAGATCCGGACAAGCAACAACTACCACGTCAGCTGAAGGCCGGCGAGAGGGTGCTTATGAAGGTGCAGCAGGAGAGGAACAAGCTCCAAGATGCCCACACCCAGCTAGGAGAAGAGCTGAAAGATGTTCGGCCCCAGCTGTCTGGCTCCGTGAAGGAGAATCAGCGGCTTCGTCGCGGCATTTATAGTAAGTGCTTGAGCAAATTCCTTTGAAAAGAAGAATTCGGTGAGGAAGTCGGTTGACAGAAATGTGTCTTTAGGTGTGCTCACAGGTCGCCCTGCGGAGGAAATGCCCAGTTCAACGGGTGACCAACTTCCCGAGCTGGTGCAACTGTTCGAACGTGTTCGGCAGGCGATGAGTGGCGTCGTTCAGGCCTTATGGCCTTCCGTCTCCCTACCTGAGGGCCTTGGAGGGCTTGCTGAGAAGCTTCAGGGAGTACGGCGACGTCTCCGTCTGTGCAAGATATCGGCCTGCCGTCAAGGCGCCAGGGAGGCCTGGGCTATGGTGAAGACACGGTACCCGAACGCTGACCCAAACCACATGGCCGAGGTCGGACATGTGGGGTCTGATGGGAAGGAGATCCCTGTGAGCTTGATGTACGGCCAAGTAGAGCTGGCCGCAATATATTCCTGGCAGGACTGTAAATTAGACAACCTGTTAGATGGGATTGAAGAGGAGTACAATCAGTCAGTTTGACGATGTAATTTAAAATGACATGTAAAATGCCTTCTAGCCGGATTGTAGATCGTGCCGACCTTTTCGCTTCAACCTCGGGACCCTAGAGTCCGGAGTGTGTCCGAATACCTTCTCGGTTATGAAAAAACCGGGGCATGCATGGAGACCAGGCGTAGGGGTCATGAGTGCTTTATCAGACAAGTGCCCAACTAGCTATGTTATATTACATGGTTAGTAAGAAACATCTTCCAGGGAGAATAGTTCCGTTAGGGGTTCCTTTCCCTGGGAGGCATGCCCTAAAGTGCATGTCCGGACTGTGAAAATAGCAGAAAAAGCATCTGGGGGCAAATAAATAAGTAAGTAATAAATCATCTTTCAAGTCACCGACCGAATATTCTCTTAAGAACGCTAGCTTTCGGCTTCACCCAGTTTGAGGTACACATCCGGCTGACCCGGCAATAACAATCGCAGAGGTGCTCCCTTTACCTCCTAGCCGAACAATCAGGAACATAGGGGTAAGCACAGGAGCCAGGCAACCCAGCTTGGCCAAAACATAAGTCATATCGATGCATATAATGGTGAATAAAAGGTACATGCGGAATTATGACGCATGTGTTGGGCATGAAGCCCGTATAAATAAGCTTCTGTTAAAGAAGCCCCCAGGTATAGTGAGTGCTAGGAGCACATCAAGTGTGTGCGAACAATGCGCAAATCAGCCTATCAAAGGTATTGAAAAAAAAGTCGTAAGAAGGAGGGGGACAAGAGACAGTGAAAAATTAAAAAGGTGGACGGAGGAGTGAGACGAACTCTGAGTCCGGCGTTAGGCGTAGAATCTTCGGAGACGGGCTGCGTTCCATGGGTTTGGCTCGAGTCGGTTGTCAGATGCATTACGTAGACGGTATGCTCCGCCGGTCAGGACTTGGTCGATGATGAAGGGACCTTCCCACTTGGGCTTAAGTTTGTCCTTTTTCTTATCCGGCAGGCGTAGAACAAGTTCGCCAACATTGTAAGTTTTGGCCCGTACTTCTCTGCTTTGATATCTTCGAGCCTGCTGCTGATAGAATGCGGAACGAGCTTTTGCCACATCCCGCTCCTCCTCTAAGGCGTCCAAACTGTCCTGCCGATCCAACTCGGCTTCTCTTTCTTCGTACATGCGCACGCGAGGTGAGTCATGAATTATATCGCAGGGCAGAACTGCCTCTGCGCCGTACACCATAAAAAATGGTGTGAATCCAGTAGTGCGGTTTGGCGTGGTCCGCAGCCCCCAGATTACGGAGTTGAGCTCCTCTACCCAGTGCGTGTTCGATTCCTTGAGGGACTGCACTAGTTTGGGTTTGATGCCACTCATGATTAGACCATTTTCTCGTTCGACTTGACCGTTAGTTTGGGGGTGATAGACTGAAGCGTAGTCGAGCTTGATGCCCATGTTTTTGCACCAGAGTTTAACCTTGTCGGCCGTGAAATTCATGCCGTTATCAGTGATGATGCTGTGGGGGACGCCAAAACGGTGTACTACCCCGGATATGAAGTCTATCACAGGTCCGGATTCTGCTGTTTTAACCGGCTTGGCCTCTATCCATTTGGTGAATTTGTCCACCATGACCAGTAAGTATTTGTTCTTGTGGGTTCCCCCTTTAAGGGGTCCAACCATGTCAAGCCCCCAGACCGCGAACGGCCAGGTAATGGGTATAGTTTTTAGGGCGGTGGGTGGCATGTGGCTCTGATTAGCAAAGAGCTGGCAACCGACGCATCGTTGGACTAAGTCCTGAGCATCTGCCCGGGCTGTCGGCCAATAAAATCCTGTACGGAAGGCCTTGCCTACAAGGGCCCGGGCTGTAGCTTGGTGCCCGCCGAGTCTGGTGTGAATTTCAGCCAGGAGATTTTGCCCTTCCTCTTCGGAGATACACCTTTGAAGGACTCCGGTTGTGCTTTTCTTATAAAGTTCTCCCTCATGGACCTTGTAGGCTTTAGATCGCCGAACTATGCAGCGGGCCTCATTTTGGTCTTCGGGGAGTTCCTGCCTGATTAAATAGGCTAGGAATGGTTCCGTCCACGGGGCAATTACTGCCATTGTTTCGTGGGCTGAAGGTGTTATTTCATTGGCTGAGCCGCCGATTGTGTCAGAATTGTCTGAGTTAGGTGATGCAGCTGGTTCCGGATTGTTATTTCCGGACTCCGCTTCCCATAATATGGATGGCTTAAAGAGCCGTTCCAGGAAGATGTTCGGAGGGACGGCGTCGCGTTTTGCGCCGATACGTGCCAACACGTCTGCTGCCTGGTTATTATCCCGGGCTACGTGATGGAATTCGAGTCCTTCGAACCGAGCTGACATTTTTAGGACGGCGTTGCGGTAGGCCGCCATTTTCGTATCTTTGGCGTCAAAGTCTCCATTTACTTGGGATATTGCAAGGTTTGAATCCCCGCGCACCTCTAGGCGTTGAATGCCCATGGAGATTGCCATCTGGAGGCCACGTAGAAGGGCCTCGTATTCTGCCGCGTTGTTGGAGTCCATGTACATTATTTGAAGTACGTATTGGACTGTGTCTCTGGTTGGGGACGTCAACACGACGCCAGCCCCCAAGCTAGCCAACATTTTGGATCCGTCAAAATGCATGATCCAATTGGAGTATGCGCCGTACTCTTTAGGGAGTTCGGCTTCGGTCCATTCGGCGAAGAAGTCAGCCAGGACTTGCGACTTTATAGCTTGCCTTGGTTTGTAGGTTATGTCAAATGGTAAGAGCTCAGTGGCCGATTTTGCAATCCTGCCCGTTGCATCGCGATTGTTTATAATATCATTGAGAGGTACTTTGGAGGCCACCGTTATGGAACACTCTTCAAAGTAGTGTCGCAGCTTCTGGGATGCCATGAACACCGCATATGCTATCTTTTGATAATGTGGGTACCGGGATTTGCATGGAGTTAAGACAGTGGATACGTAGTACATTGGTTTTTGAAGAGGAAATCTGTGCCCTTCTGTTTCTCGTTCGACGACGAGTACTGCGCTGACAACTTGATGTGTTGCTGCGATATATAACAACATAGGTTCGCCCAGGTTGGGCGCGGCCAGGTCCGAATTTGTTGCCAGAATGGCCTTGATTTCTTTGAGTCCGGCTGTGGTAGCATCCGTCCATTCAAAGTGTTCGGTGCGCCGGAGGAGGCGATAGAGGGGCAGAGCCTTTTCTCCCAAACGGGAGATGAAGCGGCTTAGAGCCGCTACACATCCAGTTAGTTTTTGTATTTGCTTGAGGTCTTTTGGGATATCCAATTGTGACACAGCTCGGATCTTGGCTGGGTTTGCTTCAATTCCTCTACCGGATATAATGAAGCCCAAAAGCTTTCCGGCTGGTACTCCGAAGACACATTTTTCCGGGTTGAGCTTAATGTCATATTCTCGGAGGTTGTCGAATGTCACCCTCAAGTCGTCTACTAGAGTTTCGACGTGTTTGGTCTTGACGACCACATCGTCTACGTATGCCTCTACATTTTTGCCTATCTGGGTAGCCAGACATGTCTGAATCATGCGCTGATATGTTGCGCCGACGTTTTTGAGTCCGAAGGGCATTGTGTTGAAGCAGAATGCCCCATATGGAGTAATGAATGCCATTGCAGCCTGGTCTTTTTCCGCCATCTTGATTTGATGGTATCCGGAGTATGCGTCGAGGAAGCACAATGAATCGTGCCCTGCGGTAGCATCGATGATTTGGTCGATGCGAGGGAGAGGGAAAGGGTCCTTTGGATAGGCCTTGTTAAGGT
This sequence comes from Triticum aestivum, assembly GCF_018294505.1. NCBI lineage: Eukaryota > Viridiplantae > Streptophyta > Magnoliopsida > Poales > Poaceae > Triticum > Triticum aestivum. The sequence goes on along the minus strand of NC_057807.1, from coordinate 26,090,759 downwards.
CTTTGAAATCGACACAGAGGCGCCAGGATTTGTCCCTTTTTGGGACCATTACTAGGTTAGCTAGCCAGTCCAGATGTTTTATATCTCTGATGAATCCGGCTTCTAAGAGTTTGGCTAGATCCTCTCCCATTGCCTGTCTTTTGGGTTCGGAAAATCGCCGAAGAGCTTGTTTGACTGGCTTGAATCCTGTTAGGATATTTAGGCTGTGCTCTGCCAGCCTGCATGGGATTCCTGGCATGTCTGAAGGGTGCCAGGCAAAAATGTCCCAATTTTCCCGAAGGAATTCTGGTAGTGCGGCTTCTACATCAGGATTTGATTGTGCCCCAATGGAGGCCGTCTTTGTGGGGTCCGTTGGATGGACCTGAAATTTGACTATTTCGTCTGCTGGTTTAAAAGAGGTGGACTTGGATCTCTTATCGAGTATCACATCGTCCCTATCCACCGTGGAGCGCAGCGCAATTAGTTCCTCTGCCGCTAGGGCTTCGGATAATGCCTCTAGGGCTAGTGCGGCTGTCTTATTTTCAGCGCCGAGTGCTGTATCTGGATCACTGGCGAGAGTGATTATTCCATTGGGTCCGAGTATTTTGAGCTTCATGTACCCGTAATGAGGTATATCTCGGAAGATTGTGAATGCCTCTCGCCCTAACAAGGCGTGATATCCGCTGCCGAATGGGGCCACTTGGAACGTGACCTCTTCGGACCTGTAATTGTCTGGCGAGCCGAACACTACATCTAGTGTGATTTTTCCTGTGCAGCGTACTTCTCGACTAGGGATTATTCCCCTGAAGGTTGTGCTGCTTCGCTCAATGCGGCTCTAGTCAATTTCCATTTTTTGAAGGGTTTCTTTGTAGATGAGGTTTAATCCGCTGCCTCCATCCATGAGTACCTTGGTAAGACGAAAGCCGTCCACTATCGGACTGAGGACCAATGCGGCTGGTGCTCTAGCTGTTCGGAATTTAGGTTCGTCGCTGGCATTGAAGGTGATAGCCGTATCACTCCATGGATTTGTTGTTCCTACTTGGTAGACTTCGGCCAGGCTGCAGATTGTTCGTTTCCGCATGTTATTTGATGCGAAAGTCTCGAAGACTATTAATACCGTACTGGTACTGCTGGGCTGGTTGCCTGTGGCTAAAAAGCCTTCGCCACTTTTGGCCACCTGCCGTAATATCCAACATGCTCGAAGGCTATGTGTTGGAGTGGCGCCCTCCATACTGTGGATTTTGCAGGGTCCATTGAGCCATCCCTCCAGTACGGTTCCGTACCCTTTAGGGGTTTTTTGCTTTTTGGTTTTTAACCCAGGTGCTTGAGTATGACGCACCATTTTATTTCGGACTGGGGTTGTATTCAGGGCCGGATTGTGCCAAAACCTAGTTTCGGTTTTCCAGGCACTCTCCATCGCGCAGTATTTTTGTACAATGGTTGATAGGTCGGCGAAGCGTGTAACTTCGCAACGACTGATGGCGTTTATGATTCCCTTGTCCGTGCAATTGTTGCAGAAAATTGAAATCGCGCTTTCTTCACGGCAGTCCTTTATCTTGTTCATAGCCAGGAGGAATCTGGCCCAGTAATGATCTACTGTTTCATCGGGCTTTTGCCGTATTTGAGAGAGATCGCTTATGTTTGGGTGGGCGGGTGGAGTTAAGTTCGGAACCCCGCCCGATCTGAGGCTCAAAGGCCAAGAAGCTTCCAGATTTGGAAGCTTGGTTCGTTGGATGCTTTCCAACAAATCTGGTCCAATGCCTGACTTTAGGTTTAGTATTTGATTGGCATCTGTCCCTCCGCGGGAATCCGGCATGGAGGGATCGGGAATCCGGACATAGTTGGTTTTTAACATAGAGGAAGAGTTGTCACATTGTTCCTCCCCCACAACAACGTGGTGGGTAACCTAGGGAGAGTTAATTTCTCTCAGATCGGTTTTAAGCCCAATCTGATCGTAGTCGGTAGCGACTCCCAGGGCGGTGATGCGATCCAAGAGCTCGGTTACGGAGGAGAGCTCAATCGGATCGAGCTGCTCGGCGAATTCCGAGCCGACGTGAAGATCGCTTTTAATGCCCTGAGAGGTCATTGTCCGAGCGGTGGCCGAACAGGCGGTCATAAGGAAACCGCCTAGCCGCCGGCTAAAGCCCCCTTTAAATACGGGAAAAGGCATCCTTCCTGATGGTGACGGCACAAAGGAACTCTCAATGAAAGCACCAATGTCGGTGGCAAAACCGGCGGATCTCGGGTAGGGGGTCCCGAACTGTGCATCTAGGCGGATGGTAACAGGAGACAAGGGACACGATGTTTTACACAGGTTCGGGCCCTCTTGATGGAGGTAAAACCCTACGTCCTGCTTGATTAATATTGATGATGTGTGTTACAAGAGTGGATCTACCACGAGATCAAGGAGGCTAAACCCTAGAAGCTTGCCTATGGTATGATTGTTGTTCGTCCTATGGACTAAAGCCATCCGGTTTATATAGACACCGGAGAGGGCTAGGGTTACACAAAGTCGGTTACAATGGTAGGAGATCTACATATCCGTATCGCCAAGCTTGCCTTCCACGCCAAGGAAAGTCCCATCCGGACACGGGACAAAGTCTTCAATCTTGTATCTTCATAGTCTTGGAGTCCGGCCGATCATGATAGTTCGGCTGTCCGGACACCCCCTAGTCCGGGACTCCCTCAGGTTCCTGTACGGTAGCTAAATATAATTACTTTTATAGCCAAGGGAGGGCGGCAAAGGAAAAAATCAAGGAGAAAAAGGGAAGAAAGGCTAGAGGTCAGCACAGCAAACATAAGGAATGATAGAATATTTACAAAGATAAAGGCCTACCGGACGGCATTCAAGCAAAGCTCGACATACACCCCGCGGGTGGAACTAAAATTTAACCAAGTTGTTCAAGACTCTAGTAAAACAAGGGAAAAGAGAAAATCCTAAGGAGCGGCAGAAGGTTCCGGCTGGGCAGTGCCGGTTGGCACGACAGAAGGCTCGGGCTGAACACTGGAGTCGGCTGTGCCGCCTGACGCGACAGGCGGCTCCGTCTGGACAGAGGAGTCGGCAGCGGTAGTCGGGGTGGCGGAAGGCTGGAGGACGGAGTCGGTGTCATCCGTCGGAGGAACGGGTGGCTGGTCGATTCCCGCCTGGCCATCTCCAGTAGCAGTCGGCGCCCCGGTGCGCGGTTCGTTGCTCGAGGCCCGGTCAGGCTGGGGCTGACCGTCCACCCCGACCTCTGGCAGGTCGACATCGCTCTCCTCCTCCTGCTCCTCCTCCTCCTCCTCCTCCCCTTCATTGCTGGAGTCGATGACATCAGCCGAGTCTTCGCTGTCCTCCGGGTTCAGCCCAAGCCACTCCTGCGGCGCGTCGGCGCCTTCCTCGACCACCTCCGGGACAAAGACGCTGGTGTCGGTGAAATCGGCGATCGCCGCCGCCCTTTTGATGAGCTCAGCTTCCACCGCCGCCAGCTCCTCCTGCGCCTCCAGCCGGAACGTGGTCAACTGGGCTAGATCTAGCCCAGGGTACCATGCCTTGACGAATTCCAAGGCTCGGCGCACCCCTGCCCGGGCTGCTGAGCCTTTCCAGGCTTCCAGGCAGCCGACCGCCACCTCCAGCCAGTCGACAGTCTGACTTGGGGTGCGTGGGGCCGACAGGCCTGGCCAGAGGGCGGAGACCGCCTGGGCCCCAATGCGCTGAAGGTGGCACAACATTTGATGGGCAGGCTGAAGGCGGGCCTGGATGCTGAGGATCTACTCATTGAGAGTCTGGGGGGCGTCAACAGCGATCTGCACGCCCTCCGCCCTCCGCTCCTCGCGCTGGGCCTCGATCATCTGTATGGCGGCAACAGAGTGGCCCGGGAAGAAGTGTGCATAGGCAGAAGAAAAGAAAAAGGCCAAAGTATAAGCAAGGGATCGACCTAGATATGGGCCGACACCTTGAAACAAGAAACCAAGAGAATAAAGCTGACCGTCGACCAAGTCTTCAATGCTGCTGAAGCAGGCCGCCATCTAGGCTTCCCTGTCGGCCCAGGCGGAACGCTCGACCTCAAACTCGGCGAGGAGGTCCGCCTCCTTCGTCTTCACCTCCGACTGGGCCGCCTTGAGGGCCTCCGCCTGTTTAGCAAGCTGAGCGACCAGCCGGTCCCGCTCTTCGGCCAGCTTGCTGCACTCCGCCTCCTTGCCACGCAGGGCGGTGTTGGCCTCACCCAGCTGCTGCTGCAAGGCGACATTGGCCTCTGAAGAAAGAAAGAGAAGGAAGAGCATCAGTCAAATAACAAAACACATGCAGCTAACCGGGGAGATTCGGCCCGACTGCTCAGCAGTCGTCCCAAACCTCGGGGACTACACCCCGCAGGTGCGCTGGCGTGCCCCCGCAGAATAAAGGAGAAGAAACTCACTCCGGCTCTCGGACAGATGGCCGGTCTGCGTCTCCAGCTCCCGAACCCTGGAGTTGTAGGCGACCACACGGAGGTTGTGTTAGACCTGCCGAAGGGGGATGCCGGACAAGATCAACACTCAGCTCCAACAAGATGAAGTTCCAGACCGCCTGCTCAGCAGCCGGCCCGAAACTTGGGGACTACACCCAGTGGGTGCGCTGGCGCGCCCCCATGAAAGATCAAAGGAAAGAAGAAGCAGGAAGCTTACGCGGATAGCAGCTTGCGATTCCAGGAACGTCTCGTTCCAGCGCCGGAGGGCTTCCTCTTGGCCCCGGAGCTTGGCCTGGACGTCGAGGGACGCCCGGTTCAGGGCGCCCATCCCGCCTCCACGCACCCAGCTGGTCGGTGCGGTGCTAGATGCCTCGGTGTCAGGGATCAACGAGCTCGCGGCTCCGGTATCCAGCGGTCACGCTGCCGAGGCCGCCTCCTCGAGACGACGGTGCACGGGTGTGCGGACTTGAGGAGTTAGGTCCGTCACCACCACGTTCTCAGCCGGTGGCACTGGAGGCTCGGCCGGCTGCTTGACCCGCGCTTCGCTAGTCGATGGCGGCGGCAGCACGAAGACATCAGGCATGGCCACATCGCCGCGTTCCCTCTCCATGACCGGGTGCTCCCCGCCGTTCCCCTCGCTCGTCGCTTCGAACTCCGACGGAGGTGGCGTGGTGCACAGTGGCGTCACAAATAGTGACACGCACGGCCTCCACGAGCCGCTCCCTCTCCGCCGCTTCAGCCTCCGCCTGCGCCAACCTCCTCGCCGTGGAGGTTGCGGCCCTGTCCGCCTCCGCCTTCACCAGGCGGTCGGCCTCTTCATCGCGCGCCTCCCGCGTGTTCCACTCTATCGCCTCTCGCAGGTCGGCGGCCGGATCAATCCGCCGGCTGGTGGAAGAGGTCGTCGCCGACCTAATGACTGAGGCGGCACCCGACTTCTCGAGGGTGAGAGGGGCCCTGAGATATGAAGACACAACAAGGAATTTACTAATAGGCCGGATCGACAGAAGGAGTAAAAGTCAGGAGAAAGACACCTACGCCGACACCATAACGGGCACCTTCGGCTGCCTCTGATACTTGGCCGCCTTGGCCAAGGCCTCTTGCCGCCTGGTCGCCACGGCCGGGTGCTTGGGCTTTTTCGGCGCGCTGCCGAACAAAGCGGCGCCTTGATTCCGCTTCCGCTTGCCGCCATGGGCGGGCGGCCCGGTGGAGGGGCCGGCGCTGGTGTTGGCCGTGCTCTGAGCGGGGCGTGGCTCGTCCTCGTGCTCGTCGTCGTTGGGCCAGGTCCCCAAGCCGCCGCCTTCCTTGGTGCCGCCTGCGCCGCCGCCACCACCGCATATTGCGTCGTCTGCCAGGGCGGCCGCCCCCAAGTCGGGGTCATCCTCGTCGCTCACCGCTCTATCCCGGTGGTAGTCACCACCCGGCCCCACGATGGCGGCTGCCACCGCAGACATGTAAATCTACGCTCAAGGGAGGAGTCGAATCACAAGAAAAGCAAGACCAAAGGACAAACCCAAAGGAAGAAATCGAGAAACTTACGGCGGGCGGCGGATTGTGGCAGGAGTATGGCCGCTTCCCGTACCGCCAGTCCACCTCCGACATCTCTTTTCACCATCCGCGCTACCTCGTTCACCATCCGCGCTACCTCGGCAGGCGGCATGCCTTTCGTGCACAGCCGGCATGGGTCGTGGTTCCCTCCCATCCGAAAGATCGGATGAGGGCGGCTCTGGAGTGGGAGGATGCGACGCTCGACGAAGGCGACGAGGAGGTCGGAGGCCACGAGGCCCTCCGACTCTTGGAGCAATCGGAGTCGGCCGATGGCGGCCGCCGACACCGGCTTCGGCTTGTACCCCCAGTTGGGCCGGAGCCCGGTGGGGGGGGGGGTGGCCTCGTAAGGCGGTAGGTTGAGGAAGTCGGCCGCAGGATCTACGTTCTCGACGTAGAAGTAGGACTGCTGCCACATCTTCACCGACTGGGCGATCTTGATGGTCAGGAAGGCATTCCGCTTCGTTGGCTGGCGCAAGGCGACATAGCCGCTGCACTCGGCCGACGTGTCCTTGGCAGAGGTGCCGAGCTTCCCGTAGAAGAATGCTCCCCACAGCTTGATGGTGGGGAGGATGCCGATGTAGCCCTCGCATACCGTGACCAAGGCGGAGAGCAAGGTCACGGAATTGGGCGTCAGATGATGAGGCTGGAGATGGTTGAAGTCGAGGAACGAGCGGAAGAAGCCGCTCGCCGGGAGGCCGAAGCCGCGGAGGAAGTGCGAGCGGAAGACGACCCGCTCGTCCCCCTGCGGCGCCAGCGAGATCTCCGTCTCCGGAAGCACCCATGCCTTGACGAATGCCGCGCTAGGCATGTCGCGGAGGAAGGCGATGTGGTCTTCGATGACTGTCGAGCCATCCCAGTCGCCGCCCTTTTCATGCGCCATGGCTTTGGGCGGGGCTGCGGGAGGGGCAGGAGCGCAGCGGCGGTGGCGGCAGCGACAGCACCACGGCAAGGAGCAGCAAGAGCGAGAGGAGGAAGAAGGAGTGGGAGGGAGCGCGTGTGCCTCGCTGTACTCCTTCCTCCCCCTACTTATAGCCCTCGGGCTGTGAAGCCGAGGGGACGGGACGTGGGTTGTGGGATTAACTGTGCCCACAACCCCACGATCCCACGTTCGCCACCGCACTTACCACGCCATAAATGCCCGCGGGAATCGCAACCGCCCGCCTCGGCACAGCGGATCCGCCTGCGTGCCGAGGCCCGGTAGTGGCGGGCCCGGCCCCCTGTCACGTCCCATCAGGAGCGTGGGGTGGCAGGCTGGCCGGGTTGGCGTGCGCCGCGTGGCGTTCCCACAGCGGGCGGCTACCTGGGAAGCTTAGCAGGCATGCCACCTATTCTCCTACCGTGAAGTTCGAAATTGGCCGACAACCCCGCCTTGTCGAAGCCGTCCTCAGAAGCCGGCGCGCCGCAAGTCGGACCAAGGAGTCGGTGCACCGTAAAAAGGATCATAGCACTCACGGAGCCCGGGGAGAGGGGAAGCCGCTGAGTCTTCACGGCCCTTCGACCGCGACGCCTCACCGGCTACGGGGACTACTGTCGGAGTAATGGGCCATGGGTAGCCTCACCCAGGTCCCAGGATTTATCAAGACTTTGGGCGGGCTCCGCCTAGCTGGGCACCAAGCTGAAGCTCCGCCCTCTGGGGGCCAGCTGGCTCAACGGCCGGCCACCAGAGGGCGGCCAACCCCAGCCTACAGCGTTGTGAGTGGCCAGATCCGGCCATCCGGCCTCTAGAGAGGGCGGCATCAAGCAGGCGGCCACCGCACGGCCTCGGAAAAACCGATCCCCCCATCGAGAGTACAAGTCAGAGCGTGGCTACAGTGAAGCACGTCATCACCGACGCCTGGGCGGGCGTGGCTACAGTGCTCCGTACAGGCGGAGATCTCCGCACGATGGGGCACTATGCCATGTCCCCCCTGACGTCACTCCAACCAGGCGGAGTCCTGTTCCCCACGACGGCCTGTTGGTACGGCCTGCCGGTGGTGGGACCTATCAGGCAGTGACCCCGTAGAAGACGACGGAAGCTCAACCAGACGGACTCGGGAGGGGCCGGCCTCCAGCAGGCGGCCATCCCTTGCCCCGAGACAGGCATGCCATTAAGCTGATGAGACCAGGTGTGGCTACAGTTGAAGGAAATATGCCCTAGAGGCAATAATAAAGTTATTATTTATTTCCTTATTTCATGATAAATGTTTATTATTCATGCTAGAATTGTATTAACCGGAAACATAATACATGTGTGAATACATAGACAAACATAGTGTCACTAGTATGCCTCTACTTGACTAGCTCGTTTATCAGAGATGGTTATGTTTCCTAGCCATGGAAAAAAGAGTTGTCATTTGATTAACGGGATCACATCATTAGGAGAATGATGTGATTGACTTGACCCATTCCGTTAGCTTAGCACTTGATCGTTTAGTATGTTGCTATTGCTTTCTTCATGACTTATACATGTTCCTGTAACTATGAGATTATGCAACTCCCGTTTACCAGAAGAACACTTTGTGTGCTACCAAACGTCACAACGTAACTGGGTGATTATAAAGGTGCTCTACAGGTGTTTCCGAAGGTACATGTTGGGTTGGCATAATTCGAGATTAGGATTTGTCACTCCGATTGTCGGAGAGGTATCTCTGGGCCCTCTCGGTAATACTCATCACCTAAGCCTTGCAAGCATGTAACTAATGAGTTAGTTATGAGATGACGTATTACGGAACGAGTAAAGAGACTTGCCGGTAACGAGATTGAACTAGGTATTGGATACTGACGATCAAATCTCGGGCAAGTAACATACCGATGACAAAGGGAACAAAGTATGTTGTTATGCGGTTTGACCGATAAAGATCTTCGTAGAATATGTAGGAACCAATATGGGCATCCAGGTCCCTCTATTGGTTATTGACCGAGAATGGTTTTAGGTCATGTCTACATAGTTCTCGAACCCGTAGGGTCCGCACGCTTAACGTTACGATGACATTTATATTATGAATTTATGAGTTTTGATGTACCGAAGGAGTTCGGAGTCCCGGATGAGATCGGGGACATGACGAGGAGTCTCGAAATGGTCGAGACGTAAAGATCGATATATTGGACGACTATATTCGGAGTTCGGAAAGGTTCCGAGTGATTCGGGTATTTTCGGGAGTACCGGGGAGTTACGGGAATACGGGGAAGAGTATTGGGCCTTGATGCGCTTTAGTGGGAAGAGGAGAAAAAGGCTGCGCCCCCTCCCCTCTAGTCCGAATTGGACTAGGGAAAAGGGGGCCGGCCACCTTTCCTTCTCCTCCACTTCCTTCTCCCTTCCTCCCCTCTTGGTGGACTCCTACTAGGACTTGGAGTCCTAGTAGGACACCACATCATGGCGCGCCCTCCTCCTAGGGCCGGCCTCCTCCTCCCTTGCTCCTTTATATACGGAGGCAGGAGGGCACCCCATGACACACAAGTTGATCTACGGATCGTTCCTTAGCCGTGTGCGGTGCCCCCTTCCACCATATTCCACCTCGGTCATATCGTCGCGAAGCTTAGGCGAAGCCCTGTGCTGGTAGAACATCAAGATCGTCACCACGCCGTCGTGCTGACTAAACTCTCCCTCGACACTCAGCTGGATCGGAGTTCGAGGGACGTCATCGAGCTGAACGTGTGCTGAACTCGGAGGTGCCGTACGTTCGGTACTTGGATCGGTCGGATCGTGAAGACGTACGACTACATCAACCGCGTTGTCATAACGCTTCCGCTTACGGTCTACGAGGGTACGTGGACATACACTCTCCCCTCTCGTTGCTATATCATCACCACGATCTTGCGTGTGCGTAGGAAATTTTTTCAAATTACTACGTTCCCCAACAGTGGTATCCGAGCCTAGGTTTTATGCGTTGATGTTATATGCACGAGTAGAACACAAGTGAGTTGTGGACGATATAAGTCATACTGCCTACCAGCATGTCATAATTTGGTTCAGCGGTATTGTGAGATGAAGCGGCCCGGACCGACATTACGCGTACGCTTACGCGAGACTGGTTTCACCGTTACGAGCACTCGTGCTTAAAGGTGGCTGGCGGGTGTCTGTCTCTCTCACTTTAGTTGAACCGAGTGTGGCTACGCCCGGTCCTTGTGAAGGTTAAAACGGAGTCTATTTGACAAACTATCGTTGTGGTTTTGATGCGTAGGTAAGAACGGTTCTTGCTAAGCCCGTAGCAGCCACGTAAAATTTGCAACAACAAACTAGAGGACGTCTAACTTGTTTTTGCAGCGCATGTTGTGATGTGATATGGTCAAGACGTGATGCTATATTTTATTGTATGAGATGATCATGTTTTGTAACCGAAGTTATCGGCAACTGGCAAGAGCCATATGGTTGTCGCTTTATTGTATGAAATGCAAACGCCCTGTAATTGCTTTACTTTATCACTAAGCGGTAGCGATAGTCGTAGAAGCAATAGATGGCGTAACGACAACGATGCTACGATGGAGATCAAGGTGTCGCGCCGGTGACGATGGTGATCACGACGGTGCTTCGGAGATGGAGATCACAAGCACAAGATGATGATGGCCATATCATATCACTTATATTGATTGCATGTGATGTTTATCCTTTATGCATCTTATCTTGCTTTGATTGACGGTAGCATTTTAAGATGATCTCTCACTAAAATTATCAAGTAGTGTTCTCCCTGAGTATGCACCGTTGCCAAAGTTCGTCGTGCCGAGACACCACGTGATGATCGGGTGTGATAAGCTCTACGTCCATCTACAACGGGTGCAAGCCAGTTTTGCACACGCGGAATACTCAGGTTAAACTTGATGAGCCTAGCATATGCAGATATGGCCTCGGAACACGGAGACCGAAAGGTCGAGCATGAATCATATAGTAGATATGATCAACATAGTGATGTTCACCATTGAAAACTACTCCATCTCACGTGATGATCGGTTATGGTTTAGTTGATTTGGATCACGCGATCACTTAGATGACTAGAGAGATGTCTGTCTAAGTGGGAGTTCTTAAGTAATATGATTAATTGAACTTAAATTTATCATGAACTTAGTCCTGGTAGTATTTTGCAAATTATGTTGTAAGATCAATAGCTTGCGTTGTTGCTTTCATATGTTTGTTTTGATATGTTCCTAGAGAAAATTGTGTTGAAAAATGTTAGTAGCAATGATGCGGATTGGATCCGTGATCTGAGGTTTATCCTCATTGCTGCACAGAAGAATTATGTCCTTAATGCACCGCTAGGTGACAGACCTATTGCAGGAGCAGATGCAGATGTTATGAACGTTTAGCTAAGCTCAATATGATGACTACTTGATAGTTTAGTGCACCATGCTTAACGGCTTAGAATCGGGACTTCAAAGACGTTTTTGAACGTCATGGACCATATAAGATGTTCCAGGAGTTGAAGTTAATATTTCAAGCAAATACCCGAGTTGAGAGATATGAAGTCTCCAACAAGTTCTATAGCTAAAAGATGGAGGAGAATCGCTCAACTAGTGAGCATGTGCTCAGATTGTCTGGGTGCTTCAATCGCTTGAATCAAGTGGGAGTTAATCTTCCAGATAAGATAGTGATTGACAGAATTCTCTAGTCACCATCACTAAGTTACTAGAACTTTGTGATGAACTATAGTATGCAAGGGATGACGAAAACGATTCCCGAGCTCTTCGTGATGTTGAAATCAACGAAGGTAGAAATCAAGAAAAGAACATCAAGTGTTGATGATTGACAAAACCACTAGTTTCAAAAGAAGGGCAAAGGGAAAGAAAGGGAACTTCAAGTGGAAAGACAAGCAAGTTGTCACTCCTGAGAAGAAGCCCAAAGCTGGACCATAGCCTGAAACAGAGTGTTTACACTGCAAAGGAAATGGTCACTGGAAGCGGAAATGCCCTGAATATTTTGTGGGTAAGAAGGATGGCAAAGTGAACAAGTGCATATTTGATATACAGGTTATTGATGTGTGCCTTACTAGTGTTTATAGTAGCCCCTGAGTATTTGATACTTGTTCGGTTGCTAAGATTAGTAACTCGAAATGGGAGTTGCAGAATAAACAGAGACTAGTTAAAGGGTGAAGTGACGATGTGTGTTGGAAATAGTTCCAAGATTGATATGATCATCATCGCACACTCCCTATACTTTCGGGATTAGTGTTAAACCTAAATAAGTGTTATTTGGTGTTTGCGTTGAGCATGAATATGATTTGATCATGTTTATTGCAATACGATTATTCATGTAAGTTAGAGAATAATTGTTGTTCTGTTTACATGAATAAAACCTTCTATGGTCATACACCCAATGAAAATGGTTTGTTGGATCTCGATCGTGTGATACACATATTCGTAATATTGAAGCCAAAAGATGCAAAGTTAATAATGGTAGTGCAACTTATTTGTGGCACTGCCGTTTAGGTCATATCGGTGTAAAGCGCATGAAGAAACTCCATAAAGATGGATTTTCGGAATCACTTGGTTATGAATCATTTGATGCTTGCGAACCGTGCCTTTTGGGCAAGATGACTAAAACTCCGTTCTCCGGAACAATGGAACGAGCTACTAACTTGTTGGAAATAATACATACAGATGTATGTGATCCAATGAGTATTGATGCTCGTGGCAAGTATCATTATTTTTTGACCTTCACAAGATGATTTGAGCAGATATGGGTATATCTACTTGATGAAACATAAGTCTGAAATAGTTGAAAGGTTCAAAGAATTTCAGAGTGAAGTGGAAAAATCATTGTAACAAGAAAATAAAGTTTCTGCGATCTGATCGCGGAGAGGAATATTTGAGTTACGAGTTTGGTATTCAATTAAAACAATGTGGAATAGTTTCACAGCTCACGCCACCTGGAACACCACAACATTATGGTGTGTCCGAACGTTGTAACCGCACTTTATTGGATATGGTGCGATCTATGATGTCTCTTACTGATTTACCAATATTGTTTTGGGGCTATGCATTAGAGACAGCTGCATTCACGTTTAAAAGGGCACCATCTAAATCCGTTGAGATGACACCGTATGAACTATGGTTTAGCAGTAAACCTAAGCTGTCGTTTCTTAAAGTTTGGAGTTGCGATGCTTATATGAAAAAGGTTTTCAACCTGATAAGCTCGAACCCAAATCGGAGAAGTGCGTCTTCATAGAATACCCAAAGGAAACTGTTGGGTAATCCTTCTATCACAGATCCGAAGGCAAAACATTCGTTGCTAAAAATGGATCCTTTCTAGAGAAGGAGTTTCTCTTGAAAGAAGTGAGTGGGAGGAAAGTAGAACTTGATAAGGTAATTGTACCTTCTCCCTTATTGGAAAGTAGTTCATCACAGAAATCTGTTCCTGTGACTACTACACCAATTAGTGAGGAAGCTAATGATGATGATCATGTAACTTCAGATAAGTTACTACCGAATCTCGTAGGTAAACCAGAGTGAGATCTGCACCAGAGTGGTACGGTAATCCTGTTCTGGAAGTCATGTAACTAGACCATGATGAACCTACGAACTATGAGGAAGCGATGATGAGCCCAGATTCCGCGAAATGGCTGGAGGCCATGAAATCTGAGATAGGATCCATGTATGAGAACAAAGTGTGGACTTTGGTGGACTTGCCCGATGATCGGCAAGCCATAGAAAATAAATGGATCTTCAAGAGGAAGACGGACACTGATAGTAGTGTTACTATCCACTAAGCTCGACTTGTTGCAAAAGGTTTTCAACAAGTTCAAGGGGTTGAATACAATGAGATTTTCTCACTCGTATCGATGCTTAAGTCTGTCCAAATCATGTTAGCAATTGCCGCATTTTATGAAATCTGGCAAATGGATAAACAAAACTGCATTCCTTAATGGAGTTATTAAAGCAGAGTTGTATGTGATGCAACCAAGAGGTTTTGTCAATCCTAAAGGTGCTAACAAAATGTGCAAGCTCCAGCGATCCATCTATGGACTGGTGCAAGCATCTCGGAGTTGGAATATACACTTTGATAAGTTTTATATGGACTTACGATGAAGCCTGTATTTACAATAAAGTGAGTGGGAGCACTACAGCCTTTCTGATTAGTATATGTGAGTGACATATTGTTGATCAGAAATGATGTAGAATTTTTCTGCAAAGCATAAAGGAGTATTTTAAAGGAGTTCTTTAAAAGGAAAAGACCTCAGTAAAAGCTACTTACATATTGAGCATCAAGATCTATTGAGATAGATCAAGACGCTTGATAAGATTTTCAATGAGTACATACCTTGGCAAGATTTTAAAATAGTTCAAAATGGAACAGTCAAAGAAAGAGTTCTTGCCTGTGTTGCAAAGGTATGAAATTGAGTAAGACTCAAATCCCGACCACAGCAGAAAATAGAGAGAGAATGAAAAGTCATTCCCTATGCCTCAGTCATAGGTTCTATAAAGTGTGCTATGCTATGTACCAGACCTATTGTATACCTTGCTCTGAATTTGGCAAGGGAGTACAATAGTGATCTAGGAGTAGATCACTGGACATTGGTCAAGAATATCCTTAGTAAGGACTAAGGAGATGTTTCTCGATTATGGAGGTGATAAAAGAGTTTGTTGTAAAAGTTACATCAGTGCAAACTTTTACACTGATCCAGATGACTCTAAGTCTCAACCTGGATACATATTGAAAGTGGGAGCAATTAGCTAGAGTAGCTCCGTGCAGAGCATTGTGGACATAAAATATTTGCAAAATACATACGGCTCTGAATGTGACAGACCCGTTGACTAAGCTTCTCTCACAAGCAAAACATGATCACACCTTAGTACTCTTTGGGTGTTAATCACATAGCGATGTGAACTAGATTATTGACTCTAGTAAACCCTTTGGATGTTGGTCACATGATGATGTGAACTATGGGTGTTAATCATATACAGATATGAATATTGGTGTCAAAATCACATGGCGATGTGGACTAGATTATTGACTGTAGTGCAAGTGGGAGACTGAAGGAAATATGCCCTAGAGGCAATAATAAAGTTATTATTTATTTCCTTATTTCATGATAAATGTTTATTATTCATGCTAGAATTGTATTAACCAGAAACATAATACATGTGTGAATACATAGACAAACATAGTGTCACTAGTATGCCTCTACTTGACTAGCTCGTTTATCAGAGATGGTTATGTTTCCTAGCCATGGACAAAAGAGTTGTCATTTGATTAACGGGATCACATCATTGGGAGAATGATGTGATTGACTTGACCCATTCCGTTAGCTTAGCACTTGATCGTTTAGTATGTTGCTATTGCTTTCTTCATGACTTATACATGTTCCTGTAACTATGAGATTATGCAACTCCCGTTTACCAGAAGAACACTTTGTGTGCTACCAAACGTCACAACGTAACTGGGTGATTATAAAGGTGCTCTACAGGTGTTTCCGAAGGTACATGTTGGGTTGGCATAATTCGAGATTAGGATTTGTCACTCCGATTGTCGGAGAAGTATCTCTGGGTCCTCTTGGTAATACTCATCACCTAAGCCTTGCAAGCATGTAACTAATGAGTTAGTTATGAGATGACGTATTATGGAACGAGTAAAGAGACTTGCCGGTAACGAGATTGAACTAGGTATTGGATACCGACGATCAAATCTCGGGCAAGTAACATACCGATGACAAAGGGAACAAAGTATGTTGTTATGCGGTTTGACCGATAAAGATCTTCGTAGAATATGTAGGAACCAATACGGGCATCCAGGTCCCTCTATTGGTTATTGACCGAGAATGGTTTTAGGTCATGTCTACATAGTTCTCGAACCCGTAGGGTCCGCACGCTTAACGTTACGATGACATTTATATTATGAGTTTATGAGTTTTGATGTACCTAAGGAGTTCGGAGTCCCGGATGAGATCGGGGACATGACGAGGAGTCTCGAAATGGTCAAGACGTAAAGATCGATATATTGGACGACTATATTCGGAGTTCGGAAAGGTTCCGAGTGATTCGGGTATTTTCGGGAGTACCGGGGAGTTACGGGAATACGGGAAAGAGTATTGGGCCTTGATGGGCTTTAGTGGGAAGAGGAGAAAAAGGCTGCGCCCCCCCTCCCCTCTAGTCCGAATTGGACTAGGGAAAAGGGGGCCGGCCACCTTTCCTTCTCCTCCACTTCCTTCTCCCTTCCTCCCCTCTTGGTGGACTCCTACTAGGACTTGGAGTCCTAGTAGGACACCACATCATGGCGCGCCCTCCTCCTAGGGCCGGCCTCCTCCTCCCTTGCTCCTTTATATACGGAGGCAGGGGGACACCCCATGACACACAAGTTGATCTACGGATCGTTCCTTAGCCGTGTGCGGTGCCCCCTTCCACCATATTCCACCTCGGTCATATCGTCGCGAAGCTTAGGCGAAGCCCTGTGCCGGTAGAACATCAAGATCGTCACCACGCCGTTGTGCTGACTGAACTCTCCCTCGACACTCAGCTGGATCGGAGTTCGAGGGACGTCATCGAGCTGAACGTGTGCTGAACTCGGAGGTGCCGTACGTTCGGTACTTGGATCGGTCGGATCGTGAAGACGTACGACTACATCAACCGCGTTGTCATAACGCTTCCGCTTACGGTCTACGAGGGTACGTGGACATACACTCTCCCCTCTCGTTGCTATATCATCACCATGATCTTGCATGTGCGTAGGAAATTTTTTGAAATTACTACGTTCCCCAACAACAGTGGCCTCCCACCAGGCGGCGGGACTGTAGCCACACTGAGATGACCAAGCTCCCATCATCAACTACACGGCTACAGTAAGCAGCCACCAACCAGTCGGCGGGGCCCACCAGGCGGCGGGCCCCAACGGTCGGCAGAGAAGCCGGAGGCTGGAGACACTGACAGCCGGGCCCAGCACCCGGACGGATTACCATTGTACCCCTGGGGGGTAGGCCTATATAAACCCCCCAGGCCACCCATGCAAAGGGTTCGAACTCTGATAGAACTAGCTAGTTACCTAGGGCACGGAAGAGCTAGCCTTGCGTTCTCCTACCTCTAGACACAGCTCAATGAGCGACTTGTAACACTAGTGCCTTAGTGATCATGCGGAGACCCCGCAGAGCATGAGTAGGGGTATTATCTCCACGGAGAGCCCCCAACCTGGGTAAAGTTCGCCGGCGTACGTGTCTATGCCTTATCCCGTGTCCAGGCACCGGCGACGTTCTACTCGCTCCCACCATGATAAGCCATCCGTTGGCATATGTCGCACCCAACCCCCGACACAGACGGATACAAGTTCCCGCTCCAAAAGCCGGTATATTACGTGTCCACTGTCCTCACCCCATGCAAATCCCAATACCCACACTATCAAAAGATAGCGTACACAGTCTTCATGGCATCCCGGAAGCTACGACACTACTTTCAAGAGTGTTCAATTACGGTGGCCTTCGAAGTACCACTGAACAACATAATAAATAACCGTGACACCACAGGATGGATTGCTAAATGGGCCATCGAGCTCCTTCCGTTAGACATAACATACAAACCATGGCGGGCCATTTAGTCGCAAGTATTGGCTGACTTTGTCGCCGAATGGACAGAAGCCGAACTCCCTAAAGAGTACGACGCGTACTCCAATTGGATCATGCACTTCGACGACTCTAAAATGCTGGCTGGATTGGGAGCGGGTGTAGTCCTGACATCCCCCACCGGAGACCCGGTCCAATACGTACTCCAAATATTATACACAAACTCCAACAACGCAGCCGAATACGAGGCTCTGCTGCATGGTCTCCGGATGCCAGTCTCTATGGGCATTCATGCCTGGAAGTGCGCGGGGACTCAAACCTCGCAATATCACAAATAAATCGAGATTTTGATGCCAAGCATCCGAAAATGGCGGCCTACTGCAATGCCATCCTCAAAATGTCAGCTCGGTTCGAGGGGCTCGAATTCCACCATGTGGCTCGAGAAAACAATCAAGCGGCGGATATCCTCGCCCGCATCGGCGCTTTACGCGACCCTGTCTGACCTAACATATTCTTGGAAAGGCTGTTCAAGCCATCTGTGGTATGGGAAGGGGAGTCCGGGAACACTAGCCCGGCTCTGAATACAACCCCACATTCCGAACCATCTGATGTAATCGGGGGCTCCGCCACCGAAATAACACCTTCGGCCCACGAAATTATGGCTATAATCACCTCGTGGACCGAGCCTTTCTTGGCCTACCTAAATAGGCAGGAGCTCCCCGAGGACCAAAATGAAGCACGTTGTATTGTGCGATGTTCCAAGGCCTACAAAGTCCATGAGGGAGAACTCTATAAGAAAAGTGCCACCGGAGTGCTCCAAAGATGCATCTCCGAAGAGGAAGGGCGGCAGCTCTTGGCTGAAATTCATGCCGGACTCGGAGGGCACCATGCTGCGGCTCGGGCACTTGTCAGCAAAGCCTTCCGTACAGGTTTTTATTGGCCGACAGCCCGAGCAGATGTACAGGACCATGTCCAACACTGCGTTAGTTGCCAACTCTTTGCCAATCAGAGCCATATGCCCCCTACCGCTCTCCAAACAATCCCCATAACTTGGCCCTTCGCGGTCTGGGGGCTGGATATGTTCGGACCTCTTAAAGGGGGAAGCCGTAAGAAAAAAATACTTATTGGTCATGGTGGACAAGTTCACCAAATGGATAGAAGCCAAACCAGTTAAAACGGCCGAATCCGGATCAGTGATAGACTTCATATTTGGGGTTGTACACCGTTACGACGTCCCCCAGAACATCATCACTGAAAATGGCTCAAACTTCACAGCCGATGAAGTGAAAACTTGTTGCGGCAACATGGGCATTAAGCTTGATTACGCCTCCGTCTACCATCCCCAAACAAACGGCCAGGTCGAACGTGCAAATGGTCTCATCATGAGCGGCATCAAACCCAGACTAGTGCAACCCTTGACAGAATCGAACATGCACTGGGTCGAGGAGCTCGACTACGTACTCTGGGGGCTGCGGACCACGCCGAATCGCACCACCGGATACACACCATTCTTTATGGTGTATGACGCAGAAGAAGTATTACCCTGTGGCATAATCCATGACTCACCTTGCGTGCGCATGTACGAAGAGAAGGAAGCCGAGTTAGATTGGCAGGACAACTTAGATGCCCTGGAGGAGGAGCACGACGTCGCAAAAGCCCGTTACACATTCTATCAGCAGTAGGCTCAAAGGTATCAAAGCAGAGAAGTGCGGGCCAAAACTTATAATGTTGGCGAACTCGTTCTACGCCTACCGGAGAAGAAGAAGGACAAGCTCAAACCTAAGTGGGAGGGTCCCTTCATTATTGATAAAGTTCTCACCGGAGGAGCGTACCGCCTGTGTAATGCATCCGATAACAGACTCGAGCCGAACCCATGGAACGCGGCCAGACTCCGGAGATTCTACGCCAAGTGCCGAACTTAGTGTTCGTCTCCTTACCCCCGCTCTTTTAATTATGTTCCCCCTTTTTTTCTTTTTCTCCCTTTTTCCCTCCTTCACACAAAGTATTCAATACAGTGCGGATGCTCGGATCACTCCGACTGCACTATGTGTGTTCACCATACCTGGGGGCTTCCTATACGGAAGCTAAATATAATTACTTTTATGGCTTCTCGCCTATCACATATGCATTCTTTTTCCATATGTGCCTTTTCTTCACCATTATATGCATCGATATGACTTAAGATGTGGCCATGCTGGGTTGCCTGGCTCTTGTGTTTATGCCCTATGTTCCCGTTAATTCGGCTAGGGCATAAGGGGAGCACCTCTGCGATTGTTACTGCCGGTTCAGCCGGATGTGTACCTCAGACTGGGTGAAGCCGAAAGCTAGCGTTCTTAAGGGAATATTCGGTCGGTGAACAAAAGATGTTTCTTTCGTTTATTACAACGTGAATCCCAGATGTTTTGTATCTTGCATTTTTGTTTGCAGTTAGGACATGTACATCGATGCATGTGTACCCAGGGAAAGAAACCCCTAACGAAACTATTCTCCCTGGAAGATGTTTCTTACTACCCATGTAATATAACATAACTAGTTGGGTACTTGCCTGTTCAAGCACTTATGACCCCTATGCCTGGTTTCCACGCATACCCCGGTTTTTCATAACTAAGCGGGTATTCGGATACACCCCGGACTATCGGATCCGAGGGCTGAAGCGGAAAGGTCCGCCATGACAAAAGATTTTTAATCCGGCTAGGGACTACATATGTCCATTGAATTACATAGTCACTTGGACTGGCTATATTCTTCCTCTATACCATCCAACATGCTATCTAGCTTGCAATCCTGTTGGGAATATTTTGCGGCTAGCGCCACCTGGTCATACACCAGACTCACGGGAATCTCTTACCCATCTGGCCCCACCGGTCCGAATTCGGCCATATGGTTCGGGTCAAGCTTGGTGTAGCACATCTTCACCATGGCCCAGGCTTCCCTTGCACCTTGTCGGCAGGCTGGTACTTTCCACAACTGGAAGCGCTGCCGTGCTCCTTGGAGCACATCCATGAGCTCCCCCATGCCTCCTTGGAGGGAAGTGGCTGGCCACAAGGCCTGGGCAATACCATGCGTCACCTGCCGAACTTGTTCGTGCAGCTGTGAGAGATCTTGAAGTAAATCGCCTGCAGACCCGGGCATCTCCTCTTCAGGACGACCCCTCAGCATACCTATAGGTATAAACTCTTTTAAAAATGCTCCCTCGCCGAACTGTGTTGCAGTTCGTTTAGGCACTTACCATAAATGCCGCGGCAAAGCCTCACGTTCTCCTTTATGGAGTCCACCAGCTGAGCTCGAACATCTGCTAATTCGACGCCCAGCCGGACATTGGCATCTTGGAGATTGTTTCTCATGCCTAACCTGCGTAAGCACATGCTCGCCAGCTTTTAGCTGTCTTTGGAGATGCGACTCGCTATCTCTCACGATCTCCAGATTCTCCCCGGGATTGTCTGCAGAATTTTCTGTTAGACTTACAAAGCAAGCCAATTACTAACTGGTATATATTTCCTTAAAATCTCATTATTGAGACGAATGTTACCAGGTGAGGCCTTCTGGGATTCCTCTAGTTTGGCAACCACGACCCTCAGCTGGGTCTTGCACTCCTCCAGCTCTTGAGACAAATGGGTATTCTTCTCTACAAGAACCTCTGCATAAAATGATCCTTAAATTGGTTGTTCCAACCGTTTCAAGTCTCAGGGGATACTGCTATACATGCTTATCAAATTTTCCTACCCATATATCTTTCGCATACTGGTCCGTCGCTTGGGCGAGCCCGCGTTGAGCAGCTCGGATATATGCATCTCCCGAATTGAAAGCATTGAATGCCTCTTCAGAAAAGATGCTATTGCAAAGTACAGCCTGTCGTCGCCGGTGATTCATGGCACTCTCTACTTCAGAATTTGTGGCGGAGAGAATATCCGCATCCTCCGTCGAAGGACAATTCGGCATCGGCCCCGCATTGGCCTCCTCTCTCGAAGCCGGTTCGGGAATCCGGCTGGTAGAGGCGTGACGAGCAGGATCTCCGGATATAGTCCGACGACTCCTCTTTCTGCCAGGACACGAAGGACGCTGTTACATTTCAAATACGATAATCACAGAGCAAGTTTTAACTACACCTCTGTAACGGCGTTTTGACCCTAACTGCCTTCCTCTTAAGCTTGCCTGGTTCAGACGCCCTTTGCCGACGAGCCCCCAGGGGCTCGGCGCCGCGTTCCGATGGTCGTCTCTAGAAAAATACGATATTTTACGCATAAGGCATGGTATAAGAAAGAAGTCCTCTTCAGAGGATAAGGCTTTGTCTTTGCTTACACACAACCTAGGTAGCAGTCCGGGATGGTCGGCGATAATAGGCACCGAGGCGCCATCGCAGCTGGCCTGATAAAATGTCCCGTCGACAAGCTCCACAGATATATCCGGATCTTCTTCGAGTCCTGGATCAAAGGCCCTCCCGGGGTCCTCTGGCTGCAGGGAGGGGCTGTTGAATCCTTGCACGTTCCTCCTCAGTTCCTGCTCAGAAATATCAAGGTAAATGATTGTGATGAAGGGCGCGAGAATGGATAGAGTGGGGTAAAGAGTGACGACTTACCCAGCTTGGGGGGTTGTACATGGAAAATCCATCCCGCGGTTTAATACGAAGGAATTCTTCTTCTTCTCCTTTATACAAATCATACAGTATCCTCGCCAGAGCAGTGGCGGAGTCCGGACCTTTACGACCACGGTGGGTGGCATCGTCTTCTCCGTTGAAGTGCCACATAGGCTTCCCCCGATATTGAAGTGGCTGCACCCCCCGTGTTATGAATATTGATATAACCTCAACTATTGTTAGTCCTGATTTGGCCAATGTCGTTGTCCTGCTCCTCAGGAAGTGGACTTCTCTGGTATCTTCCTCCTGGGAGTTCCGAGGGCGCCAACTTCGGTGTTTCTTTAGCAGAGCATTATTAAACTCAGGGAGGCCCGTCCGGACTGGATCCGGAAGGGGAATGTCATCAACATAAAACCACTCCGAGGGCCAGTTTTCAGATGCCTTCTTGGGAGTACCGGACAAGTATCCGGTCTCGACGATGCATCATATTTAGGCTCCACCCACTTGACATATAGATTCCCCCTGATTGCGAGGGACAAGGCAGAATAACTTCTTCCATAACTCGAAGTGAGCCTCGCAGCCCAGAAATAATTCACAAAGGACAACGTATCCCACGATGTGCAGCACGGAGGCAGGGGTGAAGTTGTGCAACTGGAGGCCATAGAACTCCAGGAGCCCACGAAGGAATGGGTGGATTGGAAACCCAACGCCTCTTAGCAAATATGGGATGAGGCATACTCGCTCCCCCTGAGATGGGTTAGGAGATCTCTCCGCTTGCTCCCCCCCATTATAGGTGGCTAGTCTGACTCGGACGGGGACCATGAATGCCGATGGAAGAAACCCTTGGGTTTGCAGATCTACTAAATGGCTGTGGGGAACAGAACACTCTTCCCAATCACCTGGCTTAGAGCTAAGGGGGTGAGAAGAGGAGCCGCGATGACTGGCCATGTTGGAATGGTTTTCTCCGGATGCGCTCTGTTGGATGCTTGCTCAAGGGAAGAAGGTGAGATTTGAATCTGAGGATCCCCGTCTCGTCAAATAGACGGTTCGCCTACAGGGCCGGGGTGGCGAATGAAAAATGCCCCGGCTACTCGTATTCACTCGACACATAGATATGGCCATTATTAAAGCACAGAAGTCGAGGAGTACAACATTGATGGGAAGCCGGACACTGTTCATTACAACAGGTACTCTGGAGTATTCGGAGATGGAACCCGCGTTGCAATGCCGAAGACAATCTACGCGCCGGACTCATCGTCATTGAAGCCTAGTTCAGGGGCTACTGAGGGAGTCCTGGATTAGGTGGTATCCGGACAACCAGACTATATACTTTGACCGGAATGTTGAACTGTGAAGATACAAGACTCTTGTTTGGTTGTGGAGTGCATTAATTTCGGTAGCCAAATGCTATTTTTCCTGGCGATCCTCAGCCATATGCTTCAGCAAAAGCTGTTGAGTGCGCAAACTCACTTCAAGATCACGCTGATGTAGCTTTGGTCCATTGAAAGTGTTGTGATAATCAGGAGGGCTTGACGCAGGTGTTTTCCCAGAGGAAAAATCTTCCATTACCTTCAGAGTATCACGCACACGTGGAATGAAGCTCTTGTGACTAACTTTTGCTAGATATTTGGTCTTCATTGCATAGTTAACCACTTTCTGAATCCAGGGCACATATACCTTGATTGTTTTCAGGCACTGAGCTGAATCCATCAGTATGCGTAGGAACATATCTTCGACATCAAAGATAAATCCTTGAGAGATAGCATGGATGGTGTTTCGAAGAACATCAGAAATAGCGTTGTCGGTATTCATCCCAGCCAACGGACAGGGTATAAGTGAGAATATGATATAGGGTCTGATTGTCGAATGTCAAGTGCTCAGGCAGGGGAAGACAATTTTAATCAAGAATTTACTCTTCATCCATTATGCATCGGAAATCTTCATCAGTGATTGCATCAATATTATGAACTCGAATCTCAGTCTTGCCATGTTTGAACTGAGGGAAATGAAAGTGGGAGACAAAGTCCATAATAGAGCATTTTATCCTTTTCCCTTTGGCCATCCACTCCATATCCACTTTGTTCTATCAGATTCATCACCGGAGATATACAGTATTGCATAGAATTGAAGGATTATCTCCCTGTTCCATGGATACTGATATGCAAAGACATGCGTGAGACCAAAGTCTTCAATGTCTTGCAGTACTTGATTGAAGCAGCCGATGTTCTTCATAGCAGCAATATCTGGGAACTCATGAGAGAAAATCTTGAGGCTGTCATAAAGGATTCGCGAATAGTACACTACTGGAAACAACTACTTTGCCATCTGCCAGCTCTTTGCCGTCCGCTAGCGGACGTCAAAGAAGCTCTTTGCCATCAGCTACCCAAAAGCGGACCGCAAAGAACTGGCTGATGGCAAAGTACTTCTTTGTCATCAGCCAGTTCTTTGTCGTTCGCTAGCGGACGGCAAAGAAGCTTTGCCGTCGGCTAGTAGACGGCAAAGAGGGAGGGGCCCCACCGACGAGCTGGTTTAAAAAAACTTAATGCCCCCCCCCCC